>NC_034412.1:14652971-14963117 GCF_002078875.1 Numida meleagris
CTTATATTAGGACACCAATGATATCTGAATTAGAACATCCTTTTTACTCACTACTACCCCAACTCTATGACAATTTGCAAAGCCCCATTCATCCTTTTGCTCAGTTTCACTAATCTAAGATGGAGATCCTAAAGTCTCCCAAGTGGTCTTTAATTAATGGTTGACATGAATACACAAACACTCTCACTCAGACTAACACTGGATGTTAACAAATACACCTACAGTCCCTCAGGATTTTTTTGACAGTCCTTTTTTAAATTATTGCTTGCAGAGCTTTTGCTTATTTACCCTCTAAACCTCTTGGTCAAAAGTGGCCAGAATGCTGCCTTATCCTTTAAACAGTGCTATAATTTCATGAAGGAAAATGATTATGTTTTATGATTTTTTCTGTTCTGCTTGCTAAAGAAATACGCCAAATACATCAAGGATGCATTGGCCAGTATGTTCAAATCTCAGTCTATGGTTCTGTGAAGAACTTTCACAGGAAAACTCTCCTTTATGCCAAATTCTTCCCTTTTCCAAGGATATGACATTACACATATGGAAAGACAGGACACTGTCCCACATTAAACTGAAAAAATAATTTACATATTTCCCACTGGATCATAGATGTTAATTCAGTTGTGTACAGCCACTCCGCTGCACCATTACACATGCACACGATGACTTCCTTGACATCTACATTAGTTGCATTAACAAAGATGTCAGAAAATGTACTCTTTTAAAGACAGCACCAGAATGCCTTCGCTCTTCCTAATACCACTTCCCTCTTCACATGGTTTAGGAAGGCTGTTTCTGTTTCTAAGAAATCTCTCCCCTTTCTTTATGGAGGCTCACGTCGGTAAGCAGGCTAATGAATATTCCAATAGGCTACTGGAAGTTTGCTGTAGATGGTGTTTGGAGCATGCTAGTTTTTGTTTTTTTTTTTTTTTTTTTAAAACAGGAGTCACACTCATAAGCACAAAGAGAGCATCACTGCAAAGGAAAACCTTCTCTCTCATGCAAGTTCATCCTAGAACTGCTCTATGAACAGAAAGGGACCGAGCCACATAGCAGTCATATAAGTGCTATCACATCTTAGAAGACATTAAATACAAAAGTGTCTACACAAAGCAGCAGAAGGATTCAACTGAAGAAATCTTTGTCAGCTATTCAACATTGAGATCCTGAATATCTCAGATACATCCTGTGCCTCCCATTCAGTGGGATACGTAGCATAGCAATTTTCCAAAGGTTTCACAGTACCACATAGGACTGGGCTTATTCAGCTTGGCCGTAGGAAGTAAATTTCACAGAATAGCTCTGATAATGAAACAGGGAAAAGATTATTTGCAAGTTTGTCTGAAAGAAGAGAAAAAGCGTGGGTGTTCTTTTAAAACAACAACAACAAAAAAAAGTCAAAAAGGTGTAATTACTTCATAGCAGTTAGTATGAGTAACAATACAGAACAAATTGCAGTGATTACAAAGTCCTCTATAAATATGGGCAGCACTATTCTTGACAATAATTAGTGTACAGCATCTCCTCAATAGTATCATGATTAATATTTATTCTGATGTTGTTCTGAGAGATGGGAGGGGACAAAAAAGAAGGGAGATAACCTTTTAGAGAGCTGAGTATGTTTGCAAAGCAGAACAAAAACAACAAAAAAAATCCATTTTATTTTTCTGCTTACTGTCATTTCCCCCTCATCTCAAAAAAGCAATGCAAATGGTGCTTTACTGGTTTTAAAAGTAAAGCCAGAAATTATGTGGAGTTGGGACTGCTGAATTATTCATGAGTTCTGATTGAATGGGATCATTATCTCTGGCCTTACAAGCTAATAAATACTGTCTAATGTCTGGGTACTGTTTTGATCTAATAGTGTCAGAGGGGAAAAAAAAAGATTTCTTTTTTGCAAGCTAGAGCCTAATTTAGGGAGGAGCTCCCTGATGAGTTCATTGCAGGAAAGTGATGGTCTTTTTTTTCTGCTTCCATTGACTACAAGGTTCACTTTGCAGTTCTCAGTTTCATTTGCTGCAAAGGCATTCTAACTTGGGTGTGAGGTTAAGATGTTGCTCAATGGTGTCTATTTTCAGTAGACGTATCCTCCCCATCTCCCTGTCTTTCTCATCTCTTACATCTCACAGAACAAGATACCTCAAAACCAGAGTACTTCCAAAGAGGCAGATGGAGCTGAGTAAGTGATTACGCTACCTCATCTTCCGCTTGTCAGCAACCACAGAACCTTAAATCGCATCGTTCTGTGTTTGATTTCATGTTGATTGCGGTGAGTCTACACTCACTTGATTTAATATCACTATATACATGTTGTATAGAATCTGCATTAAGCTTCTGATCAGACTGCTGTTGAGGAAGGAGAGGAATTTGTTAGAGGTGCAGTGCCAAACGTTGTCCATTGATAAGGTTTGAAAGAATAACAACAAAAGATGCTTCAAAACCCATATAAATAAAAACCAAGCTATTTCATTGGATGGTTTTTCATATTCTTTCTTGAGGATTACCTTTAGAATGCAACTTGCTCCAATAAGAGGAAATAATTAGGATATTATTACAAGTTTAAAAACCTCTCATAATTAGATAGGGATTAGTAACTTCGTTTTCATATGATTAACACAATAAAATCCATTTTTCCCCAAAGTAATCGGAGGCCTATTAAACAACATGAGATCATATATCAAGGGGCCTTTTAGTAATTCAGTAGTTTGTAACATTTATGCAGACTGAAAGTCTACCACAAAACAGCTGGCTTCCTACTATCAAGAAAATAACTCAGTTTGGGGTGCATTTATTTTGTTGTCTAACACAATCCTCAAAATCGTACCATTTAATTAAGGATTTTTTCAGCAAGAGAAGTGTGTGAACAGCTAGGGGAAAAGTGTGAACATGTTCTCAAGCAGTGTATCTGTAATGGAGCCCTCCGCTGTTGTCAGTTTAGCATGGGAGGATCCACCTGCTACATCTGGATTTTAGGGAGTAAGCATCTCCTAATAATCAGCGCATTGCAAGCTTACAAATACCTATAGCTTTATGGTATTTCGTTAGTAAAATCATGTTAGATGCTTAGCTCCATTATGATAACCAGGCTAAATATGAAGCAAACTATTGACACGTTTGCTCTTTGTACACACAGCTCATAAACAATAAGTAATAAAGAACAGATGCAACGTAAATTTAGCTTTGTGGGTCTATTCAGTGGAATAATTCCCCAAACATTACCTTTTTGGTCTCTCTTTTTAGTGCTTATAACTGCAGTGAAAATACAAAATTGTTCCTTCTGTTGCTCTTTAAGTGGGGACGTGATCACCCATTCTGTCTTTTCTACATTTTCTGCATATGATGCCAGCCATTGCCGTCAGTGAGACCTTCACACAGTAACCATTATCTGTCACACTCCTGGACCAAAATAACAAATAATATGCCTGGAGGTGCTGCGTTTTGTGACTGCTAGTTTCCCCGCATGGCATATGCCTCGATAGACTCAGATGAGAGACGACTGCACAGAACTGTGATTGTGAGATGACTTAGCAGAACCCGTGATGATGTCCTAATGGCCTCCTGCAGAGGGGAACAGGGGTAATTGTTTGTCGGGAAGGAACACATCTGTAAGGAGGCATCCTCTGCAAACCAAGCAGCCATGTGGAAAAAAGAAAGGGAGAATCACAGTGCTGCAAGGCTGCATTTGAACCTAAAAAAAAAAAAAAAAGAGTAACGGAACGAGGTGAAAAATGAAATGATGTATTTAAATGACCAAGCTAAAAAGCTGTTATGAGTGTGCGCTACATTCAAAATAAAGCAGGTCATTTCCAGACAGCTTTGTTCTTTTAAAAATATCAGGTGAAATTCTGTGAGACCCAGCAAGAAAAGTTAAAGCAACAAATCTGTAAAATATAAACACATTCCCCAGCAGCACAAGTGGTCACAGAGCAAACAGCCTTCCTGTATACATTCACTTGTAGGAAAGTGGCATCATAGCCTTCAACTCCTTTGCTGCAAAATTTTCTCCTTTCAGCTTTTTAATCTTCTGTTTACTTTCCATGTGATCAGTGCATAGAAAACTGACATGCACCCAACATCCTTTCTAGAGCAAAGCTATTGGATTTGAGAAATGAGAAACCATCAATGTCAAACCAGGCAATTAGGGCATCAGTCACATCAGTGGGAACTTGCTTTTAATGTCAACTGGGGCAGAAACAGGCCCTTAGAGTATATTAAGGACCTTACTTTATACCCTTTCAGCATATTCTATTTGATCAGAAATAAACTAGAGCAAACAAGCTAATTAATCGCTTAGAGAACTAATTCCCCAGACTTTTCAGCATACATCTTAATTGTTTATTTTCTAACTACAGAATAGAAAAACATACTAATCTCAACAGAAGTATTATTTCCTACAAATCAATCAACCTATTAGAGCTTTGCTGATCTATAAGGTATAGAAAATAGACAGAATTCTTTGAGCTTCATAAAACAATCCATACTCATGACCCCTTTTTGAGTTTAAGAATCTTTCTTCAAAAATATGCTAAAAGTAAAGTAAAAACTCTCAGGGCTATAGAGGGCATGCAGCTCTGCAAATAGACTGAGTCAGGGGCCATGTAATGTACTCCACGCTGTGGGCAGTTGCAAGGCACACGGGCACGTGTTTTCCCACAGAAAATCTCAGGCAAGAATATCAGAGCAATTGGTGAAAGTACCGACCTGTTTGACCATCAGCTGAGAAGAGGACACCACTCACACTGGAGCATTTCTTCTTGAGGGGAATAAAAAGGATCTAAGTTGTTTTAGTGACAATAGTTATTCAAGGGGAAAAACACACAAGGTCATAAACATGGGGCCAACCTCAGAGTGCCTGTCACAAATCTACCTCAAAACTGTTTTGATGAGAAATTGGGCTTTTAACTAAACCTAATGATCTTGATTAAGTATTTATTTATCAGAAAATCACACGTTGAACTGAAAAAAATTGAAAAAAGTTGTCTCGTATTTTTTCCCTGAAAAATGATTTTCTTTGTCCTTTACCCTTAAACATTCACAAAGGGGAATTTCCTATAGGAAAACCTATCATGTCCTGCCCACATTCCCCATGTACCTTACCAGAGCTGCTGAGGTGTAACTTCAGTCTCAAACAGAGCACATGGCAGTAGTAACTTGCTTCCTTTGGGTTCTCTGAGCATACGAGACCCAAGTCTGATGAATAGCTTCCTAAAATACAAGGACAGGTCTACATAACCCTGTAGAAGAAAGAAACATGAAAGTACAGACAGAGTGATGAGGGGAAATATGCCAGTTAGTGGCTTTTCATGTTTGTTCTGTGCTCTCCTTTACTCTGCTTAACAAACAAGTTTACCTAGCATGGTGGTGCCACAGGTGTATGTTTTACAGCTCCTACCCAGAGCACCTACCCTTCTACTAAATTCAGAGTTCTTGGAAACATGCAAACATTCTACTCTACATATATATATAAAAAGTCTGCAGCATATCATAATATATTCCAGTTTTAAACAACTCTGAGATTGTAGAAATCTTTTCCAGTACTATATTTTGTGCACTATTAAAGTGTACATTTTTATGTGACTGGAAAATTATGTGAAAACTTTTAAAAATACTTAAGTGACAGAGAAGTTAAAAATCACCATTTCTCTCCTAGAGCTTGTAACACAGATCTTCCAAATATCATTTAATACAGTTTTATTACGCTACTTAAGGGTTTTTATGATTTTTAATTATTAAAACTGTACTTCTGAGTAAGTGTCCTTCTGTTGTAACACTGAAGAGAATTTGCATCTAATTGCCAAGATACCAGCATGTGCTTTAAAATTGAAGAACATTTAAATATTTTAAATAGTGCTTTAATCCTATTAGTTTTGAAAATGATGAAGGTCAACCAAAAAAAAAAGTAAACTAGCAGCAAAGCTCTTATTCAGCAGTGTTTGTCAGGCAGCACACATTCTCATTCTAACTTTCACCATAGAAGACAACACGAAGCACTCCTAAAGCAACCTCTGTTGTGAAGGAAGAAGCAGGAGTGTACAATTTGTGCCTTCACACACAGAAACCTTTGGTGGTCTTTTGCACTTCAAAAAAAAAAAAACAACCACGGGAAACCATCTCCTCTATCTTCTTCATAAATGCTTTTTAGCTGTCTAGAACCCATAGGACTAACACACTGATATTCAGATCGATTAACAGAAAATATACCACAGACAGTAGAAATGAGGAAAGGTTTCATTTTGCCACATTTGTCTATTGTGCCATGCTGATCTGTTAAATATCACCTATACGTGGAGGAATCTAATCAAATAGAAAGCAGCAAAATTTGACCTGCAGCAATCCGTGATTGTTTTAATATCGTATAAACCCCAATAATGCACAGATTTTGAAATCTTGACATCTTACAGAATTGCTTCAGGTAGACTCAGACTAGGCAGACAAAGTGCAATAGGTGCAAAGTCAGACAAATATCTAATGTATTGGTACTATTTTTATGACCTTGCAATGATATTATAGGCAAACAAAGAAAATTTTGTTTAGAACTAAGTGAATTAATTTTGAAAAAGTCTGGAAACTTTCTGAAAGGGACAGAATATCTTAATATCTTTGCAACTGAACATTTAATGTTTTATATTTAATAAAGAACAAAAAATGTTATTTAAAATAATTTATGAATATCTTGAATTCTTATGGATTGCAAAACCAGGCTAAGTGGATGTCATGATTTCTTTTCGGTATGAAGTATTTATTTGTTTTTACAACAGTAATTAGTCCTGGAACATGAAAGGTACAATCTGTTTGCAGTATCTTCTAAAGAAAAATATACTAAAAAAGTGATAGGAAAGTACACATTATAAAATATAATGGAGATATCAGCTGCATGGTCACTCATGAAGAAACCTCATGCTACAGAGAAGTAGGAAGGCTTCATAGGAATCCAGGCCCTAACAAATTAGTACAAACTTTGTTCTTGCGTGAAGATACGGCAAGATTTCACTGCTATCTCAACACTGAAATTTTTAACATAGAAAGTCAAAGTAAGAATCATTTGAAAAAGAAATACTGTGCCAAATGAAGTTTAATCTCTCCCCTTATCTTCAGTGGATGTATTAAAATCTTGAGTACTAACCATGCAAGTAATCAATTGGTGAATTGTCTCCAAACTGGTTTATTGACTGAACTGAGGCAGATTAAGTAGATGTGGGCAGCTCAAAGTCAAGAACAGCTATTTTCTCATTTTCTTTCTTTAATTTCAGACATCACACCTTGTTCAGTTTAAACCCCTGGCAGCCTACTAAAACGTTCTTCTTCAGAACAAAAACAGCATAAGCAGCCAAAATTCTACTTTACACAGAAGTGAGAAAAAAAAAATACTCAGTTTAATGGGCACTCCAAATGAACTATATCCTATCCTACCAGGTATTAGCTCTCTGTTCCAGGTGTACTGTTGTGTTTTTTTTTTTAATACTTATTGTAGGTCCTATCAGAGGACCACTTCTGACATGCTAGAAAAACTTGTTATGAAATTACCACACTAGCCAACAGTGAATCACAGCTGGTAGAGATGGTAGGCAGCTCTAAATTTGTTTCCATTACTTGTCTACGTTCAACAGAAAAGATATTGTATGCTATTGTATACACACATTTCATAATGTGTTTCACTAATCTGTACACATATTTGCATATATCTTACATAAGATTTCCTAATTCAGCACTGATCTCTAATAGTATTTTAGCACAGTAACCTATATTGTATCTTGCTGCTATTTTTAAATGTTGCATTGTCATCTTAAAATGAATGGCAATCAGTGAACATGTACGTTAGCATTTAGGAGGAATCAGAACTTGATTCTGCAGATTAAGCAAGGTATCTGCTCCTCAATATAACTGTTGTGATGCTTTTAGCCAAAGAAAACTAAGTTTGTAAAATATGATTTTATTTTCTAACTCCAGAGATTTTTATTGGAAAACGAGAGTAAACGACTTCAGTGCCTTATTACACTAACAGCTCACATCTCTATGCTAACACTTCTTTATAGTTAAGTTCCAGTTAGTACTACTCTTTTGTCTTAGAACAAGCAGTAAGACTCCAAATAATCCCTGACACCATCAAGAGCAGAAGGGACTGGGAACTTCATGGGTGGTTCTCAAACAGGACGCAACAGTAGCACCCTGTGCAGATCCATTGCTCCACAGTGAGCTGTTCAGGGCTGGGGATTCCAATTGTTGACTTTAAGGAAACCTTCAAATTCCTCTTACTCCATAAGGCCAACACAACTCCTCAAAAGAGAACATGATATAGCTGTAGAATGTTCAAACAGTATAAGAAGCAGACGCTGGCCATGTTCCTGTCTCTCTGAGCAAGCAGGTAAGTCGTAACTATACAAAACGGAAAACTCAACAAAAGTTATTGAGAACTCTCTGTGCAACATTCAAGACACTTTCCCAAAAGTTCCCAGCCTAAACAAGGTAGAATAGGAATTTAAGGTTTCCAGGAGAGTGTCCTGAAGTAGTTGTCTCACAATATGCAATTTCAACTTTCAAATAAGGAAGCATCAACTAAATTGGTACATTCTCGAAAAAGGTCTTTCCATAAATTGGATTTTTCTGGAAAAACAAATCAAACATTTTCCAGTTCTTTCCACTGCTGACCTAGTCTTACTTACTCTCTGGCAGATATCCCTGAGAAATAGCATACAAAACAAAAAAATGTTGATTTTCCATGTTCTACCTCAGTCTTATTTAGCATAACACTGCAGTATTTTTCTGACTTTTATATCTCCAATCACTTGATTACTGAGTTGCATCATTGCTGAACCCCAGCCCATAAAAAAATGAGGGAACACAATGACAATCAGCCAAAACATCACAAACAGCTGCTTGTCTAGACATATTAGTAGTGTCCTGAAACCTTGGCGGCCTGGTGATATAATCTAAAAAAATTTGCACCATTATTCTTGAAATGGTTTATTGTGATTATGTAAATCTATTCATTTATTTTCACTGGAAAACATAAAAATGCGGGCATAAGAAATCATGAATCATTTCCCCCTTAGTTCCTAACTAACAGAATGTTTCAAAAGGAGGTCTCTGCAAGCTTTTTCCTCTAATGAAAGACTCCTAAGACTAGCATATTCTATAACATGAAGGGACAAATTATTAGCAGTGATACAATATAATTATTTTCTTTTTGTTGTATGTGCTTATTTTGCAGTGGCAATTACTTGTTTATAAGCCATCAAGTTATTTGAAAGGCCTCTGATTTTATTAGAAGACAGTCCCTTCACAGTACACAAAAAGAAATTTAACTTTTCGTTTAAACTCCCAGATGAATTTATCATATCATTTATTTGTTTGCTTATTCTCACTAATTAGAAATAGATGGTTTTCTTCAATTAAAATGTGCACATAAACTCTGTAAAGTATGTAACAGATTGCCACCGATGACACAAGGTATTGACAGCCCCCTCTGTACTCAAAGTTATTGGTTCCCTCAGCTCGTGAAGAAAAATAAATTAGAAAAAGGAAAGCAGAAAATGGTCTCTGACTTGCTTTAGCCATGAAAAGACATCTGCAGTCAAAGAAAGGAGGAAAGTGTAGAGCTGTGGGCCTGAACTTCGGGTGCTTTACTACCATGGCCTTGTTTGTATGCTGTTTAAGTCATTTACCTTGAGTTGTCAGTGATCCCAACTGCAACTTTTTCTGATTCCAACTTGATTGCACCTTTGAAAAACTGAGCATCTTTGAAGATAGCCCTACACCAAAGATCTCCAAGTTTAAAGAGTATTTAACGGCTAGAGATATTCCGACTATCTTGGCTGCTCAGATGGGGCTTAGATGTTTTCAGGATGAATACAAGGGTAAGAATTTGACCGCCTGTTTTTGTCATTTTAATATTTGGCATTTCTGTGGCCTAAAAAGGCTAGGGAAATCATTTAAGAACTAATGAAGAGCTATTTACCTCCTAAATCTTCTTCCCTTGAGTAATGAAATAATTACCCTCCCATAATCATGGAAATATTCAACTTGAATCTTAAATTGAGATGTTGTGAAAAGTGGTAGTGATGTTACATAGGTGATCACCATGGTAACATTTGGAAACTGCACTGTCGTCAAGCCAGGAATGTAGTTTTGCTTTTCCCACAAGAACAGTATAAGAGACTAGGGCTGAACTCTTCCAAGATCCCAGAACATGAGTAAATGCAAACATTTATCTGTCTCATCCATGGGGACAAATGCTTTGAAACAGCAACAGAATAAAAAAAAAACCACAACCCAACCCACTAGTACAACATCCATACAAGTGAACTGCTTTGTAATGTGATGCTGTTAGCTTTTTTCTTTTCTTTTTTTTTTTTGGGGGGGGTGGGGGGGACATTAGCTCAAGACAGGTCTCAAAGGAACAATGCTGTGGGACAGCAGGGGGAAACTGAAAGATTTATTTACATAACTTACATAATTAGACATCCTATAAAATATTAGAGCCATTACCTACATTTTAAACTGTGGCTATTTTACAAAAACAGCCTTCTCATTCTGTTTGAATCTCTGATTTCTCATGCAGTATAATTTTTTATACCAGTAGTGGTCACTGTATCTGAAGCAGGTTCACTTCAGGCAGCTCAGTCCAAGTACCCCAAGCATGAGTCCTACTGACTGTTGAAGGGACAGTTCAAGAGGTGAGCAATGCTAAGAATGCTTTTTTCAACAACTCTGAGTGATATGATGAAAGACGATAACACTGAGTATACAACCCTTTCCGAGAAGGTGCAAGATTTTACATATTGCATAAAATATAGAAGACAGTACAGAAAATATGGGAAATTTTAACTAGCTTTTCACAGAAAGCAGAGGATGAAAAAATGTGCTTTGAAGTAATCCACAACAAATAAGTGACAAGAGGCTCTGTGTGAAAACTGAAGGACCTAAAAGTTTCCCAGCTCAGGGATACCATAAGCTTTCCTTGCAGTCATCTTTCTGCCTACATGCTGTGTGGTGTGAAACACATAACCCTTCCAAGGGGAGACTAAGTATCTGTGACACTAATTCTGCATTAAGCACAACAGAGAAACTGAACTGTCAATGATGAGTAACTAGCGCTGTGGAGATGGTAGACAAAATGTCCAAACTACATTGCCTGTTTATGGCTGAGATGAATGGATGTTGCATTCCTAAAATGTATACTTCGTTAAAAATCCAGAACAGAAAACAGAAGGTCTTGAGAAACGACGTCTAATTCTAGCAAATTACCAGGAAGTAGAAAATTAAATCCTCCTGAAAAGGACATTCTACTGCAGAATTAACATACTTGAAGATTCAAATTCATTCTTTGGAGAGTATGAAGAAATCTCTTTGCTGCAATAAAGTAGCAAGCAGCAGGTAAGGAGAGAACAGTAACAAAGGCAACATATCCAGGCTCTGAAATGGTTCTGTTTCCCTTGAGCTAAGAAGTGAGCTATGGACTGCTACTGCTTGTCTTCCATTCTGCACACTGGAGTTCTATCTCCTAAAAATGGCCATTTGTTTAATTCTGAATTACTTAAAAAGCTACAGCATGTGAACTATGGCATAAACCCAAGAGGACTGTCCACTGCTGCTCACTGACCGTACCAAGCCTAGGGTGGGACTGTCATCATTCAGCCTTAAGCTCCCTGCTAGCCAGCAGTTACAGTGAGTGAACCACTGAAGAAGACAGCCAAAATTCAGTGAAACAGGAGCAGAGGCCACTGCCACATAGGAGCCTCCTTGTCTGCTTAGCACAGAAAAAGAAGATGGAGATAACACAGAAGGAACTAGGGCTCAAGATCACATTGATAGATGTAGAGAGGTGCTGAGGCAGAAACAGCATGTGGTATCAAGTAAAAAATACCTGCTTTAGCCAAGTACAGACAAGGACAACTCACAGACTTTTAGACTGTTTGAAAGACAGAGATCAGTGCAGTGTTAGACTCTGAGCAGCATTTCTTTCTTCTGTGGACAGCAGGAGCACATGGCTAGCACAAGATTGCCTACAGTTCACTCTTAGAGACTTTAGAAGCTGTAAGAGGCCTCTTTATTCCCAGAGAGCCTGGAATAACCATTTTAACAGATGACATGTTCAGAGTAGACTACGGTCATGTGAAAGATAGAGCAGACTTCTTCCCTGAAAGATGTTCTGAGTTAAATGTCCCTTTTATGACCGCCATCCAAGCAATTCTAAATATGCTTATCGGTCTGTGGTCAGTTGCCCTTCTCAGAAGCCCTTCCATTTTCAGAACATAATACTTTCAAGCAGTAGACCTGTTTGTCTATTTATTTCCTTCCCTTGAACAGGATCATATGGATTATCCTCTCATGACCCATACCCAGAGCTGCTCTCTGGGATGATCCTGGTTCTGGTCAGGAGACCAAGGGAGACTCAGCACTCCAAACAGTTCATCCCCTCAGAGCCTGTCAGTAAATTTAGGGAGACAAAAAACAACTCTTTCAAAAGAGAAGTTTTAGCTCTTTGCCAGAGAATACACAGTTTAGGAAAATGGGTCCAAAGCACAGAAGAGTATTATCTAAATATTTCATTACCTCAGTGTAACCACTTTATTCCAAATGAAGAGGGATCCAGCTCATTCCTGCCTCTCCTGGAAGACATAACTGTATTGCTTATAGTACTCTGCCTCTGCCTGTGTCTGATTCAACCTGCTGACAAAACCTTATTCCTTATTCCCATTGGTCTGAAGTTTAAGATTGAGAAAAATAAGCCTAGGCAAGGTAAAGATTTTTAGGTCAGGTAGATACAGTCCACAGGTATTCACTAATTAATACCTTCCCTATTGCGTCCTCCAGGTGCATCAGTATTACCTAGGATAGATTATTATCTTTGCTTCTTTTTTCTCTGTCCCCTTGTTTCTTTTAAAATCTCTCTGATTAACTCTGTTCTGGCTAATAGGTAATTAAGGTCATTGGGTTTTGTTTTTAAAAAGTAAAAGGTATGTTTCTCTTACACTTGTTAGAACCATCTTAGAGTTAGGAGTGTATTTAATGAATGATTTATAACCTGAATGATTCACAGGATACAGTTCCTCATATACGGAATCAAACGTCATACATCCATCGTTCCAAGGCACATCTTTCTGGAGAACAGGTTTCTGCCTGGATATTGGAACATTAAACTTGTCATTCGTTTTCTGTTTGTCTTGGCCATTAGCTTGTATAAGCAAGAAAATGCCATGCAAAGAAACCTTTTCCTTGGACCTTTCTGAGAGCAACTCACAAGAGCCAATAAAGAGCTAAAAGGAAAACCAAGACACTTGTGGATGGTCACTGTGGGTGGCAAGTAGGTCTGTAGAGTGCCTGACCCTACCTTATGCCCTCCACAGTATGTCCTACAGACCACAAACACAGTCAAATGATTCAGATCTTTGAATCTGCTTGGGAGATGTGCACAATAAGAGTGGGGAACCTGTGCATGGAGAAGCAGGAAAGAAAGAAACGTTCTTCATTTACTTATTTCACTTGCTTCCAAACTGTAGTTTACCACGACCACCACATCATTCCCTCCAAAACTCTTATCTCATTAGTGCTCTCCAGGTGGTTTACAAATATTCATAATCCCAGAGTCTCACTATTCATTGGGAATGAGTTTGTAAACTCTCAGTTTTGTGGCAATTAAAAACATACAAATCTACATATTTCAGTGCCTTTTCAGTAATTCAAATAAAACTGAGTGTTCTATAAATTCTTCAATTTTCCCACTCTTTATACATAATCGGTACCCATTTAATCTGGTCACATCTAGATAATTTACTTCAGAAGTTCCTATAGCTAACTTACAGACTATGACATTTTTATCAACCTGCACATGACATACCAAGGAAAAAGTTCACCTGCCCAGTTGATCTGAAAATATCTGAATTTTACATGTACTAAACAACCTGTTTCCTTGCTCTTTCCTGTTCGTGCTATTAGCCACTTTATGGCAATTGACCTTTTAATTGAAATCTGACACAAAAGACATAAAACACTCAAATCCTTCCACTCTCACCCTCCAATAGCCTTTCCTCTCTCTCAAATAACGTCTCTGATTTATATGCTTGCAGCTGGCCTTAGCAAGCTAACCTAGTTTCCACTTTGTGTGATCTTCCTTTTCATGTTTGAAGCATGTAAAGAGCTCTTGATTTAGATAACTCAGGCTCTTACTGTACTTCCTCTCTTTTCTCCTCAATGGCAAGATTTCCAGTGCCCTTCACAGAACTGTCTTAAGGAACTGCTAGGTCTCTTACTATCCTTTCACTTGGACCAGCTTCCCAAAAATCTTACCTCAATGATGCATACAGCAGACATATTTGCCACCTGCCCGCTGACATAAATCCTGATAAGGACATCAGAGATCACAAAAAATCAGTTTGCAGTATATAGTATATATGACAGTATACAGTATTAGTTATATATATATAGTAGTACTAGAAACACCCATTTCCAGTACTACATATAATGTATATAAAAAATTCAGACAGTTACTGAATTGTTGACAAACATTTCTTCCTCTTTTTACTCAGGAGAGGCTGGGGACTCTCTGGGTGTATCGACAGTCTTCCACATCTTCTAAACAACAGATTTTCTTCAAACTATCTTAAACTGACTGATAAAGAATTCATTAGCAATTGAAGAATTCAAATAGCCACTGGTCATGACCTCCAGTAAAAATAATATGCAGATACCTACAGGTGATATCTGTGTAACTTGATTTTCTTTAGATTCTAGTCAAATGATTCCAGTCTCTTCTCTTGGGTATTCCGGCATCCAACCCATTCATCTCTTTTCCTTGAAGCCATTCTGGTCAATATTGTGATCTTAGGTGTTCCCAAGATTTCTAAAAGCTAGTGGTATCTTTTAGCATTTCAACAAAAACAACAGTACAAAGAGCAATAAGTGTGGCACGCTACAAGACCAGAGCATGTCAGTCTCTTAGATCTGCATCCACTGGGTTTTGTTGTTGTTGTTTTTTTCTCTCTCTCTTAAAAGTTTTATTCAACTGTTTTTGATGGAGTTACTTTGAAGTGATCCCTAGCTCATAACTTGAAGTAAAACTTCTTTTAGAGCAAACATGAAAGCGTGAGAATTTTCAGTGCATCATACAATCCAAGGAAAGAAGTCTGACCGATAATAGTGATTTTAAAAGCAAGAGGGACCAAGACTTAATCCTCATAATCTATAATGATTTTAGTGTAGAAATTGGAAGAGAATTCAACTACCTCAATGTTTCAAAATAATGTAAGTAATTTAAGTTCATGTACGTCACTTGTACTCTTGTTATTTAGTTACCTTTTAAAAACCCTCTGTAATATCAAATTATTAGTGCTCCCTGTCTCTAACACTACCAAAATAAAAGCATAGCTTGTCTGGAATTGGGTTGCTCTTTTAATGCAGATTAGTAAGCATTTTTCCCCCATAAAAATGATTAATTTACAATGTTTAGAAAGTTTACATTCTGGACCAGCCAAGATAAATCACTCACACGAAATTATAATGAAATTCAGTCAGCATATCTTTAGTAAATATTCTTTGAAGTGCTGGAAATGAGAAAGCTGGCATTTCTTATTTTTTTCCCCCTTCAAACTCATAAGACAACAATACCTGGCATATACCAAGTTTTCCTAAAACACCTTTTTCAAAGAGTTCACAGGGTAAACATAATTTAGAACACTTTGATCATGAGTGATTGTTGACAATGAAATAACAAAAATATTCAATACTTCAACTATTCAGGGTTCAAGACCTGAAATGATTTCACCCAACTGACATTTTAACATCAAGGCAGAGCCAGAAAAAAGAATAAGCTACAGATATAAATACAATAACAAGCGATTGCCTGTTCCACAATTTACAAATGATCAAATAACACAAATATCTGTATTTCTCCCAAACTCACAATTATAAACAACTTGTTCTTCTAATTATCTGTAATTGCATACATGTACTCAAACCCATCTTGGAATGCAGTTAATGTTCTCAACATGCAATGTCGTTTTGTGAATAGAAATTGAGACATGTGTGATGAGCCAGATTATCCCCAGTCTCACATTCTGCCCAGGAAAAGGAATAACACATAACTGGACCTACTCAGACAGCACCCAAAAACTAACTTTGACTCAGAGTAACAGTTTACCTACCATTTCCTCTTTCTTCTGAAGAGACAAAGTGGGGAAAAAAAGATACTTGACTTTAAAACCAAAGAGGTCTGTAGAGCAGAAGGAATGGCCCCAGATTTATTTGTACACTATTCTATTTGATCCCCACGGGTGCGGGGAAGAACAAAAACAACAAAACAACAAACAAATCCAATATATATCCTCCTCATAATTTGAGAAGGGCAAGAAAAAAGAGGATGCTCATTTGTCTCTGTTGCTAAGTGATGCGTATGAAGGCATGTTACACTGCAAATGCATACTAAAATATGGTACACAGTAATATGTAAAATAACAGTATAAAAATTGAAACAGTGATTCATCTAGTAAAACTAAACTGATGAAAAATTATTTCATATTCAAGCTGTAAACTATCTGTCACGACACTATCAAAGGTTATTAACCTACCCCAGCTGTTACATGTAATCCATGCTTTTCCACATAATAATCTAAAATCTGTGTTCTCTGCTACAAGCATAAGGAATGTTACTCTTCCTAGTTTTCCTGCCATAATGAGAGACTCACACTCTACTTGCTCCTCCAGCCTCCTCCAGCTGCCACTGGTCCAAGGGCTTAGCAATGAAACCACAGGAATCTATACTAAAGAACAGAATTACAACAGCAAAGTTGCCGTATTTAACATCATAAATCTGTAAGTCCACCTTACAGATGCTGAATTAGAAACAACTTGGTAATTACTGTACCCCGAATGTGCCTGGCAAATGATTAGGAGTATAGCTATCCACTGCACTGCAAATAGAGGAGGAAAAGGGCTTTGGGGAGGGATACACAGGCTTCTGAGGTCACCTGGGAAGACAGACTAGTCCCTTGTAGCCATGTTTCCACGCTATGGGCAGTCCTGTGAGAAGCTGCTGCAGTCCGGGATTTTTTTAGATGGCAGTCTAAAGACTAAAGAAAGCCATTATTCATTTACACAGATTGTCACTTTAAGACAGGATTTTTATTTCTGGCTAATTTTACTGATACGAGCAACTTGTATTACTCCCCTTCAAAAGAGTGTCACGTAGTATTTGTATTCATGATGCCACAAATTGTTAACTGAAACAGTAACAATACGCTAGTTTATAGCAATGACTGGCAGAAATACTAGGCTTACTAAATTTGGTGACCTAATGTGTTCAGGAATGAACAGTACGGTCAAAAAGAATAAGGCTGAAAAGAAGGGTGGTTCAAACTGCAGTGAGAGAGCTGACAATTTCCTCTTTTCTTGTGCAGAAGGTAGTTAGCAATGGGGAGCTTGCTTATGCTATGTGCACTACACCAGGCTTCAATGCTTCAGCTGCACAGGCCAGAAAGGGCAAAGGCTGGAAACTAATCTCTGCCAACATCATGCCTCTATCCACCCATTTATACATCTATAGGCGATCTACACATCACCTGCTATAGGTCTTCCAGACCATGAGGCCTTAAAAGACGGTTCAGACTCACATGCTGCCAGTTCATCAGAAAATGCTGATGCAACCCACTTTAAGAGCTAGATTCTGAGAGCTAGTCTAGCTGCACTTACTCAGTGAACAATCTCCTTGATATTAACAGAAGAAATTCATAAATTGAGCTACTTCTCAAGGGGGCTAAAATCCAGCCCTTGATAATTAGCGATAATCCCTCAAGTTAAACCACTTTCATATGGTTTAACTGTCTATTTTGCTGGAGTCAGACATCACTATTGCCATGTAGATGTAATTAAATCCTTACTGAAAAGAGGAAATGCATTGTGAAGCTGTAGTTCTGAGAAAATAAATAATTATAAAACAGATTTTTGAGGGACTAATCACATAGATTTGAATGTATAGAGGTATTCTAAGTGAAACAAAGCACAAGAAAATATCAGGAGAATTTCTTTGCATCATCTACATATAGGAAAATAATATTCAGAAATAAAATTGTCTACATAGTGTTATGGATGATTTTTTTTTTTTTTAATTCTGTAGAGTTTGAATATCCCTCTTCTTGAATTGACTAGTCATCTGAAGTCTTCATGGACAGATGACTCTCATGGAACTAGGCAAAGATGATAGATTCTTTACAGAAAGTATTTTCAGAATTTCTCAGACATTGTATCTAGTCTTCATTTTTTTATTTATGGCAACAAGCTTTGATCGATTGCTTGACTGAGGACTTTCTTGAACAAGTTCCACTTGATTTCCTTAATCTTTTCATCGTGAAGTCCCCAGAAAACGGTGCCTTTTGCTGTTCTTTTACCAAGCCTTACAACTCTGCAGCTCTACATGGCATGAAAGACTCCACATCTAAAGATAATCAAGACCACATGACTGAAGCGTGAGTCAATTGTATGCGGATCTAGGATCCAACACTCTAAGGTTAATGCCTCTGTGCTGAAAGCGTATAATCATTCTGAAGTATCTTCTTTGTTTTGTTTTGTGTTTTTGTTTTGTTTTGTTTTTTTAAAGAATGACAAAAAAACCCAACACAACAGAGTCTAATTTTATGTGCCTGGGAGTAGCTATCTAAGCTTCAGGCAATACAAACACTGCTATTACTGGGGAGTAAAAGCTCTGCATAATTAACAAACATCATCAGCCTTACAGTTCCTGTAGAATGCAGTAAGTTCCTTGCCTGAAGGCTGCTCTCAGCCTAGTAAGTCTGTTTACCCTGTCCAAGATTAGATTAGTTTAATTATTATGAAAAAGACTGCTAAGATCTTACAGCCTAATTATGCAAATGTTTCTAAATGTTCACAAAAGTAATTTATTTATTTGGAGATAAATGAATCTGTTTTGTCATAAACCAGATTGCAGTCCTGGCAATGTACAAGCAGGGTTATGTGCCCTTAGGCATATCTTTCACCACAAATGTCAGTGGGACCCCTGGATTACAACATTTATAAATACATAAATGGTTTTTAGCAGGTTTTTATTGTTTTTGTAAATTATTGTAATCCCAGAAAGAACTATCACAGGTTTAATACTCACCAACCTTGTTATGAAAACAGAGTTTCTCAGCAGAAGCATTTAAAAGATGTTAACAGCTAAAACTTTCCTGGTAGACCTATTAAGGTGCACCTGTTTTATTATGCTTTGGAATCAATATCTTCAAAAGAGTTCCCTCCTCCTAGTACAGATTCTTGCTGCTAAAATAACCTGCATCAGTAAAGTACTATTATACTAAATAAGGTGGTAGCATTCAAAGCAGACAGTGCTAAGCAAATCTGGAAGCAACCCCTCTTTACATTAGAAATTCTGTAGGTTGTTCTCGTAAACCTCATCGCAGCATAGAGATTTAATTCTTCATCTATGTGTAACTACATGACGACACAAGAAATAGATGCAGAAAAACAATTCTATATTTAGCTACTGCTCTAGTTTCATCGCTATTATAATGGAGATAACCCCAGGCAGCACATTGCTGCCCTCTGTGAACTCACGCACATTCAAAGCAGAGAATATTTTGGAACAATGGACACTTAAAATCTGATCTTGACCACAATGAAAGCTGCACAGCTTAACATGTTGCACAGCTATGTAAAATGAAGCAGGACATAAGCCCAATAAAAGACTGGCCTTTAAAGAGTTCAGATCTTTTCATAATGAGACAGTTCATCTGTGGGCAGGTGAATACTGCAGAGCATACACTCTGCCTCTCAGAGGCATCACCTTCTAAGGGAACTAAACATGCACCTTTAAAACACAAAGCAAGAAAAGTTTAGCTGCATGTTAATAGCAAAGCAAGTGAAACAGACTTCACAGCTGTATTTAACTGTGACACTTGAGGCCAAGTTTATTTAAACTGTGAAGTCAATTTGATGTAGTAATGCCTTCTGCCATCAAAGTTTATTTTCTATTTGAGACAATAGCAGGACATTTTACTGGAAATATATTGCATTAAAAGCAACAGTGACTTCCTGATTTGTTTATAAATTAACCATTCCTTAAGTAAGCAGAGCAACAGCTCTATATGGGAATTACACCCGCAGTTCTCCTGTGTATTAAATGGAGGATGTGAGCTACGCTTTTATCTGGCTGCTATGACATCACCATTATCATGGATATTCGAGATATTAGAAGCTGCTTGCTGTCAGTTAAATGATCACATCTCAAGTGCACCTGCTTTATAATTATTCATTTGGAGCAGGATCATTAACATATTCCTTTAGTCATTTACAGGCAATTTGACTCTACAGTAATGATTTTCCCCCTCTTTGTAACAAATTAATGATATATATATATATATATATAAATGCATGAGTACAAATGAAATTTATACAATTCATATCATACTTAGCGCATACCAAAAGTCTGAAGGCTGCCTAACTTGCATTCTCCCTCTGGTAGGCAGCTATTCTGCAATCACTTAACAGCTACCACATGTACAAACACACAGGAGCATGTCCAAGCTCTCATAGTACATCTTAAACACTAATAACTCATTTTGGGATTTTCCACAGCTCATATGCTGACAGAACTTCCCTAAAACCTCCATCATTAGCGCAAGATAGTCCTGATCTCACCTTGACTTATATGCAAAGCTCTTCATGGAGGACAATACTTCTGGGCTGAAGGATACTTAAGACTGTCGGAAAAATGCAGTGCAAACTCATCTCAGCCCAAAGAATCTTGTACCTGTAACACCTGAGATGCAAGAATTGCCCACTCCAGGCAGCATATTTTCCTCACAAGATGAGATGAACAACAAAAACGCAGAGCAGAGCCTGCACAAGATCATTCCCATGTCTATTTCCCCTTAGCATGTTGCTGGATTTCTGCAGAGAGGCAGGCAGTGAGGAACGTGGGAATCAAACCAAATTCCATCATTAATCTGCAACAGAAAGGCAGCATGGCTCAGTGAACTACAGGGCTGAAGTACATTTGTTGAGAGCATCTACATTGTCTCCAGCAGCCCTGTTTGTTACACTGACAACAGGACAGCGAGCTGAACTTCTGCAGGCACAGGGAAACAGACACATAGGAATATTTCTTCTTTTAAACTGGCTCCCAGAAAATATTTGGAAAACACCCACCATTTAGGGAAGTTTCTTCCCATTGCCATTCTTCAGGAGCAACCTAGGAACATCCGAAAGAAAGAGACATCTATAGATAAGAAAAAAAAAATATTTCCAGCTTCCTTTCTGGTTATGTTAGAGGGCTCCTGAGGATGCCAGAAAAGCCTGGGAGATATCCACAGGAGTGCTCTGCCACTGCTGAGCAATCCCTCTCAAACAAGTCTGTCAGAGGAACCAAAGGTGCCGTCGGAAAGAGCGGCTGCATGTGAGCACAGGGAACTTAGAGGCAGCAGTTTGTAACTCTAAGCATCAGAACACAGACCTTGGCATTCTGGATGATATACATGAAGCAGAAAAACTCCTGGATGCGTCTGAAATTATTTCTGTGCTAGAATTCTGACTGGGAATCTTGTCCTTAAAACACCAGCATTTTTCCATTCAATTCTGCTGCAGTCGAGATACCAGTCAGTGAGATGGTGAACCAATGGCATTTGAGAAACTTAGTAACGTGATGCAAACATCCCTGAGCTTTTGTGATCTGTTTCCCTAATTATCCTGAGGAAATTACATCACCCTGTATAGAACAAAAGCCTTACAAAAATAATAGTTTGTCGTACAGTTATCACATTGTCTGGTAGCAATGTGTCAATTGGACAGGTGCATAAAAAATTAAATCAGCATGTTTACTAATGCCATTGGTGGGTGAAGGTGCCACCATTATTAAAAGTGTTACAGAAAGCTGAAGAATACTAATTACCAAATGACATACCAGTCATAAAAATCAAAGCACAGAGACAATGTGATGGAAGCAAAAAGAAGGTAGACTCTCAGGGTTGTTTTTTTTTTTCAGGTGATAAACTACTCATACTCAGACAATCTCACCATATAACAATACCCACTGTGCAGGATATGCATCATTCCCATGTATCACTTCAGAATGGAGATTCAAAAAGACGGCTGAAACCTTTGAATATTGCACTCACGCTATCAGGATAATTTACTGTTTTTAATATAAAACTAAAATACCACAGAAAACAAAACACTGGATTATAATTTATTTTACATTATTGAAAGATAGTCCCTCAAACAGTGTATTCTGCATTATTGAAAACCGAGCACTTGTCCTCCCTGTTCTCCTGGTACAGCTTGTGTCACCATCACCAGACCTGGTGGCTCTGCTCTGCAGCCCTTTCTCAGGACCTGATGTCTGTGGTGTGGCATGGACAAGGTTTCACCTCTCCCAGAATGAAATCTGACATCTCTCCAGCTCTTAGGATCTGCACTGCACAAACCTGCGTACCAGACGCGGTTAGTTACTCCCCAGTCAATAAAGGACTGACTCTTCATAAGATTTATCCTGCTTTTCACTACAACAACAGGTTAAAGCAATTCACAAACAGAAGAAAGCATCCGTTATTCTTTCACCCAGTAAAAGCATCAGCACCAAGATAGAAAGCCAAAGGAGAGTGCCATACATATATTCTCCTGCCTCACACAACCTGCCCAGCTTTGGACAGTCAGCAAGTCCTCAGCTTACAAAGTCTTGGTGCCGTCATTCTTCACCAGGTCTGAGCTGCTTGCTTTCTCTTCCACTCATTACTACACCTCTCTACATCCCCTTCTCTTTCCTCAGGACAGAAGAATGTGAATTGTCCCTGGCCACAGAAAAGGTCCTGGAAAGAGACAGCCACTCTGTTCTGGATTGTTTTTGTGACAATTTAAAGCTGTGCATCTGAAGTTATCTTCCCTGTGCCAGCACTTTCCCTTTCCTTCTTCCAACTTTAAAGACCATTTTACAGCTTTCCTTGACGTAAAGCTGCATTCACTCAGGTAGCAATACGCAAGTTTGAAGAAACCCACAATACCCATCAGAATAACACAGAGAGCTCATCACGACTCATTCTTACTATGTTGGCGTTCACTGAAAGCAGTTTTAGATTCGTGAACTGCATGATACCACTGAACAGTGCCTGAGTGCCTTTTCTGGGTGACAAGACTCGCACAGCCAATCTGTCAGACTTGTATTCAGAACCAGAGCCGGATCCTCCTAGGTACTTCCCAGCCTGCCCAGCACATCCCATTAAGTCCTCTTTTCAGCCTTCCTGAGCCTCCTTAGCCACAGAACCAGATATTACAGCCCCTTTACAGTCTGGCAAAACAAAGGGAGATGGACCTTATTTGCAGTGGATTACTGTATTGTGGAGAGTGGAAGTGAGGCAGAGACCACTTTTCCACCCATCTTTGCTATATTTCTGCTTGGACCAGCTACTGGTGCAACAACTGAAAACACACGCTACAGAAAAAGTTATCTTTAAGACATCAACATTTGCCAGAAGTTCATGTACCTTGACTTCCGACAAAGTAAGGAAATATCACAACATCTTTACGTGACATGGGCTAATAAATACATTTAAACCAAACATTACACCGCTTTTCATCCTTGACTATTCAAGTAAAAAAAAAATAAAAGAATGAAGCAAAAGCAGGCTACACAGTACTTTACACTCAGAATGGATTTGTTTCATTTTACTGAGGCTTTCTGTATCACTCATCACTGAGGTATCCAAAAACAACATGGTTTGCAGATGAGAACAATAGCCTGTAAATTTCCGAATCTGAAATATTCATGAGAAGTAGGTAATGACATTTACAGCTTAACAAACACACACTTTGAGCTCCTAATGAAAGATCATAAAAAGCCAGAGTGCAATGTAGCATTATCCTTTGTTTTGGACTATTCTGAAAGACTCATTCTACATAGGAAAACAACTAGTGAAGTTGGGGAATTTCCAGTAATAGCAGTCATCGCCTGGGAGGACATCTGTGGCCTACCCAAGGCTACAGGGGGTCTCTGAGCATTGCTGAGTAACTCTTAGAGAGCAGCATCCCATCTAGTGGAAAGGAATGTTATTTCCTGGAACAGTGACTGATGGAGCAGGTCTGTTCCGTGCTGAGGCCACTGAATAGCAAGCATTGCTGAATATTTGACCCTCCTTTCTGCTTGTTCTGTTGTTTGGTAGACAATATTTTGTTCAACTGAATGGCTAATCTCCGTTTTGAGGAAAAGAAGAGCAATAGTCCGCCAATACTATGTCTAATTTCATTTTTAAATGAACATAATCACACTGTTACAGATTTGCCAGCTCTGTGCAACAGTTATTCACTTGATTATTTCAGATCCCACACTTCACTAACACATAGTTTTGCTAACTTTCTTTAAATAGATATGTTTCTTGAGATACTTACACATATTTCACAAAATTCAGCCTAGTTTCCCAAATCTTAAATATGATATATCATATATATACATCGAACACATAAAATTGTCTCTGAATTGAATACTGCAAATATGAAATTACAACAAATATAGTGCTGATGGGAAAAACAAATCAAATCAAAACCCCAATTGCTATTTCTACATCAAAAGTAAAAATATGCAGTCACTCTGAATGCAAACATTTCTCTAAATTTATATTTGTTATTGATCTGTCAAAAGATAACATTATATTGAGTTTAAATTTTATTTCTCCGCACATCAAAACTGTTCCATAACTCGTGAATCCATGAAATAAGACAGAAAAAAAAAGACTATTTTTTAACAGAACGCATCTAAATCAAGGGTGAGTTTCCCATTGGTAAGGAAATCAAACACACTGAAAGGCCTCTACTACTATGATTAAAAGGAATTTTGATATCCTCAGAGCATCTGTTGTCTACAGAATTTAAGGTACTGGATAGTCTTGTGTTAATCGATGCATGAATGTTTAGATAGATGACCAAGAACATGCTATAAGCCAACTTGAATATATCCACCAGTTCCCCTTGCCTTTCCAGGACATTTCAGTGACCTGGCACCACTCTTCCTTACCCCAAACAGAGGATGAAAATTACAGCTCATTCCCTTAACTGAGGAGCAGAATCTAGAATATTAAGCACTACTTTCATTTTCATTTCCCTTTTTCAAGAGCTCAGGCCTTTCTGAACCCACATCATGTGTTCTTACCAGGAGGATGCCCTCTCTTCTTCTACTTGAAGCAGGAGTCACTCTCTGCTACATGCAGTATCTTGTTGCTCTGTTTTCACATGGCTCGAAGCTTCATTACAAGCATTTTGCATATCTCTGCCTGGAACCTGTAGATGAGAACAGCTTTTTAATGTTTGCTGTAGTCTCAAAGAATTGTGCGTTTATTCAACTGAAAGCAGTAATGATGAAGGGAAAAATATTATTTTCAACGCTACTTTTATTGCACATTTCCAAGATGAGGCACTGAAGCTTCATTTGCAGTCTGTTGCAAAGCAAATCAAGACTTATATTTAATATGAAAATTGTGCACTGCAGCAATATGGAAAGAAGAGATGAAACTTCTGACTACATATCTCAAGACTGGGTGACAGAACATGCTATGCTGTGCTACACATCAAGCCAAATGTTGGAGCAATATGATTCCCTGCTCACTTAATGTGTCTTTATGCAGAAGCTGACACATCTGTGTGAATGTTATAGGACACTCATTTGTAATGGAGGTTTCTCTTTGCAAAAATAAAAGCTACAGAATTAAGTTTCTCAGCTGTCTAGCTGCTAAGACTGGAAGATAATTAAAGTGGTCTTCCACAAGATGGCTCCCTCTCTCTGTTCGTATTACTGACTCACAGCAGTGTGGAGGGAACATAAATATTATTCAGGACAACCGTGCAATTATGGTTTGGAGGAGTAAGAGTGCCTCCACATGGGAGCAGAAACACTTCACCGAATTAGGGCAGCCTACACGACAGTCAAGAACTGCATATCATACATTTTCTACAGATTGGAAAGGGCTGGAAGGTTCAGTGGGGTGATTTGGTATCACAGCTTTGGAATGGCACACGTCTTCTCCACCTTCTCTCCAAGCAGGGGGCTTCAGCTTCTCAGCCACACACCTCAGTGTCAGAATGCAGGAAAATGCCCGCAGTGTGCCCCCCTACATGCCCCCAAGAATTTGGCCTATTAAATTAGCAAAAAAAAGGATTAAGTCTAATGTCTAAAAGGAATGAGAAAATAGCATTTCCTACACGTTACAAATGAATTATTTTTATGCAGCTAGAACTGGCCATTTAGTCCTTGTTCCTTACCATATACAATGCATGCATCTTTTGGCATCTTTAAATGCACACAAAGCCATTTTCCAGCACCATGATTGCCTCTGTAGCATCTTTCTAGCAAATGATGGAGTTCTGCTCTTCCTGTTTTATCTCCCTTGTTCTAAAGCGAGGACTTCTTGGTTTGTATTACAAGGTGACGTTACCTGGAGAAACCTGAGCTGTAAGAAGAGCTGCCATTCTGCCACAGCTGCTGCCAGTCACAAGCAGGACACGCAGCTGAGGAGTGCCAAGGAAAAAGCAAGAAATGCCCACACTCCTGTCTTAGCTTATGATTCCACTTAAACCAGCATTACGCTGCAGCAACCCACAGGTTTTCTGCACAGGTGCAATAACGCACACCATCAGGAGAACGCAATCCCCCTCTCAAAAGACAGCCTGTCCCCAGCACTACTTCACAGCCCAGGTGCTGACCTTCTCCTCTTAAACACCGATGTCCTCCTCAAAAAACATTCCTACTTCCCCTCCAAGGGGAAAAAAAATCTATCATTTTTGCTTGTAGCCTTGTAATTTCCCAGAATCATGCTGTGTTGCTGACTTTTAAACAAAAATCTTTATAGAAATCCACTGGAAGTTCTATTTAAGAACTGGCGGCAGGACATGGGCCATTGACTTCCGTACAGTTACTCCAAGCTGAACTGCCAAAATCTGAGAAGCACGTCCTTAGTCTTTTCTATAATCTTAGGCATGTTTAAGACACATTACATAAGACACGTTGAACCGAATGAAAACATGCACAGGATTCCTCTGGAGCCTTTATGGACCTCTTTTCTTTTAGCTTTAGCTTCTGTGAGTCTAATTTACACCTGAAGATAGACTCAGTATGAAGAAAGTTCACTGTACCTGCACATCAAGTTTGTGTAAAGATTGAGTAAAAATTGTTGTCACTGCATTACAGAATACTTTTTATCTTTTTAATTTTCTATTAAGTTTTAAAAGAATGCCAGCATCTTTATTGCCAAAATCATTTATGAAGTTACATTAAAATCCAAATAAGACCACTGAAATATAAACAGAAATGGTTAATTTTCCTCTGCTGCGACGTTTTGATATTTAGGGAATATTTTATGTCCCTGGAGACCCAAAAGGCAAGTCATCCAAAAAGTGGTGTGCATGCAGAAAATCAGCACAATGCCCTGTGGGACCAATCTGAGCCCATCGAAATCAACCAAAGTCTCTCTACCGACTTCAGAGAGGTTCTGTGCTGTTCCCCACTATGCATTTTCTAAACCCAAAGAATCACTGTGCCTTCCAACACCTCCCTGTTACCAACAGCACTTCAACAGACTCAAACTCTCAGGACAACATACAACTGAAGACTGATGCTATACCATCCCATGGAATGCCCAAGCCTACCTAGGTCACTCCGAAAGTAATGCCTCCTATTTATTTCCATGGAAACCACAGCATCTACAAAGAGCACAATAACATTGTTTGATAGAGCAAACTCTCAGCTACAAAACAGTATTTTTCAACGTAATCACCACTATTAGCGATGCATTTTCACCAGTGTTGAACAAAAGCCTGCATGCTGCTCTCATAAAAATCCACAAGTCTAGGATCTGAGAGCAGCCCCTGCTCTAAAAGGAGATTTTTTTTTACTATGAAATAACACCAAACTCAGGATTAAAAGACAATAATCAAAAGTATTTAGTAAATATTAAATGGAGTTTGACACTGGGAATGTATATCAGCAACTCTAGGATTTTTCACTGGTATCAAAGAGTTTCCAGAATAGTAATGGTCCATACACCCAGACCCCAGGTGCCTAAAGTCACATTGTCACTGCTGAGATCAACAGAAGCTACCAACACATAATTACCATCACTGAAATGAAAAAAAAAATGCCAAAATAAATTCTAAAGTTTGTATTTTGGTTCACTAGAATCTGGACCTCTGCACCTTCAAAAGAAAGCTGCAAAACCCACTTTCCTACCAAGCACTGCCCAGAAAGCAGACATAGTTTATCACGGAAACGGTTCTCATGTCTAACGCATGTTTACTCTGTATAGGAAAAATCAGTTATATGTTTTTGCATAATTTGAATTAAGCTTCTTCATAAAGCAATTGCCACACAAATCAAATTTTTAAAACTGAAAACATTAAGTAGAAGTACCCTGTGGTCTGAAAGCAGACCTACTCCTTTTTTTTTGGCTTCTCGTTCGCTTCATTTTACAGCTGTACATGTTTTTGATGTAAACAAGGGCCAGAGAAACTCTATGCTTGAATATTACAAAATATAAATTAACGATATCACTGACTTCCCCAGAAACTCAGCCTACACAGTTTTGTTCATGAGGGTTTCTAAAGACAGGAAGCATTGTGAACAGCTGTTATAACTGGACACATTTAGCAAGCTGTATCTAGAGTGGTCAAGCACATCGTCTTCAGCCTCGAATTGGCAGTCTCATGCTGTGGGACAGGTACTAACAAGACAACTACACTAACCTAAGAAGCACAAACTGAGATGCTGTCTTACCACAAAACCAATTTACGCAGTTTAAAGGTTGGTCCTAGATTATCCAATCTCAGCCTTATGTATCTGGAAAGCTTTTATCTGCATACCAGTAGCGTACACTTTTGAAAAGCAGAAGGACATTTCTCATTTTAAATAAATAAATCAGTTTATATCTCAGTCAAACTATTTACATATTCTCAGTTAGCTCTAGGTGAGCTCCCTGATCTTTTATCTAATTCTTTCTATTTTGTGCTTGTTTAGGAGCGACATGTTTGCCCATTCCTATTTTCACCCATCCATCCACACCAGAATATGAAAAAATTGGGAATGCTTGTGAGTGGCATTTAACCCTTTTGTATAATAAGCAACTTTCCAAAATGCTGGGAATTCCTGTAAATTATTTCTTCCTGGAACATGGATGGAAGAAGATGGCTTTGACCCTTTGTACAAAAATCTGACAATCTTCTTAACAAATATCTCCAAGCTATAGCAGCGAACACATATTTATGTGAAAGATGGCTCAGAATAATTGATTAGGTTTGCTAAGGTTCCGGTTAAGAAACTGCAGCTGCAATCTCTTCTTTTTCCCTTCCCTTACTGTTCTCTTGCATAACAATTTCTTCCTTATCATTGCTCATTTTCATGCAGAGCATGTTTGCTTATTTGCTATGGTCAGTAGACACTTTATTTTAATTACTTCAAAGGTAAATGCATCTGAAGGCATTTGGCTCTTATTTCAGGTAAGAAAAACAAGTAATACAATGATTACAAAATGGCATAGGAAAAAATGTCCAAAATATGACATGCCAATGCATAATAAATATACTGTTTGCTTTGCTTTTGCTTAGACCTCTTCCTAACAAACACAGTAGAGGCAACAAGTTAACTTATCTGCTACCTAAATCTTTACAGAGGTTACTGCGTAGTTATTTATCAAATGCAAATCTACAACTTCATTACTATAATTATGTAGTAACCATCCAATTAACTCCTGGGGTAAATGCATGTTGCTCTTGCACTTCCTGCTCCAATACACATTTAGCTTTAAATTTCTGTTCTTACTATGTGTGTGTACACAGCAGTTATAAGGCCCTTTAGAGACATGAATCCCCGTTATTGATACTGGGCAATCAGATAAGTTGCGAATGCATGAGTAGCTTTACAAAGTTGTTGTTGCTAGATAAGAGAGATATTTCACATGAAACACAGTCACAGGGAGCAAGACAAGGGTCTGCCTGCACTGTGAACTTTCCCCATCTATTCCAAGGATGGATTAGTCAGGAGGAATAAACGTGTAAACTAGCATCAATCAATGTAATTTTAATTAAATCTGTGAGGTATCATCAACCCACAGGAAAACCGTGTCTCTTGTCATGCTATATGATGTATATTAAAAGAAACAAACAAACAAACATCTTGACACGGAAAGAAATAGGAGAGAGATACTGATGCAAACTAACCATCCAGGTACAGATGCCACTCAGTTTGACAGAAGCAAAATTTATTACTATTTTAGAATGACTGCTACAGAAGCCTTACATGAAATTGAATCAAAAGCTAAGTAAACTGAGGCACAAAGCTGCTGAGTTACTTCTGAGCGTCCCTGCCACCTCAGAGGCCCAGCTCCAAGCACAGTGAGTCGCTGGGCTGGGACACGGAGCTGCACCTGATCACATTTCAGTGCAGTCAGACCCCAGTGTTCCATAGCCAGCGAAAGAGCAGAAAGAGAAACTTTGATGTGCAGCCTTCCAGAATAAAATTAACATATTTTTGACATGGAAATGTGAATAAATGGGATAGAGATTCTTCTCCAGACACAGGTCAAAAGTAAATATTTTTGAGAAATATAAGAAAGATGTAAGCAAGTCCTTCCTGCAGCCACTAAAACCCTCCTGAATTCCAGCATGGATGAGTCTGTTCCTCCCTTCCAAACTGCTTCTGGGAATACATTTATTGCCCTCATCCTCTTTAAAATTCCCCAATCTCTTCAAGGGCACGCAAAAAGAATTGCTTGGCAAATAGAATTTAATTGCATTAAATAGCAGATCTTTTCCCCATAGATATTCTACATTTGCCACAAAAGAAAAAAAAACACCCTGAAAATACAGCCACGCACCAAGTGGATTCCCACTGTAAAAAGTTATTCCATGCTATTGGCTTCTACCCAAAAGGTAATGCTAACAGAAGTAATTTAAATGTGCTTGAACACAGGAACAAATGCCTAAGCTTGGTTGCTCTCTTTGTCGAAACCTATTCTTTCAGAAAATCATTTTCTTTACCCATTGGACAACAAAATGCATTGTCAAGAAATTTTATAGCAATAATTATAAAAGATGTCCATTTGAACCCATTGAGGTCTTACTGATTTTATAACACCCAGCAGACCTCCCTGCAGGAGAACGCTATATTTATGTTAGCAATATATGCGAGAATTGAGATCATAAAATTAAATGACCACATAGAACTGTCATTTATATGATGAGCGCCTACGTATGTGAAGGCTGGTTTATCTTGCGAGATAGGGTAGTACTAAATGGTCCACTCTCAGTCAATGCCTTTAATCACGCATTTCTTCACTGCTTCTGCAATATTACACTTGAAGGACTGGTAAGCAGTTTGCTATGAAATGTTAAATGGCTACTGGCAATCCAAGCCCGATGGAAGTACTCACTAAAATAGAAGTACAGTACATATTGTATGCAATTGTTTTATGAGAGACATTATGGTTACTAGAATAACATTTCACCATTACCAACTGCTGAGAGAAAAGTCATTAAGATATTTGGCAAGCCAGTGTAATTTTTCAGCAGAACTACAGTATGAGCCCTCCGAATAGCTTCTGTACAGAAAGGCGAGCTGTCTCAAGAAAACAACTTAAGTCTTCGGTGTCATTTTATTCAGAGGGGTTTATTTTCAGATGCCAATGAGAAAGTTATTGCTGCAGGAGAGTGAACAATTGAGCCTTAACCCTTATTATAACAGCGCAATTTCAGAAGCACTATAATAAATCTTGCAGCAGTGTTTCCATTAAAAATCTCTTTTCTGAGGAGCTTTTATGCTCTGTAGTGTCATTCAGACACTTTTATGAGAGATTTCTTTAAACTATTGTTCTAAAAATAAAGAGAGATTAAACATGTGTTTAAGCACTGTTAAATGCTGAGATGGAAACAAACAAAACTCAGCTCACTATTTTAATCTCAGCCTCTTCTCATGGTTTTTTGTTTGTTTGTTTGTTTGTTTTTTGGTTTGTTTTTGTTTTTAAATTCCACAGCAATAGAAATGAAAAATCTCCCCCTTCACAGGAGCAAAGAGGTCCATGCTGGACAGTCCTCTCACCACCACTGCCTGTGCCAGCAGCTGCACATTTGTTATATAGCCGTCAACATATTAAATACCAACTCACAAACACACAGATGTCATTCTATCCTGGTCATTTCCAGTAAATATGCCTTTCCTCTTCCTAGAACTGTACTTTAATGATGTGATGAGGCACTGCAGCTTCAAGGTGCAAGTATTTTCAACCCAAACAGCCACTATGCATCACCAAACGAAATCCTTTTCTCTATAACAAGAACGGTAATGACCTATTACGGTATTATCACAAGGTAACAAAACGTAAGTAATGAGGCCCAGTGCAGCCAAATGCTTCTAGTTGTCAATGTTTCCAATGGAAACAATGACTTCTGGTTAACGTGAGCTGACAGCAGAGCTCGTGAAAGCCCTGTAAACAATGCAGGCCAGCATTAAACAAGCTGCTATTTTATTCCTCTTTCTGTCTGCAAGTGCAACCAGGACAGTCTCAAAATGGTGAGTAGTTTCAATAGGATTTGCTATTTATTTATTGCTATTAATCTAATATTGTATACTTTCCACACACATGCTTAGCAACAGAAATTAAAATATACCAGCTAGATTCAATCTCAAGGAAACGTTTACCTGGAGGTCCATTCACTAACTGAAAAATAAACGAGTAGAAACTTTGTCAAACACGGCAACAGTTTCAAAGATTAAATAGAATGAAAAGATCACAATTTAATTTGTGTTTGTCAGCAGTAATACCACAAAGGAAATATGAATCTGAGAAAGTGATGGTGGAAATTAACACGTTCTCAGATGAAACCATATGAATGCCAATTTCATAGAATCTTCTGGCCAAAGCCATCCTGTTCAGAAAGACAGTCCTCCCATTTCCACTGGAACTTTCTACACTTGTATCATGATAGCTCTAATTTTGCAAGCATTTACATATATGCTTAATGTTGCCACTATGAGCAGCAATTCCTACCGGTCTTCCCCTAGCACAGACATAAACCCCAACTGTAAAAGTGATCACTCACTAGAAGAGATGCTCAAGTCACTGGCAGCTTTCACATCCATGTCCATCTGTAGTGCCTCCATGCATTGAAGTTTGTGGCAGGTATTGAGGACTGCGCAAGAATTTTAGAAGTATGGAGCAATACTTTTAGAGCCACAACAGAATATAAGAGAAATCTGATGAACAAAAAGATAAAGCTATTTTCTAGAACCCAACGGCTGAACTCCACAACTATTAAAGTAGCTTGTTATTTTTAAAAATAAAGCATTAAAAAATGCAAACTTATTTTTCTTACCAAAATAATGGCCAAGAACTCAAAGTAACTGCCTTGATACTCATTAAATTACTCCTCATACATCAGCAAACTAATTTTCAGGACTTCATTCCGCAAATTAACTCCAACTATACACACAGAGGTATATATTATATTTGTATTTAAATCGCATTCTCGTTTGGATTCTACAAAATTAATAACTGCATTTATTAAAGATGTATTTTTACTTCTCTGTCTCCTAATTTCATGAGTTTGTGTTAAAATCAGATCACCAAATCGGATACAAAAAAATAATATATCCATGCAATGATGAAAATTGTTTTCCCCTTGGTCTTCACAACAAATAGATTTCACTTTCATTTTAAAATTCAGTTGTCACCATTCTTCGTCATTCCCTTTCTTAAGGCTTTTAGCTTTCACAAATAATTGTGCACATACCCACAGATCAACATGAACAAATCTTTTGTCTTTAAAGCTCATCTGTTGTGCCAGAAGGGTGTGTTCTTCATCATTTTTAATTTAGAATGCTAATTTTACAGAATGTGAGAATTTAGAGAGAGTTCTTCACAGCTCCCATTCCCAGGAGAGCTCTCTCTGAAAAGTTAATAACATTAACAGTTTTTCTATTAATTTCGCCTGACTTTACACAGCTTTTTCGGTTTTGTTTTTCAGAGTGCCGCCAGAAAGGAAAATAACTCTAAATTTAGAAACGTTTTAAAAAAAAAAAGTTGCTAAAATTTCTCACATTAGACTGAAAATATCAGAGCTTCTCAGTGCTTTCCCAGGTTTTCTCAAAAGTCACCAACATTTCCACATCTCTCAATAAAATCAAAATGAAACAAACAAAAATAATCCTGATGCCTAAAACTTAATGCACTAAACTATAAACTACTGCCTCACTTTACAAGAGCAGTTCTTAGCATCATTAAACTGCTGAATCGTATTGCTTCCCAAAGAACTTAAGAAAATACACACACTTCAGCCCAAAAGTGGAGCAGGGGTAATGTGATGAGTAAACAGGATTACTTGTTCAAGCATCTAAAGTTTGCAAGGCTTGCAAACCCTAAGGAAAACTTAATTAAAGTCAATAAAGAGGAAGGGAAAACACAGAAAAATTAAGTAATAAACTGTACAAAGCAAAATATGAACTGATCAGTTATCAGTGCCTGTGGGACACCTTTGCCTACAGCCTCTGGGACAGATTCTGAGCTTTCTACATTTACCACATACAGACCTCACTTACATCAGTGAAGTCATGCTGCCTTTACAGTTCTTAAACTGACAGAGAATTTGCCCATTCCAACAAAACAATGCCCTGCCCTTCTGACAACTTACAGGAAGAAATGAATACCACACAGATCTCTTCTAACTGCTTTGACAGATTACTTTGGCTATTTCTTTTACACAGAATTTGGATGTGCTGAAGATCTGGGACGCAATTCTCTTCTCTACTGAAGAAATTCGATGTCAACAAAGCTTCCTTCAAGTCCACCCATAATGAATGTTTACAGACACATAATGGGGAATAATCAAGTTTGGAACTCTGCCAACATGTTTTCTTGTCCAACTTCTATTCATCACCTATTTGGGAGCTGTATTCAGTTCATGTTCAAAAGCTTTCAGGTATTATCAGATATTTTTCAACCACCTAGTAAAGTTGGAGAGAGTTTTTCTGACATGAGCTCTCTCCGCTCTTGGAAGCTTTCTGCATCCTATCTGAAACATTAAAAAAAAAAGGAGGGGGGGAGTGGTGGGGAGAAGAAAGGCACAAAAAAAATTTCTATAAAACCTGTAGCAGCAGTAGGCTCTCCCTCCTATCAGTTCAGCTCCCAAACCATCAGGTCGGCATCCTTCCTTTAGCATCCACAGGGCATGCACCAGGCTACAGAAATTCCAGCTGTAGCAATCCAGCTCTCGTTGCAGCTTTGCTACTAACTTTACTGCTTACTCCTGGAAGGGGGAAGCTTTAAAGCATTCCTCACTACCTCAGCAGCACCACTCAGCATTTTGCATAGGCTGGTTTGTCATTGGCCCTCAGGTTGTCAGGCTCAACCAAGTTCACAAAGTGCTGCACAGGTTGCCAAAACGCCAATGTGTCTGGATTTTAACAGGCTTGTTCAACAGCATTTGCAGCTGTGGTTAGTGTGCAACACATAAGTACAGGTAAAATTCAAATCTGAAGTAATAACATCTGCTGCAAATCCCAGATAAACAAATCTCTCACGGTGGAACAGCAACTGGCTGGTATCTCAGTGGGGTTTCACCCACCAGTCTCTTTTCAAGTGATCTGTTTGGGACAGGGAAGAAATGTCTTTCATTAGACAACCGGCATGCCAATAGGGAAGTGCTCACCAACATCACTGCCCAGTTTTTTAATTAGCAAGATAAGAACAGGAAGTTGAAACTGAGAAATTACAAAAATGAAATGCTGTTGCAAATAGAAGGCTACAAGTCTTCAACTTTTCAAACTGAAGAAAAAATTTCATGTTACTTGTACGAGAAAGTGAAATTACTAGAGCAAGAGATGTCACAGAGATGTCACCTTTCCCTCTGGCAGATGATCCAAAGGGATTTGCAAGGGTTGCTCTGAAAGTACTGCCTGCTGTTTTGTTATGATGGCCTATGACATCAGAGGCAGATGTTGGTGGTATGGCAGTAGAGGTAGAACCTTCCTACCAGTATCCCCATTCCATTTTGTTGACATGTGACAGATGGCAGCAGAGGGGCAGTCTGACAGAATGGTGTCTGACATGGAAGCACATATGGAGCAATGGTGTGTCACTGAATTCCTCCATGCAGAAAAAATGGCACACACTGATACTCGTCAGTGTTTCCTGAATGTTTATGGAGACCAAACAGTGGATGTGAGCACAGTGAGGCGGTGGGTGGTGTGTTTCAACAGTGAGTTTGGCAACAGTGGGTCACCTCCACTGGTGCAGATATTCATGAGCATGGCATGCAGGCTCCTGTTCATCACTGACAAAAATGCACAGCTAATGGTAGTGACTGTGTTGAAAAATAGCACTTTGTAGCTGAGAATTTGCTCTATCAAATAGTGTTATTGTGCAGTATTTGTTACCTTTTCCATGAAAGTAAATAGGAGGCATTATTCTCAGTCACCTATGTATATACAAGACGTAGGCTTAAAAGAATGAAGCTAAGCCAAATTTGTGAAAATGAACACTGAGAGGTAACCACTAGATCCATTAAATACTTTATATTTAAGCGTAAAATAGTTATCTTCACCCATTTAACTTTGCTCTTCCAGTTGATAGAAATGAAGCAATGCCTCTCTGTGAACAGACACCACGTCAGCATTCCAGTTGCACACAAAACCTAGCAAAATTTTTCCCAATGATATCACTTTGAAAAGATTTGTGAGAAAATCCAATAACTATTCTAAATCATCAGTGCAATTCAAAGGAAATTAAGTGTTACTCATCAAAGAAGCATTCTACCTCCATTAAAAAAAAAAGCAATATATTCCTTCCCGGAGTTATTGATATCTTAGCAGAATTTAAGATGAGGTACCCTTGATAAGGAAGGGAGATTTGAAGACAAAAGGAAAGATTAAAACTGTAGGTGTTGTGATAATAGAAATCAATGGTATTGTTTCAAATGGTAAATAAAGTTTTAAAATAATATTGAGAGGAAGGCATCAGAAAGAATATGCTAAAGGAGTTACTTAGGAACCACTGTGTTTAACTGAGCAAAGTCAGACTTAAATTGTCTGCCTGCAGTGACCCCTGAAAAAGGCTTATTTTTGCAGCTTGAATATAAAAAGCTCAGAAATGCTAATCATTCCATCTGGAAATCAAAATCATAAACTGTTAGATTAATGAATGCTACAAGTAGCTCTCACATGCAGAATAGCAAAGACATTGTTAGCAATTTGTTTTGACAAAAGTGATTAGAATATTTATTTTTGCTAACACTTCTCCTACATGCAGGCCGGGAAAAATGAAACATGTTTGTATAATTCAGTAATACACAAATCTTTATTAAAACTCAGAATGTTGCTAAGTTAATTATATGATATTAACAAGAAAAGGGATAATCAAGAAACCCTTCACAAATTCATAATCTGAAAGGCAAACAATGCTTCACTGGTCTGATCTGTAGTGCCACTTAGAGCTATTTGAGATAGAATTGCTAGTTTTTACTATAAATAAATTATTAAAACTGGGGGGAAAGCAGAACTGCCAATTACAGTTGCTTCTGATCACAAGGAATGCAACAGCACCTAGCACATCACATTTGTTTTAGGTGACACTGACTGCAAACAGTACCTCATGAATGAGAGGGAGGAGATGTGAAGGGATGTTTTGTGATCTGCTTTGCTTCTGCTCATTCCGTTACGAACAACTCCTGCCCAGGTGTTTGGAACAAATGTATTTGCTTGAAGGAAAAAGCCTATCTTGTTTTTTACTACAATTAAATTAAATAAAAAAATAATAATCATATCTAAATCTAAATAATCTAAATATCTGGCCCATGATTTCAAATTTCTAACTGAACAGCAGGATTTCCCTCTTCTTTTGCTTTTAAAGTAACCACTAGTGCAGAAAAAGGGCAAAAATTAACAGCAATTATTCACAGACTCACAGTTCAGTAGGAAACATGTTGTTCAGGGCTTCCAGCATAGCACAGGCTAAAGATTGAACACAATGATTTCTAGCTCAAGCCCCTTACTTGCAGTTGAGGTATAGAAAGACATTCCACTCTGATTGCTAGCAATAGAGAATCTTAACCTCCTTCGGTTCCAGTGATTAATTACTCTCACTGTACAAACCAATTTTGTCTGCCTTCAGTTTCTAATAGCATAGTTTCATTATGCCTTTTTCTGCTAGATTAAAGAGCCCATCTAGTACCAGAACGCGCTCTCCTACAGCAATAATGATAGGTTACATATATCACAGTTGAGATGAACAATTCCTTTTATGTTGATCCCAAAAGCAAATTCCAACCCTGCTCTGGGATTCTCTCTTATGCTCCCTCCTGCATGGATCAGACCACAAGAGCCTATGGCCCTACTGCATTTAGGCAGCCCACAGGGGCCAAGGGACTGACTCTTCCTGCAATGAATGGGAATTTGACTTCAATTTTGAGCATGACCAAGTCCAAAAGTCTGAATACAGCCTTCTGATGGATAAAGTATACTCCACTGGCTTCAGAGCAAAATCTACTTTTCACCAATCATCAATTTTAGAAATATTTCTTCTGCAAAAGTAGGTGGAGGTAGGGAGCAGAGGAAGAGAAAAAAAGAGAACAAGCAGCAGCTCTGGAGAAGTTAGAGGGATATGACTTTTCTATTTTTGAATTGTTATCTTTCCAAAGATGAGTGGGGAGCATTGGTACACATGCAGATTTTGCTGTGCATGGTGAGCAGAAGTCCCTCTTCATGACCTGTGTTCCCACGTTCACAGCTTCTCTGATTACCAGCAAGGCAGACACTAAATTAAGGTGAAGGGTGGACACTGAATGACTGTATTTTGCTATTACAAGGAAACTGCAGTTGTGCCCAGTCTCATCTATGGCTTGACTGTGGTTTCCTAGAGGAATCCACACATATATAGTTGTAGTCTTTCAACCTACACAAGGCAGAAAAGAGAAACATGGGGAAATACCGGTGAGGGGAGAATCTGCTACAAAGCTCAGCATTAAGACAGTGTTTTCTCATTCATTTGGCGCAGTTCTGTTTTTGCTACCAACTTCTGTTCATTTCTACAAACCTATGTCCCCACCTTCTCCAGGCAAACAGCTGCCTCTGAAACGTTCAGGCTGTCTCTTGGCACCAGCCTTTCTAGCAGTGCATCAGTGAAGCGTTTCCTCTCTAAAAAGCAGCAACTGATAATTCTGGTGCAGTACATAACAGCATGCTGCCACATCAGGTTGGGTCCTGCAAGAAAATGAATTTGTCTGGCCTAGATCATCTGACAATTGCTAGCATATGAATAATTCAATCCACAAAACGGAGCAAATGCAAGCAGCGAATAGAACAGCAAGCTGTGTATTGTGCTGCATGGCCAGAAACGGCACCAGTTCAGCCAAAGGGCGTGACAGCTGCTCGCTGATGGCTGTGGCTGGCTGATGCATGCTGACTACTGGTTGACAGAGTGGGAAGATGCCCAGGAAGGCATTTCCATGTTTCTGACTGTATGGCTTTTTATCCTGGTTCCTTGGCTTTCAGTTAGTGAAACTGGGGTTTAAATCTATAAAAGTATGTTCATAATAATTTCTCCTCTGGATTAAAAGCATACCTTTAGCCACATCCATGCAATTTTGTCATGTCCCAAAAAGCCTTTAGCTTTGTCTCACCTTCCTCTGGTTGCTGGGCCTAAAATTCTGTAAAACAATGGTAGTACCTTTGACAGCCACCTGCCCTGGCCCACGGGCAGCAGCCTGGAAGCCCAGGCCCAGGGTTCCCACCTGCCTGAGCAGCAAACGGCCTCCACAGCCTTTGCATCTCATTTTGTAGATGGCGTGCTTCCAACGAGCTGCATGGGTGAAGCAGCAGGAAACCAGGCTGAAATTTCACAGGTTTCCAGAAAGAAGTTTGTCAAATTGAACTACTTGCAGGGAGGGCCTGGATCAATTAGCAGTCCCACCACTGCCAGTTTTCTGACTGAATCTGCTCTGTTTTGTGCTTAGTTAGCACACTGGCCAGTAAGCGCTCTGTGTTCGTATGGGCTATTCACACAAGAACAGGAAAAAACATACAACAAAACCTGACTGTTAAACCACAACTGGATATGTTCCAGGTTAGGAGCATTAATAATGCCTACGGCTTTTGACACCCAGGTTCACATCACCTCTTTTATGCTGTTATGTTTGGTTCATGCTGACAACTCTCATCCCACCATTCCTGCTTACCCGCAATAACTCCACCACGTACCGCATCACTGGCCTTTGTTTTCCCACTGGGAGAAGCCTCTACTGGTCAGAGACACTATCACTAATGACCTTTGGTCATTTTGTTCTTCAAACACCTGTCTACCCACAGCAAAAAAGTAGCAGGGTATCAACTGAGCCAACTGCACTGCTTACATAGGAACTCTGCCTGCAATCATGGTTTTGTGTCATTTTGTTTGCCCAGATAAATGAACAGAGGACGTTTATTGTGATTGACCTTGCCTTGATAGCTACTGACAGCTCTTGACATGCACACCTAGGTATGGAGGTAAGATGGATAATTTCTCCCAGATCACAGTCAGTGTGAGGTTCCTTGAATAATCAACACCTAGCTGTAGAGCTTGACTTTGACAAAGACATAAGCAGTAATCATGTGGTATTCAGGGCCATTAATTTGCTTCTCTGTGAGCTTGGATGATTCAGAAACATTTAGCCAAGCTCTCTTCTGGGGAATTACTTCATAACACAAATGGATGGCTGAAAATCTCACAGAGTCTGGCTACCGTCTCTATGGTATAAATGCACAACAAGAAGCCTCTGGTAGAGTATAATATGAATTAAGTATTAACCATATGAGGAGTGGAGTGAGTGAGAAGTGATAATGGTGAGGCCGGAGCTATCCAACAAAACAAAACAAAAAATCCCCCTTCTTTATCCCAACTCCCCACAGAACTACCCAGCAGAAATAATTTATCTTTCATTTCCAACTCATTAGCTAGGGTTGGCTGACAATGGGCAAAAAATGAGAGACCCTCCGCCACATGAAGAAAAAAAGTGAAAGGCATTTTCAAACCAGAGACCTGATCACCCAGGTGAAAATAGAAACAGACCAGAAGCGATCAGCAAGGTAAGCAGAGTCAAGCTTTGATGGAAAGAGTAGTTTCAGCGAGAGATAACCTGCCAGCACAGCAAACAAAAGAAAAAGATATTGAAAGAAAATCAGAACAACATTTAGCACTCTAAAGAATGAAGGTAGGAGAAAGTCTATGGAAACAAGAAAAAACTGTTAATACAGAAAGAAAAAAAAACGATGAGCTTAGTGAGGGACAGGACATAAACAGATGGGTCTTACCGAGAAGACAGTGTTTAAATAATCTTGTAAAGACTTATTACAGATAGGACTACTGACTCTCGCTTTGCTAGACCACACAAGGCACTTCCACAATTTCCTGCCAAAATCAGAGACATTTTTCTCTAAAATTCAAATCAGGAAGGATTTGAACCACACTCCTCAGTCTGCTCTTAGCCATGCCATCTAGCACATTTTCATAGAATCACTAAGGTTGGAAAAGACCTCCAAGACCATCCAGTCCAACCATCCTCAGCCTGTGCAGAAGGTATTTTAAATCTTCCACCAGTCAGTCTCCACTAAGCAGAATACTGACCACGCTGAATAGGACACTTTTCCCAGCCGTTGTTTCCTATAGCCATGGTCTGCTATCCTTGTATCTCCCAGTGCGCATGCCCACTCCTCCTCATCCAGGTCAGCCTGAGTCAGCTGTGCACACACTTCCCCAGTCAGTCCCAACAGTACTCTCATCCTCTCTTCCTCCATACCTAACACACTTTCCACGTAGCTCCCACTTGAATGCTTATTCACAGCTTGCATCAGTGCTAAAAGTTCTATAGGGCACAGGCCTAGCCTGCCCAGACTTACATAGCCCTCTGAAATCACCATCCTTCCAGGTAAATAAGCCTCTGACAACCCGTACCACACATATGGCATTATGCTGCATTTGTGATTCTGATGCCTGCTCCAAATGTAAGGCATACACTGTACTGGAGAACTTTTAACATAAAGGAGTATAAAAGTGGAGCTGATTCACACTCTTAGCTGCAATCAAACTACCAGAGGATGCTGAATGATTCCCTCTGCTCTGGTTTTGGATGTCATTATCTGACCTCATTACTTGCTTGTGACAGGCAGTTCCACGCTCCCATATCATTCAAGCCAGCAGCACTCAAAGTAGTACAAATGTGAGTGTGTGTGTATGTTTCTGAAGGGGGATAAGAGGTGGGATAAATTAAAGGCTTTTAGGAATTGCTGATTGAGAAAGAGAAAACAACATTTAAAAGCCTTTTAAATTGCTATTCCTTCCTTTTGATCCTAAATTTCTCTTTGTTTTGTTCTATGCAGCTGGCTGAATGATGACAGAGTGGGTTGCAATTATCTGGATGACATTAGGTGCCAGCTGAAATGGACACTGAAGGAAGGAACCAACATCCTGTATATATAATTCCTACTCCGTTTGGCACTGAACCAAGTCAACAAATATACTTTCCTTTCCCCATTCTATCCTCCTTCCCTCAGGAAATCCCATGGCCAGTGAATGCTGCTATGGTAACAGAAGGTTGGGAAGGGGGAAGAGTTTGAATGTAAGCAGAGTTTCACAATGTTGCAGAAGAGTTCGGATTCAAAACTGCACATGCCTGTAAGGTAACTCCACGGAGCTCTGCATATTGAACATGTACGTGTACGCCACAGACCCAGGCTTCCAATGTCTGCAGAATTCTGAAGGGCTCTAATTAATTTGGTAACTTGCATTTTCAGTCATTGCATGGTTCATTCAAATCACAGGTACTTCTCCACCAATTCTGCGAAGCTTACTAAAACAGACCTTAGAAACTGAGCACAGCTGTCAAAATAATGTTATTGTTTTCCAGAATCTGTTTCAAAGATAGTTATTCCAGAGAAACTTAAAAGTTATATTCCTATATTAGCACGCTAAGTAGTTCATAGCAGTTTAGTAAATCAAATATTCCATACTGCTACCTTAATAAGATGGGGAGTCATGCATGAAATGACTGCCAGGTTAATGACATAGGGAGACATGCATGGCATGTATTTGCATATAATAGCACAGAATGTTCCCCTAAATCCTCTAAATTACTCATCAGTTCTTAAATAGGCATTTAACTAAGCCTCCATCTAGAATAAAAAAGAAAGAGTGAGCCACCTACAAATGGAAAGAACGATAGATAAAGACTAATCAAAACCTAAAATGCCAGCTTGTGGGAAGCTGGAAAATCTGCACCACAAAGGAGTAGCTTTCTATTAGGTGCACTATGGAATGAGAACAAAGGGAAAACACTGAAAATCTTAAAACCAAGCCTGGAGCACAACTCACAAAGAAGGGATGATGAGGGGAACAGCATTTGTGCTCGTTATTCCTGATGATTTACAGAGTCAGCCTGAGAGACTGTCCAATTCGAAGGTCTTGGTTTGGATGGCCCTTCCAGACCTCTGCCACGTGTACATTCATGCAGCAGCACTTCCTTTGGGCTCCATTTGTAGGGGCAGCTGAAAAAACGGGACACTAAAACCTGAGCTACAGAGGAGAAGTCAGGATGCAGAGAGAAAGTCTAGAGCCTTCTCCCTAGGCTGCAGCTAAGGAGAGTTGGGCTATCATGCTAAGATGTACTTAGAACCAGGTAAGTAGTTTCAACCCTGTGTTTTGTTTTGTTTTTTTCTTTTCCTGTTGCCTGTTTGCCGTTGCTCAAATGACAAGATCTTCAGGGCAAGGACTTCTCAGTGAAATGGACCGCAAAGCATGCTTAGAGCTTCACCCTATCACTGAAATATATCAAGCCAGTTTGCTTTATGTTTGAACAACTTCAAGCCCAAACACTGGTAACACAGAGAGGAAAACATTGGAAAAGTTTCTGCCTCACTTCAGTACTAGTATGTCATCTAAATGCTGGCACTACACATGCTGCACAGAACAGAAGCATTGCCTTCTGGATGTCAAATGTCTGTAACTCCAGGGTGCAGATTACTTGCTATATGCCTGAGTCACAGATTTACAAAATTGAAGTTTCTAAATCTTGCAAAGAAATATACTATTATTCTGTCATGTAAGAAAATAATATGCTTATTAATTATGTTGTTTGTACACGAACAAGAATTTAAAAAATAACTCAAATTAGCGAGTTTGGAATAGTGAGCCTTGAACTTTCATACTTTCACTAAAAGATTATGTCAGACTATTAATATTCACCAGCTGCTTTTCATATGCCTCCCTTGAATAGTACCAGGGAATGAGAGGAAATAAGATTTTTGTAAAGTGTCAAAATATACCCATTGTCTCATAAGATGAGAATTTTTCCATCAGAGTTTCTCTGCCAAGACAACAGCAGTGAAAAATATGAACTCACTTCTCTCTCTCCACACTCATCCACTTCAATGAAGCACCAGTTTCAAAGCCTAAGCAAAATAAATTGCCAACATTATTAAATCCAAGCTCTCCTTTACTTCTTCATAAAATTAAAAATGCAGATGTTCTGTTATTGCCACTTTATGTATGCCAATGTGCATGTTGCCACTTTATGCTTATAATTAAAAAAATATATAAAGTATAAAAGAAATACAAAATATAAGGTTCCAGAAAAAAAAAACAGCTCATCCTTTTTGTGAACCACAAAATATATATTTCTATTCATGTTAAAGACTAGGTATCATTCATTATAAGACAAAAGGCTGATCGTGGTTCATCTACAGCTCATTTCCCAGGTAAGAAAGTAAAAAATGTACTGCAGAAATATAGTTCAAAGGCTGACAGAAGACCCATTGTCCCAAATGAAATAGCTTTACATTGTAAGAAGTAAAGAAATCTAAGTAGCATTTGCTTCCTGAAGTAGCTAAAACACATCGGTATGCAATATGGCAACTCTTTTAGGCAAATAGCAAGTAAACCATTTTAGTGAAACTTGGCCTAGGCCACTTGGTTACTAATGTTATTAATATGAACTGGTAGAGCGTATCAAAGGAACATAAAATAGATTCTACTTACCATCAGCAAACACTGCCACTGTCTATAGGTAGTGTCAAATACACTGCATAAACAAGAAATAGAGGAAACACCTTCTCTTTCATCTAGGACTGTTGCAGCCATAGTACCACCTAACTGCTTTCTAAGAAGGATAACTCTTACATTAATAAAAGTTCTATTGTTTCTACAGATTTACCTTTTGTTTTTGGTAACCGAACACCAGTAGTTCTTTTTAAATATTAAGGCGTAACACTTTTCAGTTCTAAGCAACCACCAGAAGAGCCTATATTTTATTTACCAAGAAATATTTCTTCTATTTCTTCAGAATATAGCTCGTTTTAAACTATATTATTCCCCATAGACTAAGGCTTAAGCTATTACAGGTATCGTAGGAAATGCTTTTATTTTTAAGTATGGTCTTTTGTGTTAGGAAAGATAAATGTCAGACTCATTAATTATGTATCTATAATTAGACACTGCTGAAAATGAGCTGAAACTTGTTTTGACATCTTCTTTGAAGAATGTATTTGTACTTTGCATGTAACATTGTGCACAGGCATTTGCAAAACCTGAAGCAGCTGAATGGCAGCTATGTACAAAAGCCAGTAAGCTTTGACAGGGTAAACAAAATCAAAGAAAAGCATAGCTGAGGAGTTAATAAGCACTGACTTACAGGAGGGAGATTTGTGCTAGACAGCTTCCTCAGAAAAAGCTAAATGGCCATCAAGAGGAAAAGAAGTCTCTGACCAGGAACTCATGATGAAAGCTGCACTTTGTTGATTGCAGAAAGTTTTCTTTTAAATACAGCCTTCTGAGTGTTTAACTAATTTCCAAGAAGCTTGATTGTGCTTCGCTCAACTTCAGGGTTTTTTTTGCTTTTTTTTTTCCCCTTCTAATTTGGAGATAGATTGTACCTTAAAGCAGAGCCAGGAACATGGGGTGTGTGCTTAAGCGGCAGGAACATAAGGGTAAGTGTGGGAGGCCTCTTGCTGCAGCAGCAAAACATTGCTCCCTGCCCCCATGGAGGCAAAGGAAACAAATCAGCCCTACTGTTAACTGCAAACTGAAGTAGGGAAACCAGCAGTGCTCAGAACAGGCTGCAGGATGGAAGCAAACTCTTCTGCCTTCTGCACAATCTAGGAATTTAAAGAGGTATTGCCAGCAACCTTTCTGTGCGAGTGGTCGCATATATGAGGAAGCCACATGTGAATTTAATAACAGTAATAATAATAGTAGGAGTATTTAATGAAGACTCGGGAAGAACTGTCTGTGCTATTACCGAAGGATAATGATAAATGGTTTGACAATGCTGTTTCTGGGACTGAATAAACAATTCAGCCTTATCACAGCTGTTGGACTTCAACACCCAGCATTTAAGTGCTGTTACGGTCAGAAGTGTGACTCCATAAAAATAATACCTTCTTACTCGTGAGAGCTGCATCTTCTATGTGTTCTGAGTCGTGGCTGATTCCTTTACTGACAAAGCAAGTTGTTCCTAATGATAGCATGGCAGAACAGACCCCAGCCTATGAGGGGAGGCTGGATCCTCGTTTGTCTCCATCAGAGATGCAATCCAGGAGCACAGCAGAATAATTTCAAACAGCTGGGATTAGGCACAATCCACACATTTCTCTTTGGAAGTCTAATTTGTTGTCCCTAATCCAATCAACCCCTTTGCTGAAGTGGGAACAAGTGGAGGCATCCACCCTGATGATATGTTCCCGTCTGAAATTCCATGGCACTACAGAAGAGAAGCTCTACGCTTGATCTCTTCGTCGTGCGTCACTGCTAGGCTCCAAATCTGCCAGCTGCCAGCTAGAGAGGACAGCCCATCAAAGCAGGTGCCGCCACTAACCCTGTCCTCATGCCACCCTTGCCAGGTCACGCATTAAGACTAGAACAGCTTCTAGAGACAAAGAGCTGGCAAGCCGCATCTTTCCATTTGCACTGCTCAGAAACAAAGTAACCTTCTGTTGAGCAAAGCGCTTAGAGCCACACAGATCGCTTTGGCTGGTGTCGTTAGCTTCACCAGTGGATTCCCATTGAATTTCACCGATGGGTTCCAAAATGGAGCAATATCCTTGTTGCTTTCACAAAGCCCTCTCCAGCAGGTGCTGCTTGGCAGCTCCGCACAAGCATGGGCTTGCAGTGCTTGCCAACTTAGCCCTGTGCTAAACTAGCCACACAGAACATAAATATAAAATGGTTGGTGGGAATTCTCTTATAGCAAGCACACATTAAACTGAGTCATGTCTACAAAACCAAAAAAGCTAAACATCTAATCTTGGGCGTTCATTTTAGAGTTCCCTTTAAAAATAAAAAGGAACAGGAAAATTACATTGTCTACAACTGAAATGCATTTTAATTTTCCATTCCATTACATTCACTCAAATTTCTTGTTTTCTTGAGCCTCAGAAACAATTCTATGGAGATATTCAAGACCCATCTGGATGCCTACCTGTGTGCCCTATTGTAGGGTCCCTGCTTTAGCAAGGGGGTTGAACTCTTGAGGTCCCTTCCAACCCCTGCAGTTCTGTGATTCTGTAATTTCAGTAAATAACTATAGCAGTTCTTTATTATGCCAATGGCCTTCACTTTAAATGAAAGTAAAACCTCCTCCTGTAAGGCTTTCCCCAAATGCCAGCAACACAGCAGTGCTTTCAAACCCACTCACAGAATTCAAAACAACATGAAACACAATTGTGGGCACTGCTATCTTCGGCGAGTCAGGGCAGGGAAGCAGTTTATTTCCTGATTAGCAATTCCTCAGTGGTGGTGGTGGGAAGAGAGAACCTGCCTACAAAAACCCGAGCTCTTTGGAAATATCAGCCTGTCTATTAACAGATGGTTGCTCCTCGTGGGATACTGTCCTCTCTAGGAATGCTGCACTATGTCCTGAACCTCTTCCAACACAACCCCAAGCAGGCTGTGCTCCTAGCATAGGTGAGGAAAGTCAGAAATGGAACTGAGCCAACCTGTGCATATAAAAGCTCTAAATTCATTACTCTCAATTAAAATGAATGAGGATAAGGATTGCTTCCAAGTACATCAATCAAAGAAAGTACTTGCTGCAGGAAAACAGAAGACACTGGTGTATACAGGAAAGAATTTATTCGCATATTAACAGAATGTGTGCAAGCTAGTGTATACATAGCTAGTAGTTTATTATTCACTTGACAAGTTGCGTCTATCTAGGAATGATGGGTTAAAAATCTAGAATTCTCACTTTTTAAAAGTTAGTTTTGAATCTGAAATACTTGTACACCTGCACACCTGATTTTACAAAAATAAGAGGGAGCTTCAAACCAGAGTGCTTCATGCAGCATAAACAGGCTTAAGATGTTCAGTTGGCAAGCACAATTCACCTCCAAAGTCATTTGTTCTCTTAACTCTTCTAGTAATTTGGAGTTCCATGAATACCCTCATCTCGGTCTAAAATCAACAGCAAGAGAAATAACCAAGCACTACAGAATTAGCTCTTGAGGGGAGAAAAGAATCCTCAAACAGAAACTAATGCTTATTCATCTAATGCTAATGCTTCTCATTGCTGGAGGGAAAAAAATAGCTGTACTTTATGATGGCGATATTTCTCATTCTGGTTTTACTTTTGCTTTCTTTGGAAGTATGCATTACAATGACACTGCCCAAGCTAACCGGGCCAGGAAATGGGCTAAAGCTGATGCATCTCCCACCTTTACATATTCATAAACTCTTCCAGGGATACTGGGCCTCCAGCTGATGGCATCCATCCCTGCTGCACAAGCACAGGCTGCAATACCGAGCTGCCCATTTTAGCTATAACTCTGAGCCTTTCTTGCAAGGGTAGTTGGGATATACAGCGAGACTCCATTCCATTCACACTGCCAAATGTTTACAGATATGCTGTGTGGGTCTAAGTTTTTTGCGTGGCATTCCAGTGGATCTGTGCTATGAAATTCATTGATGGAAGCCATGAAAAATACATGACTATGCAACTGAAACAAGCAGTAGTACAAAGACTGCACCAAGTGTCAGCATAGGAGGTGATGTTTCTTCAATCAAACTATGACATAAGGCTTTCTTACCTACAAGAACCTCCAGAAAACCAAAAAGAGAGTTAAGTTCTTCTCAGAATTCAGTCACGATAGAATATAATAGGATAAAGAGACTTAGAGAAAGAGGTACTTGAGATCTCAGTGTAGTGCCCTTCCCCTATACAAGCTGCAGAAACCATTTCCCCTATGGCCAGTTTTAGCATACAATTAAACATAACTGTATATACTTTTGTAGTATCACAGGTCTCCTTAACAGCTGTTCAGGCAGAGCTGTGAATTGAGCCATACGGACAGTATACCAGAGGGTAGCGTTTAAAGACAGACTTCAGGAAAGGAATAATTTAAGACATAATTTTATGCACAGAATTCCCAAATTCAATTTGTCAGTAAGCATACAATTCATTGAAACATTTTTGAGGCAGTATGAAGACCTACATGATAGTTAAGGCTTTAGATCAGACACAATGATTAAAAGTACAGACTAATGAACTTGGCTTAAAGCTTGGATGCAGAAGATTAATTTAGGTCCCTAACTTAAATGCAAGCTTCCTTTGTCCTAGGAATAGTCACTGCATCACTTTCTTTCCCAGTCTACACCAGTAGAAGGGAATTACGTTCATTTCCTTCTCCCTTCTACACTAGAAGAGACAGGTGACAACACAGACTGCTCTCCTACCTTACACTCTGCACGACCGAGCTGAAGTCTTCATGGGACAGCTAAGTGCCACTGAGATATAAATAGCATCTCTTACAATAACACTATAATTAAAACACGTATGTTTATGCACAAGCATGCTTCCTGAAACTAGGGACTAGAAAAGTCCACTTCATTATCTCATTTACAGTTCTTTCCCATACACCAAAAAATTTACTAGTTATTCCCAGAGGACTTTTCAAAATTGATTTAACAGCCAAGTACTCTTGGGAACTCTTAGGAAAATTCACTAAATAATTCATGGAATATTTACTTTGATAAGTACAAGCGCTTCATACTTACATTCTCCATCAGATGTTTTCAGATAAAATTCTCAAACACAGAATCTATTCATCTGTCTTCATTTACATACCATCCCAGGGTGTATATAGACCTGGTTTGAGCTGGGATAGAGTTACTTTCCTTTCTAGCAGCTGCAGTAAGGTGCTGTGCTTTGGATTTGGGGTGAGACTAATGTTGATAACGCGCTGATGTTTTAGTCACTGCTGGGCAGTGCTTGCAGGAATTCAAGGAATTTTGGCCTCTCACACTTCCCTACCAGAGAGAAAACAGTGGGTGCACAAGGAGCTGGGAGGGGTCAGGATCAGGACAGCTGACCCAAACTGGTCAAGGGGATGTCCCACACCATATGGCACCATGTTAAACAATAAAACCAGGGGGAGTTGGCTGTTGGGCTGCACCAAGGACTGGCTGGGCATTGGTCAGCAAGTGGTGAAAAACTGCATCGCGCATCACTTGTGTTATTTCTTTTTCACTTCTCCTTTCCTTATTAAACTGTCTTTATCTCAATCCACATGGTCTTGCATTTCTCTTTTCAGTTCTTCCCTATGACATGGAAGGGAGGTGTGCAAATGGTTGTGCAGTGCTGAGCTGTCTGCCCAGTTAAGCCACAGCACATACTCAGCCACATTATCTTGAATTACGGTATGCACATACACATGGGTTATAACTTTCAGTCTAAAATTTACTGCTTCAACATGAGTCTCATGCTGGAGAAAGTTATCAATGTTCAGTTTAAATGAACTTTTCCAGTCAAAGGTAAGCACTTCATCAACACAGCTTAGGCAGAAAGAGGGGTGGATGGAAGCTGCAAAGGTGATTCTCATTCTCTTGAGTGATGCCATAAAGGTACGAGAACACTAGATGGCAATAACAACTGCACATGTATCATTCCATTCAAATGTACTCAAGTTAACCTATCTTGGAGCATGTAGGGTAACATTCTTTACACGGCACCACGCACCACTGCTTTGAAAAAAAAAGTCAAAAAAATGAACAACAATAAAAAGAAACAACAACAAAAAACCAAAACAGATATAGGTTAGAGTTAGTTTTGTTTTCCTTTTTTTCCTCCTTTAAACCAACCGGACTTCCTAAAGAATTAGTTTCCAATTCAGTTCACAGCAAACTGCCTCAGTGTGGATCAAGCTGGTGTCTTTGTTGTAGGGCCTGGAAGTTAACTGTACTAGAAAAGGGGGAAAGGGCAGAAATGATGACACACTGCTGCAGTGATCTCATTCCTACTTGTTTTAGCCTCCGGCACTTAAAACAACCGCTTAGAATGCACAACTATCACAAAGCAATCATACGCACCTGTGAGGATGCTAGCCCAAAAATGCACTAGTTAACAAAATCAGGAAATGCAAAAATCTTCTGAAGTGTCAGGTCGGGAAGATCATTTAGGAATCTGGACCAAAAACCAGAATAATTCAAAGCCATGGACTGAATGACTTCAAAATCTACGATCAGGCCAGAAGTATCAAGAAAATCAGCAGACTCTCTACACAGACTGTTTCCTTTTAGGGCAGAAACTTAAAGATACTGAAACTCGTATCAGTACAGTACCAAGTAAGAACTATAGCCCTGATTCCACTAATTGCTATTGCTACCCTCTCAGCATTTAGAAAGCCCGCTCACCGACCACGGCCCTGCAGGAAACTGTTCAATCGTCTCCACAACCAGGAGACAACAGCACTGTGAAATCGAAACCCAAAGAAAGAAGGCGCTGCCCGAAACCCGGCCCCCGGCGCTGCACACGGCTGCCAGGTGCGCGGCACACGGCCCGCCCCGACAGCGCAGCCCGGGAGCGGCCCCGCAGCGCCCCCTGCCGGCCGCGCCGCGCACAGCACGCACCGCTCCGGGGGAGCTCGGCAGCGGCCCGCGCGCTGCCCTCGTGACCCGGCGGCGCTCCCTTCTAACTCGTATTTAGATCCAAAATTCCCGAGGGCTTAGGAATCCATCCACGTAATAAGTGAAAATAAGATCAATCAGTACCAACTTTTATCCCCCCCCTCTCCTTTTTAGGAAATCTCAAGAACTAAGTAGTCTGTGGTTTAAAGGGTTTTTAGCTATTCCCTCGTCCCTATAAAGCAAAGAGGAGTCTACTCATCAAATTATGATTAAGGAAAACAATCTACTATAGACAGAGATTAAACGCATATACAAAACTACTGAAAAACCATCCATTTAAATGTATGTGTTTTCTTAGAGCAAGACATAGCCACTCACATGTATCACACACACTGATGTCTATCACTGGCTTTTAGTAAACTCGGGAGCTTAGAGCAGCTCAGAATTTCCGAGGTAGACAGCTTCTCCCAGCACCCAGCTCCTGCACAGCAGCATACATCCCAGCGCATCCACACACCTTCCCTATGTGTTGCGGCAGGGAAGGAGAAAGAGTTTAAACGTAATAAAAAATTTACTCTGAGTTAGTGGATGAAATTGGGTGATTTTTTACTTACAAATTGCTCTTTTCATCATGGGGAAAAATGGGTTTTTCTCTTCTTTTCCTTCCCCCATACTACTCAGTCAGTCCCATCAGGCACAAGAGCTGACACATCTATCAGGGGCCCAGTGCAGCACTCTGCTAGTAGAGCACGGATGGTTCCAGCTGACGGAGGACTGGGACAGTAGTGCTGAGTTTCCTCCTTACTGTGATTCAGTGTATCCAGATCCAAGTCATCATTTGACAAGGAAAAGGGTACTTTTTGCTAACTCACCATGGACCTAAAAGTCAGCTGGGATCACCATCACCATAATGAAAACATAGTTAACAATCCTTATATTGCAGCATTGGAAACCAGCTCTCCTTCCAGTACCTATAGCTTTTGCAGTCTGAAAGGAGCTATAGAGCAACATAATTAAGTACAGGAACAGAGGAAAAAACAGTAGTTCTCACCAGGCACATGTGGAACAGCTTCACTAGTGAAGGAAGAGCTTTCTTATAGGCTATCACATAAGGATTTTAGATACAAGCATCACAGAAATAAGACAACCTATATCCATACTCCTTATGCGTGACACTTGTTAAACAGGTCAGGAAAAAAAACCAAAAATATACATGGTGTCCTTGATAAAGTAAGAAAACTGACACCAAGAGGAACTGCAATTTCCACAGTTCCTAGACTGTTCACATCTCTGACTGAAAATTTAATAAAGTATTTTATATCTGTTACTGTTCACAAAGCACCTTTACTTCACCATTCTTACTTTCAAAAGTTTTTCTCTAGAAAATAAAGTTGCTGAGAAAAAGCAAACATATCTTGTGCTGACCACAGGCAGGAACTCTCTCACTAAACCACCCCGCTGAGGCATCTCTCCTCTTCTCTGCGCATCCTCTTGGAAGTCAGCAAATCAGGTGAGACAAGACAGCTTGGGAAGAGGTATGCACCGGAGTCAGAAACATACAGTGTTTCTCCTATTATCAGGAGAACAAATGATTTTCCGGTTTTGGAATCTTGGGGAAAAAACAACTAAACGTTTCAGTGAGGAGGGCTGTCCTGATATATAACTCCTAGGCTATCCCGGGGTATATCTATAGGCTACCTGTAACTATGCTGCTGGGGAATGGGCAGGGATAACCCCAGGAAGCAGAGCACAGAGCCTGACAGCTTAGCCTTTACTATATATTTCTGATTTCTTGGTTATCTGCAGCAGATCCGCACCTGCAGTATTAGCAACACCTTATGTGCTCTGGTCTGGGAAGCATACATATCAGTATTACCTAACCACAGAAAATGGCTCCAGGTTAAAGCCTCCCTCAATCACAAAGCAGTTAAAATCCTCAGAGAGTGAAGCAGTGCTGATCAGCAGGCACCGCTGGCGCACACAATGGCACCGAGACCAGAGCATGCACCTCCCTATCTGTCAGCCACCCTTTCTAACATCAGACTAAAGAGACCCACTGAAGTCAATGAAAAGGTTTCCATGGAAATCAATGAGGTCTCAGTAAGGCTGTAAAGATGCATCATTAATTTTTTCAGCCTCGCTTTCACACACATCCATTCCCTCCCTAATATCAGTTCTTATACTATTTATATAACTCAGGATCTAATCAAGACATGTACTCCTACTTGCTGGGAGCTGAAAAGATCATGCTGATTTGTTTCTTCTCTTTTAATATTTAGGAGGTGCTCAGTTACACTGGGGACACAGGCTCCATGAAGGCCTGTACAGAGGTGTCCAGAAGCACTTTGGACATCTGTTTGTAGGAACTTTTATGTCTGAAGACCTACTGCATCATTTCTGAAGCAAAAATTGCTTAAAACCTAGCTCAGTGGAATTTAAATATTGCAATCACTGCGTTATTAATGCACAGAGTAGGAACTAATTTTTTGCTGGCTAATATAAATTTCATGAAAAAAATAAAGCCTCAGCAAGCATCTGCCATCTAACCATTATATAATTAAAAGCCTATTTTTAATTTCCTCTCTTCTCTGCTGATATGGTATTGTATTGTTAAAAAAAAAAACACCAACAACCAAACAAACCAGCAAGTACTCACACAGATGCCCTTAAAGTTGCTCGTTTATTGCCTCTGCTATTTTTTTTAAACTCAGTTGCTAGCATATATGAAAACGCACAGAAGCACAGATATTAATAACTGCAGAAGCCGTGAGGTGCTAATGGCATTGTATTTCATAAGACTAAAATGTGGGCAACAGAGTATATTACTGTTGTGAAGTACAGCGTAAACTACAAGAAAAGATTTTAAATTATTTACCTTTCTACTTCAGCACAAATGTCCTATAGCCAATTATCATGAGATATTGCCTAGAAATTAACCAGTCATCTTGTGTTTCTATCTCCAGATTTACAATTAGTAATGCTATTAATGTGGATCCTGTACTTAGCATCACTAATTACATCGCTATGAACTAATGGTGTTAAAAATAGCAATAGCCATCAACTACCAATTAATGCTTAATGAGAGCATATAAACCCTGGCATTGTAATGAATTTCCAAATTATTGTTTCTTGTGTGTCTCTTGAAATCATACAAAAATGGATGTAGCCCATGTACTAAGACAGTAACTAAAAGCACATTTATCACAAAATTTTGAAGCAAAAAGAGGAACAGGAAGAATAGGAAATGTTTCAGGATTAGTCTACAGCTTCGAGGCATTAAACAGTTAAACACAAATATATTTTCAAAGGGACTCTCTCAAATTTTGATACAGGTGAGAAAGACAGCGGTCATTAGTTGTTTAACTGTTGACCACCTTGAACACAGCAGGACAAGAGCCTAATATGCAGGAAGGACTGTGAGCACTGTAAACAGCATTCATAAACTGTGCATTGAGCTGTTGCAGTGCAGAGTAACACCCACTTTTTCCACATCCAAACAAGGTTTTCTTCCTCTGAAGGCTAGGGTATACATGCCAGAAGTCACCTGCATCATGAGATATAGCTTTCAGGAGGAGAGGCCAGGATATGCAAAAAATCCTTTGGTGGAAGGAAATAAAGGGCCACCACAGGTCTGATCTCTGAGAAGTAACATAAGGCCAGATGCAGCCATTGCTAGCACGTAAAGGTAGAGAGAACAAATTAAAATAGCAGGCAAGAACAAGAAGAAAGCTGTACTGAAAGCAAGTTGGGCATTCAATCCACTCACAGCTGACTTTTCCAACCCTTACCTGCACTTTCAAAATGGAAGGGGAGGGGGAATGTTGTGCGAGAAAGGTAAGATGTATTTGAGTCCAGTCAACCTATACTGCAGGCTTTACAACACATTTATTTTGGAGAGCCAGAAGAGATCCTTCTTTAGCAGGACAAAATAAACCATAGCAACCCTGAGATCACTGTCCATACTGTTTGACTAACTGCAGTTACAGAAGCACTAGCACTGCAAACAACAGGTAAGAAAACACATTCTCCTAAAACAGTGAAGATTATCTTTCCAGGAGGCATCCAGTTGGACAAAACCTGCTTCCTGGGAGCACAAGTCTACACATAAGGTATATGGGCAACAGGTGACATCCAGGCATCTGGGGACAACAAGACTGAGTTATCCCGTAGCTTGCATGGTAAACACAACCTAGGGATACCATGAGCAGCTCTCCCCTTCATGAAGTAGTGGAGCAGGCAGAGCTCCATCTCCCCAGCACATCTCCCTGTGGCGAGCACACAAAGCTGGGGCAGCCCAGGTGACATGCCCTGTGCTCTGCCCTCACAAGCATCCCAGGGATGCTACTCTGAGAGCGCACTGTTCTCAGACAGTGCAACACTTCTCACCTTCACTCACCAAGCTCTGTGCACGGCCTCGATCAGAAATAAATCCCAGAAATTCCTGGTATTTCCCTAGCTGTGCTACATCATGAACACATGTTGGGACAACTGTAAAAAGACAGCAGTTACCACAGGGAATAAGCTCCATGTTTCCCATGCTGTTGTTCTGCACGTCTTTGCAAGAAACAGGAGACGAGACAATTCCATGAGGAAGGCGTTACTCATTGCTTGCATTCCTGGCTTATCTATGACAAAGTTGAGTAATGGAAGATATCCTACACAGAGTTAAATGGGAAATGGATTTTTCCCACCTTAAATTTCAATTTTATTCTCCCCCACATTTTTTTCCCTCCCATACTGGGTCTTCACAGTGCTTCTCCTGAATAAATAGATGCACCACCCCAGTAAAGCAGGTGGGGGGACATGAAGAGCTGAAGTAAGGGAGGCATCCCCAGGGAGGCTCCCCTGTCTGCAGCATGCCAAGGGAATACCACAGCCACCTTGCTACACTGTACTTCAGACTCAGACCATGCTAGACCCAAGGAAACCCCTTGCAAAGGAAGCCTGAGATAGCTTTAACTGTTGACAAAACTCAAAAAAATATCTAAACAGCTCTAATTTGAAAAGCTTACCTTCCAAATACCATTCACATTTCTCATTCTGGAAAGAAAGCAGATTAGAAACTTCAGGACATATAGGAGAGCATTAGAATTTATATTGCCTTCTTGAGAGAAAGTGTCTGGATTTATATATATATATGTATATATATATATAAAACCATATCTGGTCTTCTGTTTTGCTTCCCTTTTTAACTTCTAATTTAAGTCCAAAGGACTGGACCTTTGTTCAGCCATTTATTTGTTGGGGTTTTTTTTTTGTAGGGAGGCCTCTTAAAAAATTCGAAGTTAATATGTTGAATCAGCTTTTACATCCATCTCTTCTAGTTTCCCTACCAACAAGATATGAACTCAGCTAATGTATTCAACTAATCCTAATACATATTTGAACATTATATCATTACGGTGGGAGTTTTTACGCTCCTCTTCTCTGAGCCTTTACTGTGTACAGCTGTAAACAGCTCATGAAAGTAAGAAAGATTACCTTTACATCAACATTATTTTCATATTCTCTTTCCCTATCAATGATAGCAAACTAGAGCACAAGAGATAACCTATTACTAGAGCAAAAAAGCAAAATAAGAATGTTTTTGTAAGGGCAACCGATGCATTTTGATCTGTAATTATTCTAAAGTATCAGAGTTGAAATGTTTTCTTACACCTAAACTCTTCAAAAGTTTTTGAGCTAAACCAATCCTATTAAACTAACATCTACCTGCTTCAATTACTTCTCTGAAAAACAGGCATCTATGACATCTCTGCACTGAAAATTTAAATGCACTTTCCAATATATTTTGTTGTATAAGATCCTTCAATTTTCTGCACTGTTAAAGATGCAGCCACGATAACTTAGAGTTGGGTGCTACAACTGACTACGAATGCTTAGACAAACCTGCAGCATCTCTGTCTCCTTTTGCCAAAAGCATCAATCTATTGTGCCTCCATGGTGGGAAAACAGGCTTTATCTGATGTATTACAAAGGATTCAGAGCAGAACTGATCGTATACAGCTGGGATATTCTGGGAACACATGTTGGGAACACATGCTGAGACTCTGGGAACAGCAGGGAACACACGTGTAGACTGACAACCACTGTAGACAGTCTATATGGTTCAGGGCAAATACTCAAAGCAAGGGTTGCCTAACTAAACACAGATCCAGCCCCTACATGCATGCAGTATGCGCTGCTGGGCACTGTGTTATATATCATGTCTCTGTCTCCAAGATCAAATCATCAATTCTGAAACTTAGCCACCCTTTTAAAGTATTTGAAAAGTACATGAGAGCTTAAGTACCAAGATCTCTAGCATTGTTCTTGGAAGCAGAAGATGTGTGTTTTTCATTCATTCTATGTGTATTTTTTTCATTCATAGTGGAATATTTTTAATTCAAATGCATGAAATTCCTCCTTGCTTCTTTCAGTCTTTTTACTGCAGAGACCTATTTTGTCCTCTTTTTCTGCTTCCACACTTACAATTCAATTTCAGTTTAGAGTCAGACGCATTTAAAGTTTGTTTTGTTTTTAAAGCATTACAGACAGGGTTGTCTCAACTCTATCCCACCCTTGTGAGAATTCCTACAATTAAATATTTCAAATTTCAGCTTTACTTTTCATAAGCACAAAATCATAGTATAAATTAACCAACAATCCAGTCTACCAGTAGGTTCTCCCAGAATATAGTGCCTGAAATATAAAGCAGTAAAGTACATGGAAAAGAAAAATTTCAGTAGAAATTTGTATTTTTTAAAAAATCTCAAATGAATATTAGCAGATATGCAGAGCTACTCATCCTTACTACTATAGACAGATTATAGATACTTTCTTAAATATCTGATTCAGCAAAGACACAGCAAGCATTTATATTGTGGGAGACACTACTCAGTGCACACACGCAGCAAGCAGCAGTCTCTCAGCACATCCTCATTACTGCCTGCTAGAGATATGTATACATTAGATTACATCTCAAAATAGGTAATGCAGATACCTTAATTTTACTTACTAAGGTCTTCTGAACAGAATCAGATCCCAGAAATTTGAACTTTGTATAAGAATCTGAATTTACAATTAACCTGTAGATCAGGCAGCGCATGTACAGACACATGATTTCGAATGCTCAGCTCACATGTCCAGCTCCATGTCTCCACTTGCATCTTTGTCTCTCTTGGTTTTCTACAGCACAAGCACAAGAACACTATCTAAGAAAAGTCAATATTTATTCTCCAATTCAACTACATGGGAAAGCAATCACAGAGTGCTACGGGATGTTGGGACTAACACAAGGTGGTGCTCTCTTCTTATCAAACAAAAAACCTTTAAGCCCGGTTCACCCTCGAAAGGAAAAGGTCAGGCTTCCCTGGAACTCTGACCACTTTTCAGAGGCAGTATTTTTAGAAGAACCAGAATTTCATTATCAGTCATTTAAATAAGCACTGAAGCCCTTTTTTTTTTTATTATTTCCCCACAGTTATTTTACTGAATGAACTCCCTCACTGCATTTATCAAGTCTCCTGCCATAGCTCTGTCTCTAGATCTTCCATTCCATCATCTAACCTCTCTCTCACTGTTTCTGATATCATTTTCCCCTCCCTCTCACCATTTGCATGTCATCAGGATCAAGATTTTTGGCTGGAAGGGGGACACTCAAGTTCATTTATCTGAGACTGTGGCATGGTGTGAGTGCATAAAAATCGGTTTCTTAGGTTTGTATCAAGTGGTAACAGGATTCCTCAGCACACTCAGCTTCCATCCGCAAGAACCTGAAAATTAGATTCACTTCCAACTTTGATCCCCTATTAAAGACCTAACTGGTTGATTTCATACTGGTATTGCTAGTGGTTATGTGTCAGTTTTTGCCATTTCTCTACCTTAAGAAATCACTGGTGGTCCTCCATTGCCAGAATTCCCAAATCAGTCCCAAAAATAACACTCATAATACTGTCCATGAGAACCAGTGCATGCATAGCACTTCTAGGTCAGAAGGGAAAAAATGCCAATCCAACTTGCTTATTGAAAAATATTCTCCTTTAGATAAAGAGAAATATTCAGAGCTATTTCAACCACGCATTTCTGCCACATTTTTAATTTTCTAACGTTACATATTTACACAACTAATGCAGCAACACCAGCAACATCTCAGTGACAGTGGTTAGTCACTGAGAGCACTCTGATACATCTTGTGTTTTAAGTGCAGCTCAGACATACGGAAACTTATGCATTGCCTTGGAGCAACAGTCCTTCAGCTCATTACATGCAAAACCATGGGTGAAAAAATCTGTCCCCAGTCTCTTACAGGCTGGTGTGATCCTCTTGTGAACAGTGGCCACTTGTAGGTACCCTCTCAGCAATGCATGCCATAGATTGAAGAGGCACACCTTGTTACCTACAAGAAGGTCAGTGCATCTCACCTCTCACACAGGTACCAGTGGTGGAAATTTCCTACTGGAAACTGGATTCTTCCCTTTTCAAAAGCATATGCTACCAAGAAGCTGACTACTTCTTCAATCACTTTGTAAATTCCATGACAAACTAGAGACTGTGGAAATCTCAAAGCATAAAATGAGCAAGATGAGTATGTCTCATTTCTCCTTTAAAATTGAACTGCATCACAAGAATAGTAAGCATACAATAAATTAGTTAACTTTTACAGACCTGTGTTACATAAACATCTCTTTAATCAGATTACTCTGGTGCCACAGGATTGTGCCATATTTTATTTCCTCAAAGAACACGCTGTTCGGTTACTATAGCATTTCTATATCTGGATTAATTAGAAACGGAAATGTAGATACAATTAAGTTTGAAATTAAACACACTTTGTAGCAGTGAAGATAATCACTGCTTTAGAATGATCTGGCTGCTTCAACCTGTGAAGTATCAAGCTATTCTCTCAATTAATTGGAACAGTACTGTGTGTTCTTGGAGCCAGCTAACCATGGGGCGCTGCACAGAATATCTATGGACATATCAGTTCTCTGACCTGTACTATTTGATGATAATAATAATGTTCTTACACAATTACTGATGTCAAGCATAGTAGTTACACTTTTAAATGACTTTGGTTGATTGCATCTCTTATTCTAGCTGCTGTTGGGTCACACTTCTTGCTCTATTCAGCCAGCACTTCCTGAAGGAGCAAACTGAAGTGTCACTGGATCCAGCAAAGCCTGCGAACCAGAGCAGAAATGATTGATTGCAATTTCCATAAAGAAGGGTCGGCACAAACAGGAGGTTCTCTCAAAACAGGGAAAAGACGTTACCCTCCCCAACCCTATCTCTTATTGACAGAGAATGAAGAGTTCACAAGTATAAAAAAATCAGGAAGGTGCAAGATCATAACGAAAGGAATAGTATCAAGGTAACTCTATGCTTGCTAATAGCAATTAATTTCTCAACAGAAAGACAGCAGAGTAAGCTTTACACCTCATTCTAGCAAGGAGATACAACAAGGTGATGTTCTTGGCATTACAGCTCTAAGAACTCTGTTAGTTACAGGCCACTGGTAAATACAGAATAGTAAGAGCCAAGAGCAGTTCCTCCTGCACAGAGCTGGAGATCGTCTTGGTTCAGTAGACTAGGAACAGAAATCTCTAAATGTGCATTATTATTATTGGAACAGCTGAACAGGTGAGGAAAAAGGGGAGAATTAAAAATATTATAAAATTTAAATAAGCTCTCCATCTAGAGTCTTTATCTAGATTTTTTATCTAGAATTTTAAGTAGCTCAGACTTTCAAATCTAATTTTCACATTTTAAAGCATCCACTGTACATGTGAATAAAATAAACAAATGATAAAGACAATGGAAAATTATCCAAACAGCATAATTAGAACACTATGATCTTCTTATTGCCAAGCCCTTGGCTTTAACTACTGGACCACATGGTTCACATCCTAATTAATGGAGAAACGCAATGTTATAAAAATTTCCAAATCTTCTTTTCTTTTTTTTTAAACCTGAGATGGAGATTTCCAGTATCAAGCAATTATAAGTGTCTTAATACATCTCCTACAAAGCCTAGCATGCAGCAAGAACCTTTTGCAAGTCTTGCTTTTTGGCTCCATTGCTCTTATTTTCATTTTTTTCTTAACTTCTATTAATAAGTTTTTCATATTTTGCAATATTAGTCACAAACCAGCTTCACTGAGGACAAGAAAAGACTTTGTGTTCTCCTACAAAGCTACAGCATAAACAAAGCAGAGACTCTTTTACAAGCCTAAGACAGCTACACATCAGTGATTCTGTATGCATTGGGTACATAAACCATCTTGGGAACCTGCATAATAAAGAATCCTATGCCTTACTCTCCAAGATGTGTTCAACTTTTATTTGTAAACATAATCGCAGGAATAATATTGATAGGCAAAGAGAATTTAAATATCCTCTTAGGAGTTGGATTTGCTGGTCCTTGTGAGTCCCTTCTAACTCAAGACATTCCATGTTCCTGTCACCATGGAATTATCTGCACAAATACCATGATCCAAGAAGACTAGTTTCTGTTCCATGTTTGTCATTAAATAGTAACCTACGTGCAAGTTACTGTGGAACATGGGATAGGAACAAAATAGAACAAGCTCCTTAAAGTATGGAATTAAGAAGAGTCCATAAAATCATAGAACAGTTTCCTTTAGAACAGTTAGCCCCTGGCTTACCCTCAGATATTTCCAGTATGTTGGAGTACTCTTATATTTCATCATTAATCCACATTTTTGTAAAGTTTGAGTGGTGATTAGGCAATCTGGATTTCTTTCACCACTAAAGTTTTTTTTAAAAAAAAAGAATTTAAATGGTTTTACTTTTGCCCACTCTAAACAAGCACAGCTTTTCATAACAGCTATAAGTTTTGCTTAGATAGAGCTTCTCAATAATTAAAAAGTATACAAAGGCATATTACTATCATGTGATGAGTTCTAGGAGAATCTCATTGTATGCTACTGTGGGTCTCAAACTGACACACACAAGTTCCTGAAACACATGTTTTGTGTGGTGACAAGCCCAGTGGTGCTTGCAGTTTCTGCAAGGGCTTCACCATCAGCACTTTTCCTATGAAGCTTGAAAAGCTTACAGTCCTAGATACTTGAGGAAAAATCACATTTCCAAGTGGAAAAACACGAATTTCCCAAATGGAAAATTCAACAAGTCCAAAGAATTCAAAATCGTAACTCCCCAAGATACCTTTGTCATTCTCATGGCTTTAACTTTTGCTTTCCTATGGCTAAAATCATGGCATAATAAACATCACTAAAATGCTGGCTGACGCCAGTTATGAGCACTTTCAGAAATCCCATGCTTACTGTTCTGAGGTCACCAATGAACTACAGTAGACCCTCTTTGAAATAGTTCTTACTTTGGGCATGAAATCTCTGTAAACAGCTATTCTCAGGACAACAGTTAAAAGAAAAAAGAGGAATCTTCAACTCAAAGATTTTTTAACTTGTAGCTCCATTAGAAATTAAACAATCATCTTAATCAAAATGGAACAATCTGTTCTGCAACCATTCCACTATCTAACCTTACAGTTACTGCCATGATATCTAAAGTACATCCCTAAGATGCTCTGAAGACATGGAATTTGGAGTGACTCTACAGTTTGCTACTCAGTTATCAGCCTGGTTCAGGATAAAATCAAGAGAAGTGTTATGTAACTCTTAACATACAATTCTCACGATCAGAGGACAGCAGACACAAATAGATCCCCTCACACAGGGCTGAGAAATGAAGGAACATTTCAGATCTAAAGCACAGCAGGCACTATTTTCCTGCTGACCTTTTCTTTGCGGTAAAGCAATGGCCCTGGTGAATAAATGACCAATCTTGGTCTTTTTTCGTTAAACTGATTTTTGCCATTCGGGGGCTCCAGCCCTGTCCCTCTCTCCCTGGGAAGGCTCATCCCTGCTGCGAGCAGCTCTCTGGGTCAGCAGCAGGAGGTAGTGCTGATGGCAGTTGCCTGAAGAGAGAATACAGCAACCTATTACTGTTTCATACAGGAACAGCAGCCGTCACCGATTGTGTGAAGAAAGAGAAGGAACACTTGTTTTGCCCTTAGCAATCTCCCCTATTTCATCCCTACCTATAAGAGGTATTCACGCAGCCCCTACTGAGGCCTTGCAATCTCCACTGCCTTTACAGGAGTTCTGCATTACAGAAAAGCATATCATATCTTTGCGCACATCAGAAATTGAAGCATAGAAAAATTGAGTTGCTTGAGATAACAAAAAGTTTGTAACACAGAGAAGTAACTCCATATTTGCAGAAAACATAAGGAAGCTTACTGTTCATCCAAACTCCCCAGAAAATTGCCAGTAACCGCGAAGCTGATAAGTCTGCAAAACACAGTTTCTACAACTGTCTTTCAGTCCAGATGCTACAGTTGTAGAACATCATCCATGCCTATCACCTTAAATAGCTCTGAAGTTCATCATCTTCAAATACTTTTACAGTTGAGCTTAAAAATCAGCCAGCCATCTTGCAGTAAGACAGGCAGAAAAGAGTAGATTTATCTTCCTCTACAAAATTCCCTGGACAAACTCTTCTACAGCCCCAGCTTGACCAATGGTGGTGAAACAGTGGACAACAGAGCGCTCCCTGCATACAGACTATCTCAAGGTGGAGTGGGTAAGGAAGAGAATAAAGTAGAAAGTTCTGCTGACTTTCTTACAGAAAATCTGTCTGAAACAAAACCCAGGGAGACAAGCAGCTTCCAAAAAGTGTAGAGTTTTCAATTGGAACAAACTTCATTCCTTACCTATTCCTCCTCTTCTTTGCATTGTCTATTAATTCACTGGGATACTTTCAGCAACATGTGCAGCTTACTTAAGGAATTGTCATGCACGATCACCAGCATTTCTGAATAATCAGTGTGGATAAGTTATGTTATTTTGCTGTGACTGTGCAGTGAAAGCTGGATTTAAGAGGTTTTTCTTAGCTTAGACATTTCTTAAGATACATGGTAGTAAATATTGACTTTATTGGAACTGTTTTAGCATCAGAGTACATGCCCAGTAAAGATAAAGCTTCACGAAACTGATATTACTGAATATTTATTACAGGTGGAGATCATGCAAGATTTTTTTTGTATAACTATCTTGAGTATCACTTTTGAGGGTTATTGTTTTATGGTAGGTATCGTCTTTTGCTTTGGCGGGATATATAGCACAAGGTTGGAAGTTTGACCTGAATGAAGAGAAATGAAGCATTTGTTGGCTTTGTTACTGCTTCCCGGTGCAATCTTTGGAGAGAATAATTATGCAAAGTGGGGAATTTATTATATATTTCAAAGTTATATTTAGTACACAAAAAGCTAAATCACTTGTTCAACTACTATATGTACTGTAATTACACTCTAATTTCATGCTTTTGGTCATGCAGTTAGCATAAGTAGTTGTAATTACATATTTAAGGCACGTAATCATGTAATAATTAAGATACACAATTCAATTATATAATTAAGGTATGCAAATACGTAGGACCATCCTGTGACATTGATTTTAAGTAGACTACTCCATTAATTCTGAGGAGAGTTCTGCTTAACAACGCATTACACAATACAGCTTACAAACTAGAATTGCACAGGCAAGAGAAAAACAGACCTCATTTCATGGCCCTATGGATATCTGCCTGAAACATGAAATAAAATAAAATAGAACTACCAGATTCTTATAATGTTTACAAGAATGATTCTTGTCCTGACCCAAACAGAACATTGAACACAAACAAGAGAAGGTGCATTCTTCTCCAAACGGACCAAAATATTTACAGGCCTGTTTTGTAGATTTGGTAGAGAAAAAACAATCTCCACAAATATCCTACTACTTCCTAATGACCTGTCACGTCCCCAGAAGGACATGTTAAATAAGCAAGCCAAACAGCTAATCGTCTCTTTGCATGTTGCAATATTAAATATGGTTTTCATCATTTCTTTCAGAGTACTAGGAAATGAAAGAAATTTTTCATAATCAGAAGAAAACAAAGGAACACAGGGCACACTCATTTCCATTGTGATTGCCTTTATGCTCAACTATTGAAAACTTTTATCCAAAAAATATAAAAATAAAGATTATTAACCTCAATTTCACTGCACTACAATTATGTTAATTCTTTTAGTTTTTTTTCCCCCTTCTCACAATTAAAACAACAACAAAAAAAGATATGCAAAACCTAGAGGCCTTTGTGCAGAATGCCACATGTTTGAGGCTCCTTCAAGGAGGTTTCTCTCCAAGAGTAAGAGGTGGTGGAAGCACAGCACTTTATTATATATAACCTTGTGATTAGAGATAAGGCTACATTGGGAAAGCTTTTCCTGATGAGAGACTGAAGCAAGTATGTCACAATGAGGTCTGACTGGAATTCAGCAGTCCGCAAACAGTGAATAATTGTTGGCAATTCACTATTACTTCTCACAGAGATATACTAGAAACAGGCAGAGAAGCAAAAAAAAAAAAAAGAATGAAATTATTTTTTGTAAGTTCCATTGTACTTTCGTACACTCTAAAAAATAAATAAAAATAAAAAGCAACACCTTGAATGTCCTCTGGCTTAAAGATCAAAGTCAATAGACCTCCATCAGTATGCGTGATAGCAAAATCAGACATTCAGTAACCTAAAATGTCAGAATAGTTCGAAAGATCCTACTTAGAATATGCATAGGATGTGAGGTGAAGACTTTTTTTTTTCCTACGCCCACAGTTACTTTCTTTTTATTATTTATTTGAAAGATAGAGGTACACATTCATAGTTTGAGATCTTGGAAGTAATTTAAGTATGAAAAATGCTGCCTACTTTGAAATTAAATAACTATAGCTGCATACCAACCTTCAGTAAGAGAAGCTGAATCCTGCCAGGAGGAAATACCCAGGGCAATGCTATTTACATTGCTAGGTACTGCAGGTCAGGAACAGATTTCTATTATACCAAAACTACATCCCCTCAGGACCAAAGGGAAAAAAAAACAAACATCTCAAGCAGAAAGCTCAGAACTAGAGTCTATACCAGCATCAATTAGCACAACATGACTCTGATCTTTGGTGGCATTTCTACTGCATGCTTTGCCGCTCCGCAACTAACAAATACCATTTATAAACTGGGGAGCAATGTCTCTGCAGGTGATCTCAACTATTTTCCAAGTATTCTTTTCTCTCATTGCTGAAGAATAGCATAGCTAGAGGAATTCATGTCTCTCTTTGAAGGACTACCACTAGCATTTCTCTACTGGCAGTATTTTGAAGGGAAATAAGTGCTCTAAGGCCCTGCAGCTCTCTGGAGAAGGGAAGGTAACTCTGAAGTGCTATAAAGCAGAAGCATACAATCTTCTGTCAGAAAATGAAGTAAAAACGAGTGGTCTTGAGGGATTTCGGAAGAATAGTACGGCATACTCCTATTTCTCCAAATTTTCCACCTTATCTTCACATAGCACAACCAACATATGGTTTTCCAATAATTTCTGAGGATTTTGCTACATAATACTGGCAGTTGGGAGCTATTACTGTGAGACTTGCTCTCCTCCACAACACACAAAAGGAAGCTGACCGTTGGATGTATTTATTCATCTTTATTTACTGCTAACAAATACATGCTTTAAACAATTTAGTTTCTAAATTGAATTTTATCCTTTTTGCCAAGATAAAAGATAGCATTATGGATTAGTTCAGATAGGAAGATAATAAATATCACTTGGGCAGATCCATGAATGGGCATGGCCCAAGTCCTTTCAGTTTTTCCTCCATCCATTCCTTGATTTCCAGCATTAGCTCATGAAGAATATTTCTGCATAGACAGATTTGGACCAGTGCCTACATTGGCTTTCTTTCCCTCCCAGATTAATTACATATCGAGCAACTTTAATTTCAATTCAGTTCATTTTTGTCTTTATCTGTTTTTCGTGCACTGGTTGAAAGAATAAAATGAGTCAAATACCTCTTTTTTTCGTGTGTCTTTTTTTGGGGGGTAGTGAGTGAGTGTGGTGTGGGTAGAGATGATGAATAAAGCATCTCCTTTTCAACTGCCTTAAGGAAGGTGATGAGTTCCCTTTTCTCGGATACTTGTGATTATTGATGGAAGAAACTCTATCCCCTGAAGTCCATCCTCTTATAAATTCATCTCTTCCTCACACACAGTCCTGACTTTCTCTTTGTATTAAACATTCATGCAAGCAGGGTAGACACTAAGCTTGCTACAAAGAAGAAAACTCTGCAGCTCTGATCCAATGGGTCAAAGGGTATCCCAGAGGCAAACCCTCACATTTTGACATTACGCTCACCGCTGTTGTCATGGTAATTGACCACAAATATGAAGATCCTGAAAGTCATTAGATGTTATGATTTAGATACATACAGATTCTGCTGCTATGGGTAAATTTAGTAGTAGACTAAAATAACATACAGCATGGAATTTGCCAAACATCCTCAAGCGAAGAAGTTAACACATCTCAAGACACTGAAAATTTTCATATGACCTTTCACAAAAAAACGTCACTTTGGAGTCTTAGTTAAATGCAGGTGGTCTTGAAAAAAAATCAGTGATGATAAAGCTGACTTGCATTATAGTTTAATATTTATTATTACCAACACATCTAAAGAGGGGAAAAAATCATAATGTAGAAATTATAATTGTGTATTTCCAATGAGATACCATGGATATTTCATACTAACCTAGTATACTGACCTCATTATCATCTTCTGAGGATCAAATTTGAGCCCCTTACCTGCCATGTCTTCAAAACTAGGTGATTTCTGCACTTCCATACAATTTTTCATGATTTGCAACTCTGAAGTCCATTCTCCTTCCATCCCTCACCCCTGGTGCCTCTCACACTAACCAGGATGAAAGAAAAGGACTATATAGAAAAGTCCTTATTTCATATACAGGTCACATCCTCAAGGGCCCTTCTATGAAAGAGGACTGATCTCATCTCTCCCCACAAGGATCCACCTGCACATCCATAAAAACATGAATATTTGGTATTTGATATTATCAAAAGCTGCTGACAAACCTAGAGAATAAGCCTGAACAATGATGGTGTTATAAGGGTATCAGCCACCAGTGACCTTAACCTGTAACTAACTAATGTTGATTCATACACTGAGCATGGGATGTATATTCTTCAGTCATGACGATGGTGTCAGCTACTTTAAACATGCTCACCAAGATGCGGTGAGAGGAAGACACGCTTGTATATGCTTTAACGTTTGACACCAGCCTCAAGATGTATTCAATTAAGGTGTCATGTCTCACTTCAAGTGGAAACAAAGAAATCAAGTAGTACAATAGCATTTAACAGCTGATAATGGTGTTTCTGCCTGATTTGCTCTAATTACACAGATTAAGCAGGTTCTGTGTTACAGGCAACCATTAATTACCTGTTCTATACCAAGTGTACACTTTTCTTCAGAATTTTAAGGCTAAGGTCCAAATTCTCTTCATAAGTGAAGTAATACAGTAACCTTCCTTTCACACTGCAAAACTTTTAACTTCAATTAGTGAAGACTTTTAATTTCACCACTAGTACACTGAAAAACAAATAATTACTTCTGAGAATCTTCAAGCGAAATACCAAATTCTTAGCAGGGCATTTGCTAACTATGTATTTTATTCTATTCAAAGTCATTCATAGAATCATAGAGTGGCCTGGGTTGAAAAGGACCTTAAAGATCACCAAGTTTCAACCCACCTGCTCCAGGCAGGGTCACCAACCACTAGACCGGGCTGCCTGGAGCCACATTCAGCCTTGCCTTGAATGCCTCCAGGGATGGGGCACCCACAACCCCCCTGGGCAACCTGTTCCAGAGCATCAACACCCTGAGTTAAAAACTACCTCCTAATATCCAACCTAAATCTCCCTTGTTTTAGCTTTAAACCATTCTCCCTTGTCCTATTACTATCAACCCATGTAAACAGTCACTTCCCTTCCTGTTTATATGCTCCCTTCAAGCACTGGAAGGCTACAATAAGGTCTCCCCAGAGCCTTCTCTTTTCCAAGCTAAACAAGCCCAGTTCCCTCAACCTTTCTTCATAGGAGAAGTGCTCCACAGCCCCCTGATCATCTTAGTGGCCCTCCTGTGGACCCATTCCATGGCACATTTGCTGCTTTTCATACAGATGAGTAGAATGATTTAATTTAATCAAAAATATCAAGGGCAGAATTCATCATGGCAATGATTTAAATAATCTTTGGATTTTGGAAAACTTACTTTCTCACGATGTGTGGTCCCTGGGAAAATCACACTGTTAATATTAATCAGCCTATACACTTATTGACATTCACCTCTCCAAATTTTGAGAGAGACTTAAAATAATGCAACTGATGCAAATAATGAACTGCTTCTTACTACCTATTTGTGATAAACACTTGTCTCCAGGGCATTTAACCTCTTCTCTCTGAAAGTGATTTTTGCAGAAATAAAACAGGCCTGTGGACTAGCTTTTCAAACACGTGAATTCCCACTACATTTACAGAGATCTGATGAATCTAAAGCTAAAACTACTTAAAACAAGACTAGGCAAACATAGTTCTTTCAAGTGAAGGAATGCTTTGGAACTTCTTTTTACTTAACAGAGAACTTATGATAGAGGGCTATGAATAATTAGACAGCAGGAATAATGCTACATAAAACAGTTCGGTAAGCCTTCTTGCAAAAATGTACACATTCACTAAGAGTGCTAAGTGCAAAAGCAAATAATGAAGAACCCTGTTAACGGGTAATTTAGCTTTAAAATAAATCCGTGATTTAGTTCAAGGTCTTCTTCTGTTTAGACAGGCAATTTGGAAATTAACTCTTCAATCTTTGAAAAGAGTACAGGCTAAATGCAGCTTCCACAAAGTGGTCCATGAAAGTAAGGGACTGAGGCCACCACCTCATATGCTCCACAACACTGAATTTGGGTCTATCTCTCAGAAAGAAATTGTCTTTCAAATTGGATATTGTGATATGCTAAAGCATTCAATCTGTCACTGCTGCAACTTAAGGATTAAAAAAAAGCATATGCAAACACTGTTAAGCAACTACATAATGACATTACTAGACTGGTAACTACATCTCAAGCTGTAAGAACAGTACAAACAAGAAAATAAAAGCTAAGATTTCACAGCAACATCAGCCCATCAATAACTCCAGTGTAAAGATATCAAGACAAGTAGTCTGTACTGAGATCTGTAACTGTGTACTCTGCAATTATGGAAATTGTGTTTTCTTGCATTTCTGATAAAGGTAGACAAGCTCAAGAACCCTGCAGAAAGCTGAGCATAGCAATTTGTTTTTGAAATCTAAGATGCAAGTCTTACACCTTGTTTCTTCCTGTTGTTCCAGCTATTATGTGCTGAAGCCATTTCATATTGTGAGTGATCAGAATAGGAGAAATAAAGACAAATAAAGAGTCAAAGAATGCAAGCCACTCACCAGCTAACTCTGGGAAAGTTCATATTTTTCAGCGTTCAATCAAGGGGTTAAAATTGTTGCAAGGTTTCTGTTACAAAACCGGTAATTCAGATACAATTTGTATTCAGAATTGTTAGACATCTTCTTAGTTAAAAGAACACCTCCCCATGATAAGTAGTGTGAGGAAAATGTAATAGGAATGATCTTACCAAAAATCATTTCTTCCTATGAGAGTAAGGAACCCTTCAATATCTCCCCCCTCCTTCCTCCTATTTGTCCTATTAGGAAATGAAGGCACCTTGGAGGATTTTACGCTTTCTACAACAATGCTTTATTTTGCTGTGGGAATGAGTTCTTTTCCCATCATTAACATAAAGCAGACATTAGAATTGGCAACTGCTGCTGAAGGATTTTATTTGTACCTTGGCACTTCACTGTCATTACGAGCACGCTCAAGCAGATAACGTTAACATTGTATAACACTGCCACGGGTTGGTTTACCACTTATACGACCCAAATTTGGCCTTTCTTCTGAGCTCCTTGGCATTTCTTAGCCACTATGGTTTTAATGCACTACAGATTCATGAACATTAATTGACATAATTGAAAAGGGAAAGAAATATTCAAGATTCTTTTTACAAATCATACTATATATAAAGGTCATAGTCCAGTTCTCTAGGATCTTAAGTTCTTCCAAAGTTTACTTTCTTCCTTTTGTCCTCTATTTCACTAGTATGTTTAAAGACAAATGGTTCTCCCCTTGCTTATCATTGTAGCCTTTAACAAGTCCAAAGTAACTCCATTTCCTCATAAAATCAGTGTCTTATTAAAAAGAAGTGAAACAGCATTTCAATTCTTCTACCATATCTAACCATGTGCAGAAAAACATTCTCAAACTCTTAATTTCAGACTTGCATTTCTTTTGCAATAAAAGAGCAATGATGCTGCAAGCTTGTGTAAAAAAAAAGTCACCAAAATGCCTTTCTGAAAGCCCTCTTGCATTGGGTATAATCTTAGGGATAGAGGTTTCCCATCCAATAGACTGAAAACAGTGTTCTCTTCTAAACAGCATGCTTTCCTCTATCTAATTGCCAGTGTATGTCTGTACTGCTTACAAGCACGTTACTCAAACCAAACGTTGAGAAAAAAGCTGTGATCCACAGGTGATGGAAAATATCTGCCCCCCCCACCCCATGAGATGTCTCCTTCTAGTCACTAACCCCTTATCCCTAGTAGAAAGCACTAACATTCCAATCAATCCGCTCAGGCAACGTAGCCCCTGGGGCTCTCTGTGATATTGCACTTCTATACAGAGGTAAGATAAGAGCTTGAAGTTCTTTAAAGTCTTACTCAGAACAACACTTAGCTAAGGCAACTCTATACAGAATGAAATAGCTATTCATTACTTGCAATGGTTTATTACAGGAAGAACTAGAGAAATCGGGCTCTCTGCCGGGACTGTTTAAAGAACTGAAAAATACTACCTCTTTTTTCCAGGAGAATACTCTAGGAGCTATTTACATTATGCAATTAATATTCAAAAATACTCTGCTTTAGCCTAAGAATATACGTGCTGAGAGAGTGAACATTTGATTCTCTAATCACATATAACAGGATAACTGTATTTTATTTTGGCTGATATAAACCTACATAGCAAGAAATGTAATGAAATACTGGTGGGAAGGTTTAACTGCCAACCCACCAACATCCACCTCTGACATCGTGGGCCAATGTAATAAAATAGGAGGCATTACTTTTAGAGCAGCCCTTGTACATTTCTCTAGACCCCAAATCTTTCAAGTTTTTCTGCGGACATTGCTCAGTTCTTCACATCTTTTGAAAATGCTGGCCCCAGAAACTCATGTATCATACTACCTGTTAACTACTCTAATCCCGTCTCTTGGAAAAAATTTTGTATCATGTATGCAATCACTTGTATCATATCCATCACAGCATCTTTAAGGACTTTCACTGCAATAAATAGGAGACTTCACTGCTTACCCTGTCATTTCACAATTCACTCTGGACTCGATCTCTAGAGGTCCCTTCCAACCACTACAATTCTGTGATTCTAACCTCTGAAATACTTCACATACACAGTCAATCCTGTACAAATTTCTACCTGACTTCTCTAATTATGATGATAATGGGAGAAAATGCAGATTAGTCAGTCTTGTATCTGATTATACACAGTCATTATCTACCTGGGTCTAGGTGTATTAATATTTTTCTCAAGTAAAAATCAGTTGAAATTATGCAACTCTATGATTGACAGCAATTTTTTTTTTTTTTTTAAACACAGTGCCCTGAGCTGCACATTGTGAGGGAACAGTTTCCTTGCTCTGTTTGGAAATGAAGCATCTAAATATGACTGTCAGAATATGGCAGTCACCATACATTAGCCATGTTTTTACAAAGCTTCCTCTCCTTGCCCCAGTCAGAGGCATCATACTAACACAAGAGGAAGTGGGCTGATCCTACTTGACTGTTTTGAGGGATTTATAAATTCATAACACCACAAATTAGTCACATTTTACAAAGATAACCTATTCCTTATATTGAACCACTCTCATCATTTGGAAATGCAAAATAGGCATATGGAATTTGTTATTTTATTTTTGAGTCATAAATATTACTCAGAAGACAGCACATTTCAAGATTAATGAGAGCTGATCCCAGTGACTTGTATAACTTTAAGATGAAGACACTGAAAAATGCATATGCATCTCCTAGGCATTTATAAAGGAGGGAGGGTGGATGAATCACAAAACTGATAGATAGCCTTGTCTCAGAAGGCAGCTCCTCTGCCAAGTCATGTTCTTTTCTATCAAATTCAATTAAGAAAACATAATGCAATCTACCTTACTGCTTTTCCTACATCAAGTATCCATTTGCAAGGTGCTTGTAGCCATGTGCACAGCAAACTTCAGGAAGAACAGTCCAGTGCTATGTAGTACTACAAGGGAAAAGGGAGGTCTAGAGTTTACCAAATCTGTGTTCTTACTCATCCAAGAGGGTCCTGTTTCCAGTATAACACTATGAAAGCACAACACTTAATAGCATTAAATTGAACAATTTCACCCTAATGGAAACCACAGCAACAGCATGAGATAGAAAACATTTATCACAGCAGATACAATTTTCTCCAAGCTCTGATTATATCTAGTTTTTGAACACAAAGGTATTAAAAATTAATTATGTTACTAGTCAGTTACACAAAAGCATTACTTTATGAGATGAATTCAGCTCTAGGCCTAAAGGAAGTCAAGAGAATAAAAATGATAACCAAATTACTTAACATGAATTATAAGAGTGCCATAAGATGCAAGACACACCTTCAGCAAGAACAGACTTGTTCGACATGACAAACAAAGCCCCAAATTCCTCTTTACTTTATAAATTACTTTTTAGCAGACTATGGGTACATCATGCTACAGAGGGAAAAAATCTAATATGTGCAGACATGTAATCTCACAATGGTCCTCAAGACCAGAACAGGACTTTCTCACAAAGACAAAAAGTCCCATAAATTTACCATCCATTGCCTGGTATCCTAGAGGCAAAGATGACTTCACAACCCAAAGCAAAAATAGATAAATAACAGACAATTGCGAGCAACATTCAGCTTCAGTAACAGTCAGAGGCTAAGAATAACAGAGAACATTGCATCTCTCAAAAGCAATAAAATTTGCCCAGCATCCCAATGTCTGACTTTAAAAACTCTGATAATGAGTAGAGCCCAGGGCTGCTCTCACTGAAGTTAATGGGATTAGTGTAAATAATTTAACTGGAAAAAACAGCTCTTACTGCTTTTAATTTACGCAATCAGTGAAAATAAGGAATGGATAGATAACCTTTTCTATCACCTTACAAATACTCTTTAAGAACAATTGTTAGACTAATATTCAGTTTCAGGAAGTTGAAAAAACACCAGAAATAGTTAATTGTCAATACATGTCATAAAGTGACAGAAATACATGTTTCTGTCTGAAATAACAAACATACTCACTACAAAGAAAAAGGTTTATTTTATTCATGACCTTCTCTGGCCAGTATTTTCAAAACTCTACAGACTGGGCCCAGTGTGAAAATACTGGCAACGTTTTCTTTTGCCAGACGATTGTGATGGAACAAAACCAGCTGAAGCCTTGTAAGCCAATACAAGTCCTTGTACAGCTTTCCCAGTTGCCTGGGTCTTGCTTTTTAGCGTGAGATGCAGCTCAGCCCGTCAGTGATGGGTCAAGCTCCAGCCACGAGCGCCTGCGCAAGGCTGCGGAGTATTGGTTGTCTGATGCGCTCCATCCCTAAGCCTTCATGCTGGCTAATTAAATAAAGATGCTGTTTTGCTTCTTTTCAGAACTGATTGGCATTTTAATTAGTCTACAGTTAAAAGTGTTAATCACACTATGAAGTAAGACGATAATTCACAGCTAGCAAAACTTCCTGCAATTTTTTTTTTTACAAGCACCAATATGCAGTTTATCACAGTTTTTTTTTTTTAACAACAACAACAAAAAACCACAAGCAAGCACCCACAATAGTGCAAACTCTTTTTCAGTGAAATATTTACGTGCAGAGCACACGTGTGCAAGATGATTTATCTTCTGCAAAGCTCAGCCATCTGGCTGTTGTGAAAGCCTAAGAGAACATGATAAAAACAAATGGCTAAAAGATTGCTTTATTTTTCTAAGGAATATTATGGGTGTGGTGGAGCTGTTCTGGCAGTGTCTCCAGCAACAAATGGCTACAACATAGCATCATCTACTGGACAGACAACCCTTTTTGCTATAGTTGACATACTCAACACTCACATCCACTGTTTGCCATGAGCGGAGAGAAGAAAATCAGTATTTGAGAAGTTGAAGGTGACCCCATATATAGACACACCTCAGGTTCTGAGAAGCACATTCAATAAAAATGTACCTATCAGATGCAGACAATACAATTAACGTCATTCTACCATGATAGGAAGCATAGGAAAAGCTACATAACCCTAAGCTATATTGTATTTATGAGACAGTATAAATGTTCAAGAAGGGCTTCCTCACAAAGAGTTCTGAATTTACAAATCTGAAACAAGAAAGAACACCAGTATTTCTCTTTTTCTGTTACTATTTTAAAGGGCTCTTTAAAGGTTTCTTCATTAATGAGCCATACCTGTGAATCAGTTTAGCATGAGGCTAACATGGCATCATCTGCAACTATGCAGAATTATCTTTTGTCCTGCTGAATTCCTGGTTCTGTGAATAACTTCAATGATCAAAACCGTAACAGCAACAATGCCTCCACACATGCAGTGATCTTACTACAGTCCTTGAATTTCACATGCATCTTTCATTCTTCACTTGACATACATATTGCAATCACAGCCTAAGCTAAACATTGGTCTTTGAATGTAACGAAATGCACAGAAATCACAAATAAAACAATGTTCAGACAACATAGTGCTCAGAGAGCTTCTTAGTAATGCTAAGTTTTCCCATAACAGCAAGGAGGAAATCAGTTTCAAAAACTTACACACACATCATTAGATCTTTTAGCTTAAGAAATGGGGCAAGGGTTGCTACAGATGAGGCCCACGTGACTTTTCACTTTCCATATGAAAAATGAATCTTGGCTCCATGAGCATGCCATGGAGCCAGAAACGAGGGAGGAGTAAAAGGGAATTTTATTTGCAGGACAGAAGGAAGTGGGTGTGATCACGCGTACATGGATAAACAGATCTCCCTTGCATGTCCCCCACCACCCTACTTTTTCTTATTTTCCAAGTGTCTAGAGGTTACTTTTTTCTTAGCCTAGGACCACAGAACTACTGCGGTAGTCTGCTATCTATCAGGGAGTAAATTCCATGCACAAACAATTGACTGCAGCTAGTACAAATATGTGGGATGGAATACATATATTGTTCATCGCATTTCATTTCTATTTTAAACCAGAATGACTGTAAACCTTGTAAGAAAACTTTTCAGATTTATATAGCCTATTTTTCACTCTGAAGTTTATAAACTATCTAAAAAAATCAACTCACTGTCTGAGTAAAATCTAACTCACTATTTAGTGCTCAAAACAAAGATGTTTCTCTTTGAGGCATCTTCTCAGATTAAATGCAGCAGGCATTTAATGGTGCAGTAGACAGATATGGGATTCAACTTCATCATTCCTAAGAAACTGTGTAGTTCTATGCCAGTTATCTAATTAGTCACAAGTTTCATAAAATAAGATAGAAAGATGTAAAACTCAAGTCACCACTATCACAGAAAAAAAAAGAAAACTATCACATTTACTTTTTTTCATTATCACACAGGGAAAAAAAAACAAAAAAATTACAACTGAACTGTGCTTTCTTCTACCAAATCTTAACTTTTTAATTTATTTTGAAAGAGAAAGAAAGAATAAAGAGGATTTTCTGCTGGTTGAGAACTCAAATGCAGTTTTGTCCTGAAACTTACACTAATTGTACAGAAGGTCATGAGTCTTGGCTGGATAGTGTTCTTCAAAATGTAGGCTTATGACTGCTGTGCTTCATAATGTAATTCCCAATTCTCTGATAAAAGTGAAGCTGCCAGCATTACATGTAGTACAGATGAGAAAGTACTCCTTCCCCTGCCTCTCCTCCTTCTATATCATAAATAATGTGACTGCATTTTTCCCCACATGCTCTCAAATTTGTAGTCAACACTAAAAGAGAGTATCAGCACCTGAAAATGCCAACAGGCGTTAGCCAGCCACTCACCATAGGTGTATTCCCATCTTGTGCACTAGCCAGCTGGTCATATTGGAAGCTGTCCTTTTGCAATGAGCTGCAGAATGGCCAAAAAATGGTCTTCTGTTAAGAACAGGTGGACTTTTTCCCCTCCTTTTCTTCTAGCAAGTCAAAGTCTTATGAAGTGTCAGCACACACTTTCACCTTCCCAGCCCCACCCCACCAGCAGTGAAGCTGGCTAGGTTGTTCTGCAGAACAGAGTATTGCCCAGCAGCACCCACATTTAGAAGAGCCTCACCCAAGTTCACTCCTTTCCCATCTTCTTCTGACACTTTATGTCTCAATTTAACACGAACCAGCAACCAGTGACACAACATCATGGCATCTCACACTTCAATTTAAAAAAAGCAAAGACACCTATAAACAGACAAGTCTGAAGAATCTACTATAGAGATCTCCAGTCTTTCAAAGACAAAAATCTGAAATTCTTCAACGGTACAACAGAAATGCAGATTTAACTTCTTAATTAAGATATCCCAGTTTTAATTGTTTCACCCCCCAACTCCCCACCCCCAACAAACTTTTCTTTGGAAATGATGATAAACTCCACTCCCAGTCTCAGAAAACACTGAACTTAATAAATTTACAAATATTTCTATGTAGTTACAAAGGAATGATTTAATATTTGGTACTAAAGGATAAAAAGCTTGGCTGATAGTTCTTCTTCTAACCAAATTTTGCCATTAACTTTCATTAGATAATCTCCTACTTCCAAGAAGAAAGCCACAGTATTTTGACAAAGGTCTTTCAGTACAGATTCTCTCAGAATTAATTATCAGTACCATTGTAATATTGAATCCAGGAAGGACACATGAACATTTATGGACATAGTGGCATTATAATAGCAAAGACTCTCTCACATTATACACACACATATAATAAGTATATATATATACACACACACAACAGATTGCAGCTGAGCATGAAATATAAGAAGGTATCTATAGGATTACAAAAAATGTAATATCATACTTTACATGCGAAATTTTATTGAATAAGAACATTATTTGTAAACAAAAAGGGATTGTGTTAATAGTACTAATATATACTAAAGACAGATAAGTGGGGGTGGGAAGAGGCATCCTAGAATCTTTCAATTCCCAAGTGATTGGGGTTCAGATCAAGTACATATTTTTGAATGGACTGTATGCTTTTACATATTTTTTCAAAACTGTCTTTATAATAAAAATGTAGTTTTAGATGCAGCAGAAGAAAACAGCTCAATACCTAACAACCCTTTTTGTGTGTGTTAAATACATAAAGCATTCTCAAAAATAAGTTTCTGCAACAGCTCTTGCAAAAGAATACAGCTGACTATTTCACCACCTTCCAAACACCATAATCTCTCTTTAATACTTAAGAGATGTCATGTTTAGAGCTTTTACTGCATCATAAAGCTTCTTCTGTATACCCAAAGGTTACTAGACTTTACACAGTTGACTGAGATTTATGAGGCAAATGAGAAAGCTGCTTGCATGAGTCAGACCTTGTAATTAAGCAAGGAGAAACTAGCTCTAACCGTGGAAATAAAGCATATTATCCAAAAAACTCCAGGAAATAAGGCATGATGGGGTAGTAACATTACGAAGGGAAAATACTAGAGAAAACAAACCACAGGGAAAAAAAAATCAGGAAATAGAGTAAGACAGATTCTGTTCTATTCAGTAGTAACAAAATTAGTAGCAGCACATATTAAGAAAAACAAGATAGAGGTTTGTCACCACTGAAGGGAACTGGAAGCAACAACAACAAGCATCCCCAGAGAAGTACAAGATTAAAAAAATCAGAATGTAAAAACTCATGGAACAGAGCAGCTTAAAAACCGATCAACTAAAAATCTTCACTTTTTCATTTCACATTAATTTCTACTAGATTCTGGATGAGAATATATAAAAAGATGTTATCATTTGAATCCCTGAAATGCATACGTAAGGTTCCTATCCAACACTGAGCATTCCTGGAAAGCTTCTAACTTTCCTATCTAATGTTCCTAAAGCAAACAGACTGCTGGGGAAAGAATAACATGCACAAAGGATCTTTTAAAAATCTAGTGGTAACTACATAGAAAGCTTGTCAGTATTAACTATTTTAGTCCTGTTACTGCCAAACGTTCTTCACTCTTAGTGTTGAGTGATCCAGTCCATAAGAGTTGAAATAAAATTAAGCCAGATCTCTTCAATCTGATACCACCATCACAAAGGATGACATTATCTGGATGAATTGGTAGGAGGAAAAACAAAAGAAAGTGGGGGAAGACAATCAGAAGCTGCAAAATTAAAAGCAGGATGGATGAATGGAGAAGTAACCATCATTTTGACACTTCCTCACATTTTTCTTGAATGCTTAAATGCGCTATTCTCAAAGCCTCTGGGACCTGACACTACACAGGGTTACATCCCTGCGCATGAGGTTTGCCAAAGAGGAGGAAGTTCCACAACGCAGGAGTTGCCTTGTCCTCAAGGCAAATATGTGTGAATTAGAATTTTAAAATGCTTTGACAAGGAATATGAAAACAATAATGAGAAATCAGTGAAACTTTAAATAAAGGTGGGACTAAATATGCTTTTTTTTTTTTTTTTTGCTAGGCAACAGTTCTAGAAACCTCAGATTTACTTCTAGATGCTGAAAATTTACAAAGAATCAGAAGTTAGACAGCATAATATATTTATAGAGCATTGTGCTCTACAAATCAGTAGGTAACATAACACCCTACATATGAGCAATTAGATATCTCCAATAATGGAGATCTTTGATCAAACTCATGAAAACAGTCAGTGTTTATGTCAAAATTAACCGCATAAAACACAGTTTACATTTCTGGAACCAAATTTGGATGCCTTTATGCAGACAAGGACCAAGTTCAGTGGAATAAGGCATAGAGAGCTCGCACTTCTGTTTTAAGTACAGGCTGAGACTGAACTGAGATACAGGTAGCCCTCTTTTGAAATTCTTCATTAATTGAAAAGAAAAAAGAGCTTTTTTTCTTCCGTCTCCAAATGTCAGTTTGTTCTCATTGGGAAAGCTGGCAAATCAAACGCCTTTTTCTCTGAAAAAATAGGTTTACAAAAGTGTTTCTGAACTACTTTATGAAAAAACTCACCTGATTTTTTCCATTTATTTACCCCTTGAGCATAAATAAATGAATGGATTTTAATTTTTTCCTTTTTTTTCTTTGAGGTGTCTTTCCTCTATTCAACTCCTTAAATAGAAGATTTCCTTACCCTTCCATTTCTCAGCTATGATTCTTAGCAGAACAGTGTTCAAGAGTGTGCAGGAGAAGGCAGTAGTGCAATTCCCAACATGTGGAGTCCCACACATGAGACGCTGACACAGGGCTGTGTATTGCATATGCTAAAAGTGCTGACGGCACCGAACTAAACTGGTGCCAAACACCATAGCATGGATGAAAAGAAGTCTATACCTTCATGCAACAACCACTTTAAAGCCCTTTTTGATGTTTCTTCAAGTACAGCAAATAAAGAAAAATCTGCTCAGAAAAAATAGTATACCTTACGCATACAAAAAAATAACTGAAAGATCCAAATGTTCTTTAAAGTTATTTCTCCACAGAGTCTATTTGATTCATGGTTAGTGCCATGAAAAATAATTTTCCAGTAGGAAAAAAAAAACGGGACCATATGAAAAGAGAAAATATACAGCACTGGTTCCATAGGTGGTCATCAGAGCTCTGTGCCCTTCCTGAGGGGATTACTGCCCCAGGTTTGCTCATTAGAGTTGGACATTCTCAGTCCTCTGTCAGGTGCCATCTGGTGACAGGAGGATCTTCCCAGCACATTACAGCAACCAGCCAGCTTGACAAACTTCCTGCAAAACTGGAATATTGCATCTCTGCAGTACACAATGGAGTTTTGCCAAATGCTTAACAGCCCTATTATTTCTCCCTGACAGGCTGTTTTACAGAAGTTATTATTTTCTGATTACACTAAATGAAAGTATGGGTCGTTGGACAGAACAGAGGATATTTACATTGGAACTCTGGCATCATTATAACAAGATAAAGAGCAAATACAAGCCAGAAATGCTCCATTTGGAGTGACATTGCAACTTGTTTTACTGTATATTTACAAAAAAAGATAAAGCAATTTAATTCCTATTGCAGTGCAGATTTTCTCCTAAAGGTGAAGCCACCAAAAGGGAAGATAAAGAAGCTAGGAGCAGGGAAATTCTCAGCATTTCAGAGAAGTAGGAAGAACTAAACAGCAATGGAGTTGTGACATCTTATATCAGCTGTAGATCTTGTCTTAGCAAAGCAAATCTACTGTAGTTCAAAGTGATTAATCATCAACAGACCATAACATTCATAACACTGAACCATAAGAAAAGTGTATTGCTTAACAAGTATGAAAAGTACATTGATAAGAAGACACTCCTTGATTTTAAAGAAATTTAAAACTGAACTTTCCCTCCAGATGTTTCATGTTAAGTAGAAGTGTCTGCCTCCTCTTGTCTCTTATCTCATTTATCAGGCACACAGCATTAATTCAGCAGTATTGGGGTCCTATTGCAAATAATCCCTCTAAAGCTGTAAAATTCTGTCTAATCATTCATTCTCTTTTCTGTACCACTCAACTGTGCACAGAGTGCATCATCCAGCAAAAATGAGGATTCATCTAAGAGGAAATAATAGTATGGCAAACAGAAACAGAACTATTTTATCTGGACAACAAAAGAGCAGGAGGTTATTTATCAGCTTTGCCAAAAAAGCAGGAGATTGCTTTTCTGCTTTGCATACCTCCTTTAGGGAGGGGAAGGTTACACAGCAGGCATTTATAAATACATTTATATGTATATTTCTACTCTCAAAAAAAATAAATAAACCCACAAAACCTAATTGTGAATGGGAATTAAGATATCATAATTATTCTGGCCCAATATCAATTAATGTAAAAATGAAATCTTCATGACATTTGTAGTCACAAACAGAATATATAAAGCTACCTAGAAAAGAAAGAGGGATTACAGCTGTTACTTTAACTAGAGGGGAAAAAAAAGAACAGTACATATGTTAAAGATTTATCTGATCGAATTACACAGAAATCTTGGTTCAAAGTGGTGCCAACCATGAGGAAACTAAAAATCTATCAAGGGCCGTATACGAAATCCAAAAGAATATCAACCTTCTCACATTACCCTGCAATGGATCTGTATAGGAACCAGGACTGTGGCACCAGAAACAGAATATAAAGCTGCTGATTTGGAGACTGAACCTTTTGTGGTTATAAAATCCACTTGATATTGCTAAAGTTATTCTGATCTGCATCAGAATAACATGTTGACTTGAGAAGCAGCTGCAGTTAAGCTGCTATCATCACCCTCAGTGCTGGCCCCTCCACCAGACACTACAGCCCATGGCACATACAACAGATCTGCTCATCATCCTGGCAATGCTAATAAACTTTGTGCAGCCCTCAATATCAAATTTAGAAGTCATGGCTTGGCAAAGAGAAGCCTACTGTCTTATTTGCCTGCAGCTAAATGATAAGTGGTCATTGTAAAAATGTAGCTCCCCAGATGAAACTTTGGAAGGATACACGATGAACACAACTATTTACATGACAAAAAGCTTTAACTTTGCAGATCCAGTCCAAAATCTTTCAAAGCCAGTAAGACTCCCTTTTTGCTAAATGCCTTAAGCACTATCCCACTCAACAGTGAGATTCCCAAGGATATAAAACACATACCACTGCGGAGCTACAGCTTGAAGAGGCAGGGGGAGGCTGTTTGCTCATTGTGGGAGGCTGAGGAGAGAAAGGCTGAGTCCCACCCTGAGCTTCAGAATGGAAATCCCATTATATCTTTGTGGTCCCAGCAGAGTATCAGAGGAAACAGTCTCAGTTCTGACATCTTTGAACAATTTCTTTTCAGCTTCTAAATTATAGTAGTTCTTACACTGTGGCAAGTACAGATAATATATTGTTTGTGATGAGAACTAAAATCAACACCTGCCTTGTAAATTGCCGTAAAAAGTCATACAATCATTCCAAACAAGTATTTCATAGTACAAAAATGGCATACATAACAGACAATATATTAGTAGGTGGGCAGTACATAGCATTAGTAGTTTCTATGCAAAAGAATTAAAAAGCACCAGTATACATGAAAAATATTCAGATTTACTTATTTACTATTTCAAGATGTTTGAAGTGAAAAATTTTTGCTGATAACAAAAAAGCGATCATACTTTGAAATTTCTATTTCTGTAATTTTCTTTTACTTTCAGTTTTGTTTCACAGTGTATTTTCCACTACCATTAATCTTTGAAAGGATTACATTACTCAGAATTTTCAAACTTATTTATAATAATGCAAAAATAAAGACTAATCTGCTTAGGAGGTGGAAGTTTGCTAAAGTTATCAATTTGTGAAGTCTGCACTGAAGAAGAGAAATATTAACTAAGGCAACCTCAGCTTCTGTCAGTTCCAGTACTTAAACACATATATGTATATCTGCATTTAGAATAATGTAATGTTACGCGAATACTATTCTGAGTTCAGAAATGTCTGTAACATAACTTCTGAACATAAAATATTTGTATTTTTCCAGGAGAAAGTCTTTATAATGCAGACATGGACACACGTGTCCTCTAACCCCACAAGACCTTTATTATCCAGAATGCACTAGATTACATGGCAAGGAAAGACAGGTAGAAGGCCTAACATACCACACTTCAAGCTGGATGTAACCTGAAAACAGAAAAATATTACTGTGATCCACTACTATGTCACTGTTCCAACAGCTTACCCAGTAGAAACTTGCATCTGTGTACTTCATCATTAAGAACTCTGCATCATATGCATCTCACAGAAGAGCTCAAAAATAAAAACCATACCTGAAAGACACTGAATTACAAAATTATTGGTCATGACAATAGATTACCAAGGATATGGCTATGAGGTCTGGCAAGATCATAGATTCAGCTGAGTTTAGATTTTGGAATAAACTTCTGTGCAGCACTCTCAGATCTTGACAGCATGCTATTTCAGAGATGCAGACCATGTTTGTCCAATGTTACTTGCTGGCCACACTAGGTAATACAATTTATCACCTAGCAGATAAGGGCCTACTTCTGAGGTGACATGCAACTTTGCCTGCTGGCTTTTGAACAAAGTGCAGCCTGTGCACATGTGCACCATGCCAGAAAGAGTACCAGGCAGCATGGAGCATGAGTTAAGAGCTAACATCATCTGCAACATGGCACATGAAAGGCAGAGCAAGCTGGAAATTGTAAGGAACAAGTTCAAAACACTCATTGAGCTTACAATTACTATAACAGCCTTGTAATAAAACTATAGGATAAATCAGACTGATTTATTTGTATGACAGTCTACAGTTTCACACCTAAATATTCAAAAGTGACCTCACCCCAATCCAGATTCAAACACTTCTCACTCCATGACTAAATAATGAGTGAATTCAGAGATGAAACAGCAGAGATGGTAAAAGGAAAATCACATTAAGTAACAAGTGTTCAGAAAACGGTTTGAGACATCAACGGATTAACAAGCATGACCCAACAGTTTAATTTTATTACTAAAACAGCAAACATCATAGATGCATAATGAGAAGCATAGTCTACAAAATGTGAAAATACAACTTTGATGTTCCTTAGCTATTGCAGCTTGTGTGACATATGAAGAAGAATCAAATGGGTATCAGTAAGGGTATCAGCAGTCTTAAAAACGAAGTGTGGAAATGGGCTGAAGGAACACAAGCTTTGCATTTAGTAAAGATGCAGCTGAAGGGGGAACATGGTTAGAGTCTTCTTATAGGTGCAAAAGGCACATAAAAATAAATAATTCATAGAAGATTAAATACAAATACATTTTGACAATAGCAAGGACTCTAGTTAGAGCAGATTACCTGTAAGGAGGTGGTGTCTCCAGTACTGGAGGTCTCTATAATTGAGAGATAAAAAACATTCCTGCAAATTGACACTGTTTCAGCTTGCCAAGTGCAGGAGATCTTACTGAAGGCCCTCCTGGGATTCACCAATAAAACAGGTCATCAAAGGCCTCACTCCATACTGATGGACTGCCTTGAGTTTGTTTTTTAATGCTGCCCACTTCCTCTAAGCCAGCCACCTTTATCTTAGAAAATAAAATTTTGAGTAAAAATAGAGATGGGCATGTAATATATTCACTGAATATCAGTGCCTAACTGCAATTTGTCTGTATCTAGATAGCTAAGCTACAGTCCTCAAAATGTGTTGGGTATTCAGCTGATTATTTTCATAATTTAAAAAAAAACTTATGTTCAATTTCTGCGAATACATTCAGTGTCACATTATGTTACTAAAGAAAATTATATACAGAAAGTCTGCACAAAGATCTTGTGCTCTACACACTTAATGTGATTCACAGAGCATTATGCATTCCCCTCTGGATTTTGAGGGTGTTTTGAATTCACAAGTTAATGAAAGTTGGTTAACAGCGAATTCATGGAAAGTAAAAGGCAGCAAATACCTTGTTTTCAAGTCTGAATAAACATTTTGATTTCCACTCTGTCCCAGACCCCATTCCTGGCAGTCTATTAAACCTGGAGGTTAATCTGCCAAAAATATCAGGGCAGCTGACCGCAATTGGCATGTTCTGAAGGGGAAATTGTTTTCGAAAACATACCAAACTAAGCCATTAGTTTCTCCATGTATACTACTACAGTTGAAAAAGAAAATGGTAACCATAATAACACATGGTTTCAAAGTAGCAGCTAAGTCCACAGAGGTAGCAAGATCAAGGAACGCACAAAGACCTAAGAGTTCACCAATAAGGAGAGGAAAAAGTTGAAGAACTTCTCAGAGATCAGAAATCGATACTATGTCTACCAGGATGAAACACTTTTCCAAATATTTTTAAGGGTTTTACTTCAGTCTGGCTGAATAAAAGTTTTTCCTCCCCACTTTACTGTACAGATAAGGATCAGATAATGACATGTCTTTGGCCACAAATCTGGACCTTCAACCATCATCCATAAAAAGCATCCAAGTAACTGCTGCTTCAGCAGCCTTGATCCTCCACCTACTGACTATCATGAACCTGGGATTAAACCTAGAAATTCATTACTCCGCCACTGTCTCAAAAATGCAACTTCCTAACTGAAGGGAAAGGTATAACACACAACTTGGAAAAATGCATTTCAATTCTTTTTTTTTTTTTTAAGGAACAAAAAAGTACTGAAGTAACTAACTATGCAACTCCAAAACCTTCATGTTATAATTAGAAACAAGTTTTGTTGGTTTTTTTTAATTAAAAAAATTAAGTTTATGCACAGCCATTTGTACAATGGTTAAGCATAAGAAAGGCTTTTCTTCCTCATATGAACAGCTATCATAGGCTCTCTCATCTTTTTTTTTTTTTGGTGTTGAATAAGTCATGTGTTTACATCTCCCCTTGTACAGGGAGTTCTGTATTCCTCAAATAATCCTGGCTGGACATTCAGGTTTGGATCTGTATCTCTTGACCATGAATGATTGTAATTGCTCAAAACATACCAAGAAAGACCTCTTGAGTGCCTGAACACGAGCATCAGTACTTGCCCTTTGGGAGCACTTTATTTGACACACATTCCATTTTTCCTCAGCCATGTGACACTAATGGCTCATACTCTTCCTGTGACCAATCAACACACACATATCCTCTTCCTCTTTGACTCCTCCAGCTGCGGACCTCTGGAAAAGATGCTTTGATTGCCAGGTGCCCAGGCCTAAGGTTTGTTTTATTGATTTTCTATTAATTTTGTCTCCAAGGCTGTCCAGCTCTTTCTCTTATGTTATAAAAAAGCCTCTGTCTCAATGGTCCCTCCTAAATTTCTGTCATCAATAGATTTCATCAGCATAATCCCTTTGTTTATGCCAAAGTCATTAAAAAAAAAACACTGAACAAAAGTAATTCTCTCCAAGCTAATCCTCAAGGAAATAAGATGTAATCACTATCCAAAAGTCTCTCTTTCATAACTATTTATTATTGACATATTTTAAACAGCTCCTTATGTGCTGTGTACATTTTCTACCACTTACCATCATTACTAGTAATTTGCCATTATTCTTCCTGTTCTGTAACTAATAATTTCCCAGTGGTAGATTTAAAGTGCAAAGACTTCAGAGAATAGTTAAGTATAAAGTATTTATAATTTCTTTGCAAACTCCTGTATTGAAATTATTAACTTTCTTGCTCAGCCCCTGGGAGATGAATTTTCCTCTTTTCTCTCATGTACAAATAGACGTAGATTGCATTTGCAGTGAGACTTTCAAGGAAGACAGCAGAAATAACTATAGAAACAGAAGTCACAAAAATATTTAAAATATCCATCAAAAGAGTTCCAGCAGGTATTGCCTACAATATGGAATTTACTGCAAGAAACAATTTTGTGCATAAAATCAGACAGTACAAACTATTTGAAAATTATAGGCTACTGGTGCTTCCTTCTACTTAGCCTTTCTTTGGGAATCCATTCCTGCTCCGGAACGACAGGGTTTCACTGCTTGCTTCCTTGGGTGTTTCTCCCAAAGCCACATCTGCTCTCCCATCACTGGGAAGCATATTCACTCTCTTCCCCTACCAATCCAAGATTATACTTGCTGATTTCTCTTTCAAAGACCTTTTAAAATTATTTTGATACTTTATCTTGCCATTAATAACTTATCACAAATCCAAAAAACTGTTTCACTATTTTCAGAAGTACCGACAAGTTGTTACTAGCCTCCTGTTATCAGCTTTCTAGAGTATTGTACAGAACAGCAACCACTCAAATAAAATGAAATTTCATTAAGATTTAGCATACTCAGTAAATAACAGAATTCCACCAATTCCTTATGAACACACATAACAGAGAATATTTAGTCTTCTGTGTATTCTTACACACAACTTATGTTTTGCTTCCTCATTAAAAATACTAGAGCAATATACTACTGCTCTTTTTCCTTAACTGGTCTCTGTAAGCTTAAACCCTGTAATGTGGCACATTTCTGAGTCCCACTGTATATTTCTCCTACTACATGTTTACAGCATGTTGCAGAAAAGGTTTTAAATCTTGGATGAATCATTTCAGTACTATTTTAATATGAATACTGGTGCGAAAACATAACAAAAATGTTTACGTACTTAATAAATAAGAAAACACCATAAGTTCAATGATGTCTTATATAGCCCCTGGGAACTCAGCCACAAATACCACAAAAACAGTTCAGGAAGTGATTTTCAGAAATAGCACATCAGGAATTAGGTTAAAAATAAACCAGGACAAATGAGTATCAGACTTGTTTAAACTTAGGTTTAAAAATAGGATGACAGTATTTTGTAGTGTTAAACAAATAACTTAAACCTCTCCATGAAAAGAAAAACAAGCAACATCAGTAGTATAAAAGAGCTATTGGAATAGACACTAGTGAACATTTTTCATTGGTAATATGAAAAGAAAACAGAAGGTGCCAAAGCACAAAATCCTATAAGGAAAGAAGCACGTGATAGTGTAATTAGGGTGGTTATTGGTCATTATATTGTGGGAATTTGCCAACAGAAGCTTTCTGTAAGCAAAGGAGTAGCTGGATAATGAGGACATTAGCTATATCAAAAGTCAGAACTTGAATAAAACCCAAAATATTCAAAGGTGATCAGGTAAACAAGGAACCAATTAGTAAATTTTAGCCACAGAGTTACTGTAAGTTTCATAACTCTAATCGTAGACTGACAAAAATGAGATATAAACAACAGATCCGTATTGCTATATTTTCACCACAGATTAAGACGTATCACAAGAACTTTTTTGGCACTGTACTGTGCTCTCTATCTGTGCTAATGAAAAAGGCCAAAGTACTGTGAGCGGAAGATGCGGGAGCCTTCTCCATAATATGACGTAGGTAGGTGGTGGAGGGGGCTCAGCAGTTTGTTCAGGCCACGCATCATTAGGATGGTGAAGCACTGGAACAGGCTGCCCAGAGAAGCTGTGGATGCCCCAACCCCAGAGGCATTCAAGGCCAGGTTGGATGGTCCCAGGCAATCTGAACCGGTGGGTGGCAACCCTGCCCACAGCACTGCAGTTGGAACTAGATGATTTTTAAAGTCCCTTTCAATATAAGCCATTCTACGATTCTATGATCATTCATTGTTTTAGTTTCAGCTGAGGCAGAACTGTTTTTTTTCCTGAGTGTCAGGTGTGATGTTTTGTTTTAGGAAAAAAACAACACTGATAACACACCAGTGTTTTCAGTTGTTCTTAAGCAGCATTGTAGAGAGCCAAGGCAACTACAGTGTCTCAACTCCTACTAGCAAATGGCATGGGGGGATCCAAGGAGATGGGAGGGGACAACTGACTTAAAATAGCCGAACAGATATTCCATACCATATGACATCATGCAGAAAGAGTTTGAAAGGGGTGGGGGCTCATCTCTCTCTTTCACTGTTTGGGGGCTAGCTGGGCATCGGTTGGGGGGTGGTGAGCAATTGCTTGTGCATTATTTGTTGTATGAAAATATATATAAAAATGTATAATATTATCTTTTCCCTTTTCTCTATCTTAGTAAAAAAAAAGTTTTATCCCAACCCACAAGTTCAAGTTTGTGGTTTTTTCAAAGGGAGAGGAGTGAGCAAATAACTGTAGTGCTTAATCACCTGCAAGGTTAAACCACAACATTTGTGCTTCAGAGACACAGGAATCGAGAGAACTGTTCCCCAGTAGTAGGCTCAGACCAACTGACTGTAAAGGACACTATCTCAGCAAAGTCCTGCAGTGCATCTTCCAACTCGCGTCTGGGCCTCCCAAGCATCAATACTACCTGTCCAATCCCCAGAACGCCCTTTCATACAAGGAGAGGTTAAGTACCTCATATGCAACACATGTAAAGTGTCTACATTTCTCCCTGGTGCATGAATAATAACACTACCTGGAAAGGGACCTAGGTAAATAATATTCACTGTCCAGTTGTCCAGACAGGCTCATATTCAACTTTTTATTCCTTTTCTTTGAGAACAGAGTGCTTCCTAGGAGCCAGGAGTTGGACTGATTAAGATCAGCCAGTAAAACTGGGACTGCAGGATACTCCTATCCAGCCACAGAAGCTTGTAGACACCTCTAAAATCTTTCCTCGCAACCAGATGCCCATATGGTTTTTGAGTTTTTTGTTGTGTGTGCATGTGTGTGTGTTGTGTTTAGGTTTGTTTTTGGAAAGAGCTTAATCTTGTTCTAAACAAATATGGCAGCATACCAAAGCAAGCATCCACCAGGAAAGCGAGAAACTAAAGATATTAGCATGCATCCAAAGTCAGCATTTAATCAGCCAGATTTTCAGCTAATATGAAACAGCATTAGCTTCCTTAACTTCTCTGGCTCTGAATCATCCTCTAGACTTACAGCACATACACTGCACGTGACTTCCCCAATAGAATTTTTCACAAGATAAATCTCAGCCAGTGCCACCTCCTTCTCCCACAACCCCTCTCAGATGTATCCTGTTACCAACACAGCTGAGCTTCATTATTGCACCCTCAACAACTCTGTGAAAGCACATTCTTCTCAAAGCTAAGTGCTCTTTTTACTACTTTCCCAGTAGTACAGAAGCTTGAAAGCACCACCTAATGGCATAAGTAGAATCCTGAATATCAACTTTTAAAAACATTTCTAGATTAACTAGAGATATGGGTTCATATAAGCAATTTTAGTAGTTGTATTCCACAGAACGTAAGGTACAAACATGGGAAATATTTTAGCTCACCAAGATAAGTCATTGCAATTTACTAAGCCATATTTATACAGAGTCATATCTTCCTATACTCTGTCAGAGTTCACTGATATCCTCAGTTTCCAAAAGGGCTTAAATAGAGTTCATTAGTGCAGTGACCACAATTCAGCATCTGCATTTAGAAGAGTACCAAGTGAACTGTACTGAAGATAAACAAACAAGAATTTTTCTACTGTTAACTGCATCTGAACAATAAAAAAAATGAAAGAGTGCAGCAGAAGATAGTTCAAGACCTCAACTGCAGGCTGCCTTATATCATCAGTACTTACTTACTAAAAAGAAATTGGAACAAGTGGAAGCTATCTGATACCTTACTTAATCCAGACTTCACTGCTTGGCTACTGTAATGTTCCCAGCTACTTTCAAGAGTACAAATGAAATGTACAACTGTGATTTCATTCACAACAGTTTGGATTGGATTTTGGCAGCACACCACAGATTGCTGCGGTTAGCCTCTGACTGAAGCAAACTGCCTGATACTTTATTTAATCCAGAGCAGAACAAGTCAACATCCTTCTTGCCTCCACTCTTGCCATAGGAAGGCCAGAAGAGGAGTTAGTGATTGCATAAGCCTATTTACACCCTTTACACTTTAATATCCAAACACGCAGACAAGTAGCACATAGCATCTAATAGAATACTGCTCCAGCACCATCCAGTATTTTTTATATTTTAGAAGGAATTATGCAAAATGAATTGATGATATGCTGTCATGAATGGTAGTAAGAATTCTATCTTCTGATCTAGAATACTTCTTTCATTCAAAAATCACCCCAGTACTATTATTGCAAGTAGGGAAAGCAAAGCAGTTTACACAGCAAGCCAGTAGCCGATCTAGAAACAAAATGCAGGATCTCAGACCTGTTACAAAGCTCTATTCACTCGACTGCATTTGTGTCTTCAGCATTGCACAGAAACTTGAGTTGCCTACATTCTGCATGTGTTAGACGTTAGACATACAAAGTATAAGTTAAAACACCAAGAGAATAATTTTAAAAAAAGGAATAGATTCTCTTTAAGGGTTTCAACATTGAAGTAGGCATATAAGAACAATTTTGTCATATACAGGAAAATTTTTCACAGCCCCCAGCCAACTACAAACTTTTAATACTGAATGCACGACAAGCACGCATTCTGACGTCACAAGGCCTCTGTAGATACAAAGGAACAATGGTGTTATTACTTCTGAAAGAGTATACAAGTATGGATCCAAACATGAATGCATGTACAATCCTTAAGGGAAGTTATTAACTATTGATACACCGATGTCTCCAGCACAGATTTTTTTTTTCCATTTAAATCTTAAAAATCTCTTATTCTGATGCCTGCTTCAATTTCCAGTTGTTTGTGCAATAATATTTGTCTCTCAAGAACAGCCCCCAGATAAAACTTTCATAAATGAAAAAAATCTACCTATTTTGAAATAGGCTGATACTGATGTTGTTTCTATAAAAGCTAGAGGACAGAAAGAGAATATCACATGACACTGCACCTGTAAAACTTCATTTCTTAGTACCTACATTTCAGACCCTCTATACATCTTTAATTGACTTGTAACTTTTTTTTTTTTAAGCTAAATCATGGTTTATAAAGATGTGTCTTCTGGAAGACTCATTCCTCTTTAGAACCTCAAGGTTTTCACTAGGACCAGATCCAAAGCAGTTTGATGTTTAACTAAGGCTTTGGAGTTTATAATGAAAGATACTTCTATTTGACTCAGTCATACTAACTGTATGTTACTCCCATATTTATTTTGTTCATATTTTCTCTTATTCTAATTGCACAGATGAAATGCTAACATTAGCCAAATGAACAGAGAAACAGTCTCAGCCTGGGATCGACAGTCAATAGGTAAAGAAAAGAGAATTTATTACAAATATAACATTTTTAGAATATGTTTGGACATTTCTATGAAATTGCCTGCTATACTGGGTATATGCATTAAACCACAACATTTAACATACTGAGAACTGCTTATATATCTAGTATTATTTAGAAGTGCTTGCTGTGTTTATGTTTTTACCAGATAACACAGATGGTTTCCTCCTCCACAACTGAATAATAAATCTGAATTGTAAATCCCTATTTTTTCTAACTGATTTGACAAGACTCCCTTGAAATTATCATATATTTCATTCAAAGGATTTTTTCAGTTTTCCCATGTCAAAAGGAATCTCCTGAGACAGAAAAAAAACATTTTCAGTACAAGTTACATTAACAGAAAAATGTTATTAAATACTAAAAATCGAGTATATTCAAAGCACAATATTTTTTTGCCTACAAATTGAGTATGAAGGTTTGTCCGGTGGGGGCGAGAAAGTAATTTTATTCTTTCCATTAATATAGAGTGGAGTGGTTCGAGAATTGTTATCTTAGGTTTTATAGCTTGTGTTGTAACCGAGGAATGAGGTTCCATTCAGTATTGTGGCCTGTTTTCACTTCAGCTACAACAGTTCAACAGATGATATGATTATTAAGTGATTTAGCAGGGAGAGGACTGGAAATTGGAAAAACCATGTTCAAATGGTTTCTGGCACAGTCTGTTGCTCCATCTCTGTTTCTCTAAAATTCACTGAAGTAACACTAGGAACAACATTCTACATTTTGTCAGTTCAAACTTCACAATAAAATGCAGCATCTATAGAACTGTAGAAAGGAGGACAATCTATTCAAAGCATAACACACTGAATCATTAAGACAAAGTCCACAGCTCCAATCAAGCAGTATATCAGAACTCCGATCGAGACATTTGCCAAAGTCAGTTTTGCTACAAAAATATGACATGATTGCTATTTAAATAAAACTAGGATATACAATACATTAGACAAACAGAAAACTGTTAGCAAAGCATAAAGACACAGATACATGGTTGAAAATATAAGAGTCAAATTCTCAGTTAAAATGTTCACATAATGCATTTCCCTGTCTAAAGGCAAGACAAACATGGTATCGTGTGACAACGTAACCAATTTTATTACTCAAACTATATGTGGAAAAAGGAATCCAAAAGAAGAAGCAGGCACTGCAGACTTCTTATTGTTCACAGCGATTAAGGGCAGGAAGACCAGTAGTAAACATTTCATTTCCTTTAAAGCATCTACTTGATTCATCCAAGTCTCCCATAACACTGAAAACGGATAGTGCGTTACAAAGTGTCCTAACTACAGGAAATCTAGAACAGAAAACCAACCATGTCTGTATAGAGATCTTAATCCTACACAGGCATGCCCATCTGCTATCTTTGTATTTCCATGTTGCCAGGAATCAGCAGTGCCAGCAGTCTTGCTGCTATTTTTTTTTTCCACATCACACTTTTCCCCTCATTGATTGATACTTACCATTTCACTCCATCCAAACCCCTCCCAAAAAACAAATGACAACAAGAAAAATAGAACCATCTCTGACAAAAAGCAGAAATTACGCCAGAGAAAGATAGCAATCAGCCTGAAAGAAATTTTCATGTTTATTAAATGACAGAAGAGACTAGTAGCATAGAATTTATTTTCTCCTAATTTTTCTGTTCTTAAAGTAAGCAGCACGCAGTTGCACTTACTAACATGAGTAGGGTGTTTGTTGTACTTCTTCCCACCATAATAATCGAAATATCACTAAAAATAAATGATTTTGTTTTTTTTTTTAAGAAAGCAAACAAAAAAAATCAAGTTCTGGAACACTAAAGCATTCTGACTAAATTCAAGTAAGCAACTTAGTGATGACCTCTTGATTACTCCTGTTTTTGAAGTAATCAAGGGAACCTTTCTTCTACTTCAAAGGAAGATAGATTTAACCCTTGCAGACAGTTGGCACAAAAATCCCCTATTATACATAGAACAGTCATTTGTGCTAGTACCAAACACGCTCCATAGTAATGAGTAAGTGACAGTAGTTTATAACACACTATGTAAAGCTCACTGGTCAACATTTCACTGCCATGAACTGCATTATAAAACCACTTTCATTTTTGACATGACATCTTAGAAGACAACGGAGCCTTTGCAAACACTAAATCAGCTGTTATCACACAGCAAGAGAGGATTTGCACGAAACTCGTATTTTGAGATCAAGCTTCAAGTTGGGTTTCCCATTCTACAGCTTAAAATTGTCTTAATTACTGCACCAGACAAGGAAAGTAAAAGCAAAAACAAAAAAGAAAAAAACCCAAATAAACAAAATAACACCAACAAACCACAGAGTTTATCTCAAAATATACCACTGATCACAGAGAACTACCATTAACTTCATAAAAATAGCGCCTACAGTGATTCAGAGAATTTAGCTCACCAAGAATGCTCTAAAGACTTTGGTCAAAATAAGTTCAAAATCCCAGCGTTTCTGTGAGAAGCACATGAGGAGACCATCCACTCTCAAAACTTCCCCTATACCTACGCTCAGTGAGAGAGCTGGCTGGACATAGTCGGGTCACAACCCTCCAGTGCAACTCCACTGCAAAGGAAGTTCTTTTTAAATGGAAGACCTGGGGAGAGGAGCTAAAAAAATATATCCTTAAAATGACCACGTGTGGATTTTTGTTTAACTATTTTTTCTATTTGGTGACAAACTATTTCATGGAAGAATTATCTTCCATGGATACCCTCTGATTATTTTATAGAGCTGTAGCTAAAAACCAAGATTTCTACAAACAGATTTACATTGATAACACAAGACAGTAAAGCACAAAGCCTATAGAACAACAGATGCAATATAATCTTTAAAGCATTTCAGTTGACTTTTATGGATTTTTAGATTTTACTATTTGGTTTTATTGCACAGCAACAAGGACTAAGATACAGAGCACAATACACGTGAAGGAAGAATCCTTTCAGAAGAGGCTGAATATATCTTTCGACACCATATCATGGCAAGGAAACTAATGACTCAATACTGAGGAAGACGTATGTTCAAATGCCCCTTCACACTTCTTAAGGTTCTGCAAAAGCTTTAAACAGAGCTATCTTAGCAAATGTGAGCATGGCTTAAAAGGTATTCTAGACAGTAAATTCTGTTGCTTGCACACCGCTGAGAACAGATAATTCTACTGTAGGACTACATGGCAGAGCGCACCTTCTGCTACATCAGCCTTAGCTTTCTAGGACCAGTATGCAACTTCCACACTTCACTTCTCACAAAAGAGTGCAGCTAGAGCCTTCCTTGGGCAACATGGATTTTGACCAACATAATGTTTACAAAAAACAAATGTTTCAGAAGTTTTATTACTAAGCACATTCCCAGAAAGAGTGGAAGTGTTAAACACTGCCTTCCACTAGAGCAGAAATGAAGCTAAAACACCTAGCTACCACACTGCCTCCTGGTATTTATTAGGCTGGCTTTATAAAGTCTGGCTCCAAGGGCTATTATCTGTACTTTGGCCTTTCTTTTAACAACGTTTGTTAGCAACAGCTTTTCATGATGATTTTTTTCCATATGATCCATCAACTAACAAAATATTTTCTCACCATCATTGTTTTCCAGATGTATGTGTAAGTAGGAGAAAAACATTTCATGGATCACAAAACAAAGGGCAAGAAGTTCACAGATACAAGACTTGGAATTTGCAGTTCTGCACAGAAATCCTTACCACTGGCACTTCTGACAGATGCTGCAATAATCACAGTCTCCCTGCTCTCCTCATGACATATCAGATCACTCCCCTTGCCTTCAGGCCCAATGCTCAAATGCAAAGTGTCAGACACAATGAAAGAGCAAGATTGTACAGATTTCTTTATTTTTCACAAAATAGCATACGCAGAAAGTGACAAAAGCATTTTTTTTTCTGGCAGAATGCTCACATGCAAGTAAAAGTTAAAATATCTTTATTTTATATAAAATATATTTCATATACATTCATATATATGAAAAATTCAAAGTTTACTACACAGTTCTAAAACCTCAAAAAAAAGAAACTAAAAGATGCCCCAGTTTTAGACAGGCAGCCATTATGGAAAATAGCAGCCAAGCTCACCAAAACACAATAATATTGCAGCCACCCATCCAAAAAAATAACAGGAAACAAAGACCTCAGCTCTTGGTCTGTACTGGAAAATACTCAAGAACAATGACAGCTTCAGTTCAGTAGTATTCTTTTGGTACTTATTGTTGAATGGACAAAATTATTGAGACAACTGAAATCATACAGGTCTCTAGTCACAGCTTAGCTTGGGGATGCTCAAGAAAAGGTTTGAGTGTTTCAAATACATTTACTAAGAGTGCACAGATTTTTCTCTTCGGTGCAATGCATGGAATTAATCATATAGAATAAAAGCCATTTACCACATATAACCATACAGGAGCTAGATAGTCTGCCCTAGAAACAACAGCTTTATTCTGTTGTGGGATGCAGAAGACAGACTTCAAGTACTCATTTTGGAATTGAATTTAAACAGTGTTAAAAATAAAACCTCCCATACTGGATTTAGTAAACAAACCAGATACTTTTCTTGAAAGCTAATTTTTTTTTCCTTCTGCCCCAAACGGAGATAAGAAGACTCCTGAAACACCCATTTATTTCTTCATTTTCTCCCCACACGTTTAAACCTAAATCTCATAATGGATTATCTGATGCCATAGGGAAATGACTGCGCAGGTCTGATTGTCAAAGAAAAACATCACAGCACCTTCTGAAACCAAATTCTTTCCTTCAAAGGCTTCAATAAAGGTCATAGGATTTATTTAGAAATAGAAGAATTATTTTTAATTTAAGCAATTAAACAATGACAGTGATTCCATTAAAAAATGCAGGAAAAAAATCCTACTGGGTTGTCTTTCCGGTATGAATTTATGACCTGTCTTAAAGACAGAGAAAGTTAGTAATTTTAGGAACTTAAGAGCAATACAGAAAAAAAAAATCAAGAAACACAAACTTAAATATTGTATTTTACTTTATTACACGAGCACATCAGTAAAGAATTTTCTTACTCTAATATGTATTTGTGCACACACAGTGGCTTCAAAGCATCACCAACTGCAACGTAGAAGTATCCTAAATAGTTCAGGTCATTCACAGGATCTGTAAATTGACTAAACTTCTACACATTTCAAATAACAAAAAGACCACATGATTAATGAATCTCTTCCACCCTTAACATCTTGTGCCTGATATGCCATTGCTCTGCATAGCTATGCTGCACAAACACAGCATTTTGTTAGCTAGGTTCTATATACAAGCAAGAGTCCAGGGTATTGTTAATAGCAGTGAGAAATTAAAATAATCTTATACTTTGCCATGCTCCTAAAAAGGAATGTGTTTTGTAGACTCTTTTAAAAGCATTCTCAGCAGACAGCTAACATTACTTTTCTAATGTCACTGGCCCCATGGCTCTAAGTCTTTATCTGCATCGCTACTCTCAAACATATTACTACATTTAATACCTTTGGGAGAGGGAAAAGCCATGACCTCTTCCATCAGGAAGTTGTTCATCACTGGATTTTATCCAAGGAGAATGTTAATGATGATACAGAAAAGCAGTTAAGCATTTTTCATAAATATAAATGGCATCTCTCATTTAGGATATGTTTCCGGCTTACTGTGGGAAATGCAGTCAGAAGTGACATATTAATCTTGGTTTGTTTACATAAACTCTTATCTTCAAGATATGGACAAGCTGACTTCAAAATTATTCTACCTGACAGCAGAGATACTGTTCCATCTTGCCCCCTCATGACAGAAGAATTATGCTGATCACATGAGGAACGGATCAGGCCCCTGTGTAGACTTCTTTGCCAGGCCCTGATGAGCAAATATGTTATAGGAATTATCAAAAAATTGGCTCACATCTTAGGTACATCTGGCCCAACACCCTGTCTCAGCAGAGGCAGTAAGAAAAACTATCAGAGGAGCACATGAGCATGCTCTCTGTGGTCTCCTCTAACTTCCTTAGCATCTATGGCTCACTGTGACTAGGAGTGCCAGAGGACACATCTCTGCCTAGTCCCTTTAGAATCCTTACAGATGTAGGCAATGGTTCCTTCTCAGCAATCTCTGTGAGGATGCCTACGGTCACGTTGGCTTTTTTGGCTGCTGCATGCCAATATCATTTCAGGGACCTGCTCAAAAACTTCTTTCTTGAGTTTTATCTGACACTTCCGAGATCAACACCACAGAGGCATGTTTCCTCCACAATGTACTACTTACATTGAAGTTTACCTGCTGTCTTTTTGTCCACTCACACAGTTCACAGTGTTCCTTGCTGTGTGCTTTAAAAGTCAAGTGAACTCAAGACACTGTTGTCGTAACAGACACATTAAGAAATACCTGATAACTGAGGTGTAAAATAGAATAAATAAAAATCCCAGACTGTCCTGGTTAAGAATGAGAATCTCTTTCAGAGCGATGATAAGCATTTATTATGTCAGAGTGGTAAGCAATCAATTTAAAGATAAATGAGTCACACTTTTCCTGCAGTAAGTGACTAGGTCTTACAGTTGAAGGAATAAATTAGGTTTGTTATGTCCAAAAGACGTAAAAACCACAAAAATCAGTTATTTGTTTCCTTTTGTGAAATGTCAGGGTGACATGGTAGCCTTAACCTGTCTTTTCCTATCATAATACTCTTTATTTGGCTAGAGTTAAGAAAACTACTGTTCCCTTTTGAAAATTCATGGCATTCTGCTACAAAACATTAGCACTCATTTTGCAGTTGCCTATGCAGCGAGTACCTAGAGGCAGATTTATTTTTGAATATCTAAGGCTAAGTCCTGACTTCGGTCATGTTTCTGCCGCACCACTGAAGTTAGCAAGAGCAACAGTTCACACACAGTACCACTAAGACCAAGCAAGGTTAAATACAGCTCCTACCATATAGCTTCCCCAAAGCAATAGGCAAAGTATGAAGAATGTGACACACGGTCCTTAGATTTGCCAGCATAACATAGCTCCACCTCCCTGGCTCACATGCAGTTGGAAGGGCAGAGCCACACCCACAGAGAAAAGAGCCACCAGAGAGGCACATGGCCTTTTCTTCCCTAAGGGAAGATGCCTCATCTGCTCTTCTCTTGAGAGAGCAGGCTTGTCTTCAAATCCACCATGCACAGGGCAGAGCCATGAAGGACACTCAACACAGACTTTTTTCCAGAGTTTTGAAAAACTTCAATCCATTTTGGAGATCTCTCGGTCCCTCTGCAAGACTTTCCCCTGGCTATTCATCTCTGATTAATAGGAAGCTGTCCCTTGTGTCATTTATAATAAAAAATGGACCAAAATACCATCTCCTCCTTTGCCTTACTGGTATGGAATTAATTCCACTCAACTTCAAAGCAATCAGCAATTTTACGGGTGTTAAATGAAGTTCAGTCCTTATTTACCAATGAAGCTGTTCACGCAAATGAAGACAGATTACACAATAAAAATGTCCTGATTTACATCCCTAAATAATGTCCAATTACCATTAGGTTTTATGTTTGGGACCTATTTTGCAGAATGTTGAATGCTGTTAAATCTTCCACTTTCTGAAATGTTACTGGTACAGAGTCCCCTGTATTTCAGAATCATTTAGCAATGTATTAAATAAATCAGAAAATCAGATTATAGCACAGCATGTAGTAGAATGGACTCCAGTCACTGGCAATTGAAAGCAACCATTCCAGTGTCAGATATATTTACGATCTTTTCATTTGCAATTTTGTTTACATAAATAGTAGCTGTTTACACAAACAGTAGCTGGCAGGTTGCAGTGGAACTGGATGTGTGCATACATACGTGGAAAGTGAATATAACAAGAGGGTTATATATGTATAAATAATACATCTAAACTTTTTTGCTATCAGGTTTTTTCCACAGATGACCATGAGTTATAAATCTTTATTAAATTATGATTTGGTCTGATGGTATAGCATAAAGTCAGTTTATTAGCAGTAATTTGGTAGGTTTGAGAAGGCTAACTTAAATTGTTCATTCTGAGTTATTTGCAGATCTCCTTTCCCCGAGAATGAAAATATGATTAGACAGAACCCTCACAAAGTACTTTAGAGGTGAGAACAAATGTGTGAAGTGTGAAATAAATGTAGCAGAACATGGGTCTCGCTTCCCAACAGCTGTTTGGCAGCGCAGTGTGTGTACGTGACAGCAATGACAACATATCGTCCTCAGAGGTGATGAAAGTTGCAGGCAGACTAGCACAGAAGATACAGCAGAGTTTCAAGGAGCCCCAGCACAGATACCTTGATGCACAAGATAAATAACATTGGGTTTTGGGAAACCAGGGCTGCTTCTCCTAGCATGTGAGAACGAGGCATCAAATAAACCTACAGCCAGAAAGCCCAGACACATCCAGCACAGAAGGGGAGCAAGCACTCACTGAGCACTTTACATAGTTTTTATTATCCCTTCTTTCTGGTGAGGGCTTTCTGAAAACAACCAAAGCTAGGAAAATTTACAAACCTAGCCAAGGCCTATTCACCCACAGAAGTAACCCACTTATTTGGAAGGAACTGTGCTTTCCCCCAAGCAGACTTTGCACACGCTCCCTGTGCATGGCAATCAGCACCTCAGGCACAGCCACTAGGTTCATCACCCAGGAAGGACGCATCTTGTCACATGGCAGGGGACTCACCGCCTGGCTCAGCTCCAGCATGAGACTCTAAACAGGCCCCCTAGCACCGTACAGCAACACTGGGACTGCCCACAGAAGCCGTGTCTCTTCCTTTCAGACGCCCTACTTCAGGTTCCACCAAGTGCCTTGCGTTACAAGTAAGAGAAACCACATACAAAGTGCTAGAGATGGAGTGCAAACCACAAGGGTCACCAAAATGTGTCCACTTCACCTTCTGTACCAAAATCAGCAGCAAGATACATGATCCCTGCGGTCTGTACTATCACCTATTTTTGTAAAATGAATAAATCAATTATAAATGCTACTGTAAATGCTCTAGTAAAAAGTAAAAATTCGTTCTGGTAACTTCAGTGAGGGTATTTGCCAGCTTACAAGGTATTTCTGTTGCAAGTACAGGAAACAGAAGACAAATGTAGATGTGAATATTTATTTCATATACTGCCTGGAAGTTTCTGAAGGGTCACCACTGTCATAAGGTTGTTGTGATTAACCATAGATACATACTGAATACATGCTTTGAAAAACAAAGTCAATATTTTACTACAAACAGCTGTCCTGTCATCCTCATGTGTGTCAAGAATCAATTTAAAAACAGTATTATTTTAACAGTAAAAATGAAATGCACACTTAAATAGTAAGGTAGTCCAAATGAAGTATGCAAAGGCACCAGCAACTGTTTAATTAACTAAGCAATGCCAAATAGTGAAGAAAAGTCATCCTTACTTTTCTTACAAGAATTCTCCTTTCTCTTTCTACTTTTCAGGAACAATTTTTGGGATACAACATGATGGTTGCTGACACCTTGGTGGTGTTTCAGTCTGATAAAAGTAAATTTAGGATACTATAAGCCTAAATAATGTTTAGTCATTTCTGAATTCTCATTAAAATCAGAACAGATTTGAAGAATCATGCTCTGAAAACGTGGACATCCTATTCTTCATCTAGTAATCTTCCGCTTTATTCTTCATTAGCAATTTCTTCAACAGCAAGGAAGAAAAACAATAACGGGCCAGTCTGCCATTGTATTCCAGGGCAATAGAGTGGATTCTTAAGAAGAAAGAAGCGTTAGTGACAGCAGAATTGAGTTCTCTCCAGTACATGCTCTTGAGGGCATATACAGAAGGGAGGACAGATTCAGAGAATGCTGAAAGGCTAACTTGTTTATGATGATTTTTTTAAAAAAATTTTGAAAACGGATGTAATCTTATAAGGTTTTTGCCCAGAATACAACCTGATTCACTTTGCCATATTTTAACCATTTATAAAGCTAATATCTAGTAAGATAAGTATTTATCAACACTACTTGTGCACACATGGTCATATTCAGACCATTTGACACTTAGGGCAACTGTCCTTCGGACAATGCAGCAAAATATGCACAGGCTAGTAAAAGCAGCCACAGGATTATTTAGCACACAGCACATTAGGCATTTGGTACTTACAAAGGAACTCATACTGCACACTGATTCTCTGAAAGCTAATTCCAGAAAGCAAGCATGACCTAAGGAAATCAAGCATGTTTCATCACAAAAACTGTATGAATTGCACAGTGCTCTACTACAGGTACAACAATATTTTACCATAACAAATGGAAATATTAAGAAGCAGATGGAAGAACATTTCAAATACTAAACTGAGAAACATACAGTAAATCAGAAACTAGAAGGATACTGATGAGAAGATTTCTTACCACTAACTGTAAAATCAACAGAAGTGTACCTGTCTTCACCTACAAAAGACGACGTGGCAAGGCTGTACACCAACCTGCTGCTTATATGCAAAAATGTATTTCTTCAAATTAAATAAAACAGATTAGCATTTTAATAACACTGAGTTAGAATATGATGTTCATTTTGACCAAGATGCCAGCAGATGATGAGAGCAACTCATAAAAGAACCAAAGACATAGCTCCAAGCAATGGGCATTTTGGCATGGAAAGTGATTTTCACAGACTAAGGAGAGCTCAGTCTAACACCTGAAACAGCAAACACTTTGCAAGGACACAGGATGACAAAACAGAAACAACATTAAGAAATAAAGAGATCATGTCTATCAAGTATTCATTTTCTCATTCAAAGACTTACCAGAAAGCCACAATCAAACAGCACAACAAAGAGACTAAACGAGATACAAGAAAATTTACAGGGGAGTATTTGATTTTCACATTTTTCCAGACATTTTCTCCTCCCAAGGAGGAAAACATAGGAAATTCTACTACAGACAATATTTGTCCTGTTTCTTTTCAGCTAGCACCAGTGCAAAGCCACAATTTCGACAAATAAAGATTAACACATTGGTAGTTGGACAACATAATGTAATCCAGGACAAATTTCTAACATCACTGTCCTAGAAACATTTATTTCAGTATCTAAAAGAATCAGTAGAAATACCATCTATAAAGACTGTCAACTGAGAAATTTTGCCTCAAATATATCTCAAGAAACTTACATTTCAATAGCATCTCAGAACATGCAGAAACATTTACACAAACTTCCTTCCAGCAGTCATTCTAGAAGTTTTTCATTACACACTCCACATTTGCAACTCTTCAGATTTCATCAAAAGGACTCATTAGTTTGTTCACTTTTGTGTGCTCTTTCCATTCCAGTAAATACAAATGGAAACACATCCTCATCTCTCTCTCGCATGACACTACATATGTCATCTTTTGTTATAGCTTGTAAATGAAAACTGCTAGACCATTCCACTGACAGACAATTTACGTACATGCTTTAGAGGAAGTGGCCATCTGGGCACCTGCAGTTCTGTTTTCAAGTTTTTAAACAGTCCTCATTGATGAGTAACATTAGATAAGAAGCTGCTCACCTAAAATCAACTGTGTGTCTGTAACAGAAAAAGAACTTGATGGCTTTAGCTAAGCAGTATTTCTTTTTTTTTTTAGTGTCATTGAAAGGGTCTTTCTGCATTATTTAGTCTGAAGCCTTGACTTCTGGAAGGAACAGTGAAAGTCAGTAACTCCAGTCCCTCACTGTTCACCTTTAGTTATTAACAGAGACATTGGCTTTACAATAAGCAACAGAAAGTAACTGACATTTCAGTAGACTTCTTTATCATCATTAAACATTGCAGAGAAAAGAGCATCATTCCTCTATTAGCAACTTCAAGGCTCCAGAATCTGATGGTCCTCCAAGAGGCTGACTCTCTTACCTTGCCTACCACTACCAAAAAAAAATGCAATTACAGATAAAAGCCTTTACCCTAGACTGCAAAGTAAGCTGTCGCACCTCGCATCTTTTCATTAATATAAGTGTGTGACAACAAGAAGTCAAAAGCTTCATTTCAAGTCCAAGTTAGCTTCAAAGGGAGCCTATTGCTTGGGCCTTCTAACTTCAGCTACATGAGGTGTCATGCTCACAGGTGAGAAAAATCTCCCCCAATGTAATAATAGAGCACATCAGAGGCTGTTCATGAGACCGAATGCATACAAATCCGTGGGGCCAGATGGCATGCATCTCAAGGTCCTGAAGGAACTGACTGGTGTCATTCCAAGGCTCTCTCCATCATATTTGAAAGTCATGGCTGTCAGGTGAAGTTCCTGGTGATCAGAAGAAGGGAAACATCACCTCAATTTCTAAGGAAAGGAGAAAGGAGGACCTGAGGAACTACAGGCCAGTGAGCTTCATGTGTGTACCCGGGAAGATCACTGAGCAGATTCCCCTAGAAGGAAGCACATGTGAGATGAAGAGGTTATCCAAGACAGCCAGCATGGCTTCACCAAAGGCATATCATACCTGACTAATCTGGTGACTTTCTATTGATGGAGTGATGGCACACAAAGGAAGGGCAACTCATGTCATCTTTCTGGACTTGTGCAAGGCCTTTGACATGGTCCTGCACCACATCTTTATCTCTAAATTGGAGAACTATGGATTTGAAGGCTGGGCTATTAGGTGGATAAATAACTGGTTGGATGGTCACTGCCAGAGGGTTATGGTCAACAGCTCTACATCCATGTGGAAGCCAGTAACAAGTGGTATCCTCCAGAGGTCTGTCTTTGGACCAGTGCTCTACATCATCTTTATTAATTACATGGACAGGGGGATTGAGTGCATTCTCAGAAAGTTTGCCAATGACGCTAAGCTGAGTGGTGCAGTTGACACAGTAGAGGACATGCAATCCAAAGGGACCTGGACAGTCTTACAGAGTGAGCCTACATAAACCTAATAAGATGCAACAAGGCCAAGTACAAAGTGTCACACTTGGGTTGAGACAATCCCGGGTACGTATACCGACTGGGTGAAGAACTCATTGAGAGCAGCCCTGCAGAGAAAGACTTGAGGGTTCTGGTAGATAAAAAGCTTGATGTGAGCCAACAGCATGCCCTTGGCTCAGAAGGCCAATTTTTATCCTGGGCCGCATCAAAAGAGAAGTGGCCAGGAGGACAAAGGAGGTGATTGTCCCCCTCTATTCTGCCCTTGTGAGGCCCCATCTGGAGCACCATTGGATGCAAATGCAAAAAAGACTTGTAGAACTGTTGAAGCAGGTCCAGTGGAGGACCAAGAAGATAAGAGGGCTGGAGCACTTCTGTTATGAGGAAAGCTTGAGGGAGCTGGGAGTGTTTAGCCTGGAGAAGAGAATGCTCTGGAGAGACCTTGTTGCAACCTTCCAGTAACTGAAGAGAGCTTATAAACAGGAGATTAACTTTTTATATGATCCAATGGTGATTGGACAAGAGAGAATGTGGACAAGAGAGAATGGTTTTAAAACTAGAAGAAGGGATGTTTAGATATTAGAAGGATATTTTTTTTACTCAGAAGGCGGTGAGACACTGGCACAGGCTTCCCAGAGAAGCTGTAGATGCCCCATCCCTGGAGGTGTTCATGGTCAGGCTGGATGGGGCTTTGGACAACCTCATCTGGTGGAGGGCAACCAGCGCACAGCAGGGGAATTGGAACCACATGAACTTTAAGATCTCTTCCAACCCAAGCCATTCTATGATTGCTCTATGATACCAACACTACCAATGCAAGGAGGCAGCAATGAAATGAGGTCCTTATGCAGAGCATTAGTTATCACACAGCCTGCTACCACCTGGCTTCTAACCCCCGAAACATACAGAAGAACCAAATACCTCCAAAGATACAGAAAAGCTTCATTGAGACTTACCTAAATCTGACAGCAAAGTTAGAAAACAAAACAAACTGCCTATAAACTTTAGTTAGGTTTTCCTCCTAGAAGTTTTTCAGTAATAATCTCAACTTTCACACATCATGGATTTCACCAGGACCTACAATTTCACAGGTCTAGTTAAAAGAGATTAGTTTTCCAATACAATTGCTCCTCTAATAATCTTTCATTCACAGCTGGAAAGAAAATGAAGTGGACAATAAATAAAAAAGCTAAAAGCCATCTGTGATCTCATACACACATGTGCTCTCTAGAACTTACTCAGTCCAAGTTCTACAATACATAGAGGTGTAATAGAAAGATATATCCTGAAAAAAGAGAAGCCAAGTTCTATAGTAACACTCGAAGACTAATGAAGGATAGCATCTTCACAAATGAATTAAATTATGAAAAAACTTTGATGTTCATTACCTCACTAATAGAAAAGCATACAAACAAATAATACAGTTCGCTAGGAAAAACTGCACTTGACAAACACATGCATGTTCCCCACATAGTCTCCTTCAAATTCATTCTTAGAAATAAAATGAAAGATAATGTAGCTATTTATGACTCCTTCATTTTTCCTCTCTCCCTGCCAGCATTAAACTTTTATTTCCTTTCTCCAACAATGAAATAAGTGTAAACTCTCAAAGGTAAAGCTAACCATAGTGGACAACTTCGCCTTACAACATTCTGCCATTGAAGGATTTCTGGAGATTACAGGGACTGTGAAGCAAACTTAACAAATACATCATGGTTAAACAAGATCAACTGTCCTGCCAGCTACCTTAATTTCAGTGTTCCCAGTACACCATCAGGTACTGCATGATCTAGCTCTGTTCACAACATCCAGACATCCCAGGCTGCAAGATGCTCAATATTAGAGCTGCACCCAGCCATATTTACAGCTTCCCAGTGTATTAATGAGCCAAAACACATTAAAGAGCCAACAAATCACCACGCTAGGAAAAAGAAACCTACCAAACTGGATTGTATCTCCTCATCCCAATTCAGTCTTGACCTTCAGCTTTTGACATTTTTCACAGGTGGGGCAGACAGAAGTCAATTATTTCAAAACTGCTTCCAATATTCAAGTATTTTTAATCATCTGCTGCCTCCATGAATCACAATCACTGCAAGTGCCTTGAAGCCCTTTTCAAATTGATAATGCTTTTCCAAGATGAACTTGGAAAGGTTTTTTAGAGTAGACATGCAACAGTTAGTCAAATGTAACACATTAGCTGTGACTTGCAAAAGACAGTTATGCAGATCAAAATATAAATATCTGCTAGCAAACTCAATCCAAACTCCTATATTCCTATATAACTTCGGAGAACTCCTACACCTCTTTTAAACCAGAAACACCCATTTTAACCTTGAATAAAACTATGCTCTGATCTTTCAAAGGGAGACAGGGCTTCTAAGATATGTAAAGACTGATTAGAATAACAACGTGTACTTAAGCACCCGTTTCCACCCTTGTGGGCTCTACAATAAGACAATCAGCGGAAGCGAGTTACACATCTTAAGCTGCAGGCATCAAAATTAATTATTTTACACCAATACATGCCTCAAAAGGGACCACTGTAATTAGCATAATAAGCATTACTGCTCATCGTGAATTTTAGGCGTTTTTTTTCTTTAAGTTTATAAATCCCTTCTGGACATAATTGTTTTGTTATTGTTATTTGTAAGAAAAAACACAAACCAGAAATTTGAAATCTTATTAAAATGTATGCAATTAAACACGGACTAAAGTGTATATAATCCTCCCACAACCTCAGATTTTATGGACAATATCTATCATGTTAAGTCTTTAAGTATATTAATTGCATGATTTCAAGTACCATTAACATTCATTCAATATTGTTATTCCAGAAAGCTTCCAGCTAGGATTAGGACCTTTTGGAAACAAAACTTAATTTGCAGAGAAGATAATCATAACATTTTAATCTATCTCAATGTATTAAAAATGAAAGGAAGAAATCAGCTAATATTGTTTTTAAACACTGGAGACCTGGCCCACGGCTCACAGAAATTAAAACCAATTCCTCCATTTATAGCAGACTGTAGAGCAGCCCATAAATGAAATGGGGTGCAGTTCACTATACACTGTGATCGCTGCTGCAGGGAGGCGTGAGCTAATGCACCTTTTCATGCTCTCCTCACCTCAGCTGAGGCCCCTAACTAGGAGAGGGAACAGATGCCGAGGTGGAAGCAGACAGCGCATTAATTGCTTCTTTTAGGATTAGCATGAAAGTGTGTAATGTATAATATTTAACCCCCACCCTCACAGAACACCCTCCGCTCCTGCACCTTTTGATCAGCCACTGGCACACAGCACAATGATAGAAAAGAAGGATTTTGCCTTAAGACAACATTTATAATCATTTGACATTGTACGAACAGCATAGTTTAATTTTGCTTCCGTTTTCAAACATGGTAGTTGTTTGCTTTTGCAAGTGCTACAAGGCAACATTAAGTTACTAGTACCAGATACCATATTTTTAATTACATCGCAGAGTCAATTTATGAAATAATTTGTTAATGTATGTAAGCTATGTTGGTTAGAGGGATGTTTTTGAAAGGTAGTTCTGCACACAGTCACTCTGAAACTTACGGTATTTTCTCAGAAATTTACATGATTTAACCCCACATTCCAATTTTTTTTTTCCAATTAATTACTGCTCTCCTTCACAATTTTCTTGACATTATGGTAGTCACAATACATACAATTTCCTCCCTCAGATTATTCCACAGCATTACAAGTACCTTTAAAATAACTGTCATTTTCTACTCAGAACTTGCTGTTTTAGAAGTGAACATTTTTTTCCTACATTCAGATCTGTTGCACAGCCTAATTAACATCCATAAGTTCTCCAATATCCTAAATGCAGACAAGGGAATAGCAGGGAAAGAGTCATAACAGTCCGTGAATTTAAGTAGTAACTGAATCACCCTTTCAGAGAAGGGACATGCATACTGGAAATGATGCCTGAAAGAAGGAAGGAAAATTCCACTGAGAATTTGACCAGCCACTTACCATTGCTGAAATAACAGCTGATAACAGAAATCACACCAACTAATCACACTGGTAACATCTCTTTCCACATTAGCTGACACTCCGTCTGCCTGGAAGCTGTTGCTGTATCCATATTACTTGTTCATACACATTGTGGATCTGCCCCTTGGGACTCAGGCACTTCTATGAACCAAAGCTGGAGGAAGCCTTCTTGGTAGTAGTAGTGTTTTGGATAAACTTTTGAGCACCACATAAGGACAGAATGTACACATACACTGTCTTGAGGCAGCAGCTGTCAAGTTCTCATCTACAAAATCATACCAGAAATCCATCAGGAAAGTAAAGGTTCAGACTGGTACCATAAGCATATAACCTAAGGAATCAAGGGATGCAAAACAGACTTGAACTGGTTTCTGTATTATATCTAGAACACTTGAACATTTTAACTAGCTAACCAAAGGTTTGTTGGTGTTTAAGTAAAAAAGACAAAAATCTGAAGACCCTCAGAAGACACATTAAATTCCATTTGCATGTGAGAGGAGACAGAGGAAAGTAAACAAAGCACTGATGATTACATGTCACTTATCAAGGTGAGAGGATACAAGGAACATAAATCTGACTGTAAATTTTAGTCAGCAAAATGAGCATATTTAGATTTATCCAAAATGAAAGGAGTGGACGGAGTGCAGCATGTCTGGCTTATGGCAAGCCTCACGTCGTAAATGCCTTGGATAAATATCTGCTGACCAAACCCGGACTCGTTCAGGACTCTCCAGCAAGAGCAGACTTGTTTAGAGGCAAACTCTACTGTATTAACTTTGGTCTATTTTGGAGTCTGTAGCCTATATAAGGGATTCATGCATACAAAAGACTAGCAGAATATTGCAATCCATGCTCTCCTGCCTACCTGAATAACAGCCATTAGCCACAAAGGTAAAACCAAGATCTAAAAGCAAAACATGAGAAGCTTAAAAACAGGAGGTGTGAAAACTCCTAGACCTATTAAAACTGTCAATAAATGTTCGGAAGCAGAATAGGACAGCACTTGAAGAAATAGTGACTTTACTACAACTTCAATGCTTTCATTTCCTTCCAAAAAGGCAGTGAGTGACATCAGTGTCACAAAGTACACTAGTCTTGCAATTTTATAGAGCTCCTAAATTCAAATGTGAAGGACAGATTTATGAACACTACCCAGAGCCTCTCTTCTAAATACAAATGAGAATTAATATTACTGTAGGAAGAAAGATGCTACCGTATAAACATTTTACAACAGGAATAGTTAATATAGGAAAGCCCTCAAGTGTGAGTAAAGGAATATGATTAGTCTGTTAGAAGAATATACAGTCAAACTTCCTCTGATAGCAAGTTCTGGACACTATGTAGTACCTTCTATATTCCTCAATCATGTGGTTATCACTACACAGTGAGACTGCAAGCTGTCTAAAATGGCTGACAGAAAATGCTTGGCTTTAGCTAGTCTTTCTTGAGCTATCTTTTGGAAACGCAACTACAATTAATGTTTTTAATATCTAGCTACATTTTAAGTTTCCAGACACACAAGGGTTATAGTGCAATAACTTCATTAAAAAACAAAACCACAATACTGATCATGGTGCTTTCAATTAATTTCCTCATTTCTTACCTGGATCATGACTGCCATTTTCCTCCAAGTGCTTGTGCACCTTCAAAATGTTTTTCTCATATAGATTGTATTTCAGTAAAGAGCTTCATTACATTTTTTTCAAGTCTGACCTGAGTCTAAATGGCTTTATGTCTGGCTGGGGGAATCATTTACACACACAGCACAGTGAGTAGCATCAAACTTTTTTGAAGTCAGACACATATTTACCTTTCCTCCAACCTCCTAGGTTTTCATATATTTTCTACTTGTTTGTTCTCCCTCTCTAGAACTGGCACTTCATAAGCTCAACTTTTATAAAGCCTGTTTCTTTTCAGTCTCTTTGACGTGCAAGTCATGTTTTCTTTGCTTCCATCGGCAAGTTTTTTGCAGCTGTAGCTCCTCTCCACCCAGCTGGAGTTCAGCCCACTCAAGCCCCCCATGAGATGGTGAACTTGACCTAAACAGGTCCTTTCATTTTTCCTATAGCTTATAATAGTTGCTGTATTCAATGAATCCTAGTAGCGCTTGATTTGTACTTCCTCTTATTTCTGCTGTCAGAATAGATTTTCATCTTATTCCTCTCTTTTTTTTTTTCCCCTCTTTCTACCTATTTAATCCTAAAGCAAGGCATGTGGATGCACCTTGGCTAGCTTGATGTAAACTATTCCTGTCACTTCCACAGTGATATCAGCTACTTCCTTGGATGTTCTGTTCGTCTGTTTCTATTTCTTCTCTCATAAAACAACATCAATCATCTGCTTCTTTTCAAGCATCCAGATCCCACTACTTTGTCATTTTCAAAAGAAAGTGATCACACCCTGTGATTCCAGCAGGTGGGACTCCTCCCACTAGGCAACATGCAGTATGCTCATCATATACTCCATGTACATCAGTCCTTCTTGTATGCCTGCTTTCTAAAACAAAACTTGAGCGTTCAGCTCACCCAGGCAGAAGTTTCAGTAGTCAAATCCGACCCCTGACTGTAACATGATAGAAAGCACAATAACAGCAGCTGAACAGAAAGGTCCTAGGCCACAGCAAGTGAGGTCTTACTCAAACGCAACAAACACAGACACACAAGAAGGAAGCTACCTACCTTCAGAAGGCCTCAGGTAGGCAGGGATCTCCAGTGAGATCCCCTTGCCTCCACTGCCAACCTTAAATGAGGTCTGGGAAGGGGTGGATCCTGGCTCCACCCCTCCCATTACTCAGGTACATTGCATGCACCTGGGCTCCCCTGGGTTGGCCCTGCCTTCCCACCAGGTGCTCCATCACTGGTTCAAGCCGTGACTCAGCATTTCCACTACAATGACTCTTACAAACCTTTAGCATTCCTTTGTCTAGTAAGTACTGAGAAGATTAAGCCCACCTGGTCAAAGTGCATGGTGTTGACACACTCTTTGCATCATCTCCTAAACCCTTCCTGTAACCTTTTATGCATTTCAAACATTTTTGTTGCCCATTTGCCGTCTCTGTGTCCTCTCACTGTATATAAGCAGAACTGCCTTACACCTCTGGATTTTTAAACAATTTTGCAGTCTGAAACAAAAATCTACTTCAAACAAAATCTGCCAGGTGAACTGCCTTTTTTATGTATTTTTATGAGCTACATCAATTCTCTAGTCACACTTACCCCACAGGGTTAATGTGCAGCTCCATTGTGATGTTATCTCTTTTCATCTAAGCAGTTGCCAGCAAACTAGTAAGATGAGGCACCTTTAAAAACAATACTACAGGAACCTTCCACATTCTCCATAAAGCAGCATGTAAAATGCACAAAAGAAAAAGATATACATATCATCAACAACAACAACAAAAAAAGCAGAACAATGAGCTGTCAGCAAGTACAGGCATCCCAGAGACCACACAGAACAGCATGAAACAAATCAGGTACTGGTTCACAGTTTTTTTTACAGAGTCATGCTGTAAGAAAAAGGAACACGTCATATTCATGTTTGTGCAGCCTTTGTATTCTAAATTTAAAGACACAAGAATACATGTGACAGAATTTGGTGTCCAAATGACTGATGATTCTTTAAGCAGATATTCTGTTTAGCAATGTTTTGGTAAGTTTTTTCCTTTCATATTTTATTCCAGACCAATTTCACCACTTTTTTAAAAACAAAATAACGTTTTAAATAAAATCCTGTTGCTATTTGTTTCTGCCAATTTTGTTCTACTAAATTCACTTTTGCCTGCAGCAGCATTTCAATTCTGACTTATGGCTTTCACTAGGCAAAGGCAGCTAAATCTCACGATAGCACATTTACTTAACCCAAACAGAATTAAGAGTTTCCCTCAAAGCAAACTGGTTTCTTCTAAACCATATTTCAGGTGATGGAAGAATGCCAAAAAAAAAAAAATGCAAGTAACAGATCAGAAAATACTCAGTGTCATTCCACTGCATTTGCAAGCACTTGCTGTTTTAACAAAAGTCTCCCGAAAAATGAGTCTTGGAGAGTTTGAGGATAGAATGTTGTGAGTGTTGGAGTGATTTCAGCAAAGCAAATGAGAAAAATGGCAGAGGAGAGAAAACAATCATAATTTCCAGTTTGTGGAGCCTCCTACCCATGGCAGTCTATTTTATCTCCCTCTGTAACCAGCTATCCTAGAGTCTTCGTATGAGTTCCTTTTAATGACATCTTACTGCACCTAGCCAAGCTCTCATTTTTACTCTGAGTTTCCGCAATTCCAGCAATCTAGACATACATCACTAAAAACAGGGAGAAACCTTCTGAATAGCACTTTTGTCCTTTTATTTTGCTCATGTTTTCCTTAAGCTCTGTATTTCTCAATGGCAGCACATCCACAAGAGTGTACATTGCCACTCTGCTGAAACAACTCAAACTGCTTTCTTTTCATTTTCCCTAATTTAATCCATACATCTGGGGGCAATCCAAAAACACCTGACACTGGTATTTGGGTGTTCATTTTCAACCTGATCAGCCCTGAAATGTTGTTTGGCATTTGCTACTCTCTTCTCTCACCCATAATACAGAAGAAAACGATGAGGAAAAAGAACTTGCTTTAGAGTAATAGATCTCCATGCAACTTTAAGACAATGGAGTTCCAAAAGAATAACTGAAAAACACAAAAGTCTATTTAATTCAGAATGCACGGAGGTAGGCGTTAGTGATGTTCTTCCTTCTCTTTCATTTCTTCCTTTTTTACAACACTGATGCCTTTTTGAAACAGCTCTTAAAAACAAACAAACCCTCTGCTTTCGCTTTCTTCAGTGCACACAAGCAGGAGAGATCTCAAAACAACTACCAGAAGCAGACAAATCTAGCAGACCTCTCTAAATGAAGAAAGGGGAGGAAACTGGTGCAAAGGAAGAAAAATCAGAACTTCCTTAAATTCTGGCTTCTCTGAAGTCCTTGTAATGAAAATGAGACCTGCTAATGAGGTGCCAGAAAGCTCTTCTGCCAGCTCGCTTTTCTGGGTGCAATCGTGGAGAGTTTGCTACGGCTGTAACTGGGTAAGCACAAACCCATCTTCCTAGGACCATGTTTTTCCACCTGGCTCCAAATCAGAGCTAGCTTTTTCCTTGAACAGGCCTACAGAAATAAACAGAAGAACTAGGGAACAAATACAGTTTCTGAGAGACACTGTGGTACGTCTTGGTTCTAAACATTAGAACAAAGTACTGTGCTGATTTCATGTTGCTCAGATACAAGGAAAATTACCAAGAATGTTGCTGATTCTGTGAGTTGATAAAGAATAATTATATCAAATAGCTACACTTTCCTGTATGGATTCTCTTTTTTTGGCTTAATGTAATTATACAAGAACAGAAATTGTTTCCAGTCAAATTGCACTAATGTTGAGGTAAATTTCTTGAGGTTATAAACCTGTATTCAAAGCTAAAAATATAAATACTGCAAAAGAAATAATAGTTCTTGGAAAAAAGTGTGCAGGATCTTGATGTTTTTATTGGAATACTGAGCAGCGACATGTACCTAGCACTTTCAAACAAAGCTTTATAGGATAGTACCAATTCACTACAATAAGTTCATGCTTTGAAGAGGATTTTGGTTTAGAATTGCATGTCATAACAAGGAGGTAGTATCTTTTATGCCAGTTGTTCCAAGTGTTCTGCATTCCTTCAGTGGGCAGTTGGCAGCTCTTCCTTCAGACAAATGTTATCCCCATCCTTGCAGACTGGTCAGGAAAACTCACTCAAGACTGAATATGAATAGAGAACAGGTAAGATACAATCTCTTCTGAAAACTGATTTGAATGACTAAACGTATTCATAAATGCAGCCACACTCCTTGCTTACCCACAGGAAGTATCAATATTTCATCTAGTATGTTTCTAAAAGGATATGCATGTGTCCTTGTGCTAGTATTTTGATTTTTAGCAATATTTCAAATGTGAACATCATATATTAGATGATTTCAACATCTAATGATTGCTGATTGCGTAATATGGAAAGAGCCTGATCCTTTATGTATATTTCAGAGGAGAAAATTAAGAACACTAGTCACCAGGATCAGAATTGTTCTCCTAAACCTTCTAGGCACAGCCATCTGCTATAAAAGTCAACTGCATCAGAATACAGATCCATTCTTTGGATTAAAAAAAAAAAAGAGTGAAAAATATATCACAATGATTTTTTTTAAAACATATTCCTAGGAAAATATACAAAGAATATAAGCATGTATAGACATATTTATATGTTTCTTTGTACGTACACTAAGAAAGGCTTTAAGAAACAGACATTTACCCTCTGGAATTCTTATTTTCTAAATGTCAAAGCATGCTAAATGCTGCTACTTGTTGGTGTTAAAGGCTTAATAATAGAAATCTATTCAATAAACACAAGTACACACAAAAAAATAAGTGTGATGACCATACTACCCTCTTCTTAGTGGTCTGTTGTTCTTATCCTCCTGTTTACCTAGTTCACTTAGTAGACCATTCCAGCCCATTGCAAATTAACATCACAGTAAACAAGCTAAACTCATCTAAATTATGTACAAGCTAACATGTTCTTACTGTTCATTAAGGTTTCCTTGGAACTAATTTTACTTTTTTGAAAAACAGGATAAACAACCCAGCTCCCAAAACACAGTAAAAACAGAAAACATCTGAAAGCTATGAAACAGTGTCAAAGGCACACCCTGCCCTGGCTGGGCTGCCAAAGAGCACTAGGAGATGATGACTTAGTAATAGGGATGTGAGTGTGCTCTGGTCAAAATTGAATAAAGAAAGCAGCCACCTAAATTAGACCTTTAAAACATATGTAATCATATAAATAGATATCATGATTCTTCGGATCACCGAGCGACAAAATTAGGAAAAAAAATAACTAGGTTTTCTTGTCTTTCATTAACCATGAAAGAAAATGTGTCCAAGGGGGGTAGTTAACTACATTAATTAGCCTTAACCTCTCATCCTCTGCCCCAGCAGTGTTCCCCCACATTTTTTCTGCAGTGCTTCAATATCTCTCCAGGCCCTCAACCCTTTGTTGCATATAGTGGTGGGGCAGAGAGAAGAAGCACAACAGAAGTCTTTTCTCCCATCCATAGCCTCACAACAATGTCTTGCAAATGAGAGGGGAGCTCCTGCTTGTTCACCCAGATGCTCTTCCAACTCTACACCAGAGGAACTTCACAATGTATGCCAAATGCCCAATTCTTTGCATCTCTGTGGTGGATTTTATACCTTTTAAATCTGGACCAAGCCCAAAGTTCTGGCTCCAATGCAAACACTCAACACTGTTGGAGTGTTTGAAAACTGCAAGCTGATCAAGATACAGTTTTTAGAAAAATGAGTTTGTAAAACCAGTGCAACATGCTGAGAAGTTGCACTGTTGTTGTAGAGGTGATCTTGACTATCTCAGAAGAAGGTGATACAGCAAGGATATCTGTCAAGCAGGGGAGTCAGGAAAGCATCAAGGGCCTTTATAAAAGCATTAAGATCTCACTGATACAAGGTGATTAGTCAGAGTTCATATTTTATAGTAGTTGCATATGCTATGTAAACAAAGTGAAGTCTCTTCACATGTATTGACATACTAAAAGGGAAATTCTCATTAATTATCTTGGTACAAGGGTAGAATCATTCAGACCAGGCAAGTTGCTTCAATAAAGAAATGTGTTTTTAAAGGTAAAAAATATTCCTTCTTTTACATATTATCCTATAAACACCACATGCTATTGTATTTTACAACTACTGCAACATGCAAAAGCTGTACATTATCACCTTTCAAATCAAACCAGTTATTGTAGGCCAGTATTTTCCAAGAGAGCCCACCTATTTACCTAAGCTCAGGACAAACACACATTTTGAAATGCGCAAAATGGTAGCTCCCATTCTCTACGCGTGTATACAATGGTAATTACTTGCTTCTTTTCTACTGTTCCAGGACAGTGCACCTGGTCTATGCAGGTGTAAGGAGTGATGGAAGGCATCAAAGTGTCAGGCTCTTCAGCTCAATAGCTCATATAGGGTTTTCAGTACCATACTGGGTAGTTCAACTAGATTTTCACAAAAGTGACAAGATGCGTAAGGAAGGATTACTTCTATAGTAGGAAACTCAGAAACTTGCACCTATTTCTAGCAATATCAAGCTGACAAGTAATGGATTTTAGCTATTCCTTATCGTACGTTCAGAAAATTCTTGCTTATAATAATTTAACTAGAAAGCACTGATTCTCAGATCACAGTGGTGTACACACAGCACTGCTCTGGGCATGAGACAGCAGGACCTCCAGCAAGTTACTGAGCAATTCAGTGGCTGAATTCCCCAGTGGGATGGTGGTAACAGTACTTCTGCCTGTCTGGTCTTATCCCAGAGGAACTGGGAAGGGTTGGGCTGATAACTGGTAAGTGCCCGGAACACTGGGTGTTCAGCCACAACTATGATGATCATCATCCTCGCTCCTAAATACTCTGATGAAAAAAAAATGGTGGTTTTGTGTCAGGAACCAAAAGAGGTTCCTTAATACCCCTGTGTTTAATATACCATCTTTTACTCTCCTGTTGTTTGGATTTCTTACTCAGAAGCAGCAAAAATCTCCTGTAGTAAAAAAAGAAAAATAGTGTTTCCTACAAGCAATGTGCACAAAGAAAATTTACCTTTATGTGTTTCTTAGCTCACAGAGCACTGAAAATAATGTTAAGAGGGTCTTCTAGCTGTGGTTCTCTGCAAATTAAAAATTTCCAGAGTAAAATTGAGTTCTAAGTCTTTCCATAGTTAGGTTGGAGAGGCAAGGTTTTTACACAGTAATTATCGCTGATAACACTGCACCCTCTCCATTAAATTTTAATCTCAATGATTAGGTCCAACAAGAATTGAAGGCCAACTTCAACACTAATCTGTTTCTCCTCTCATTCCAAAGTATAAATGCGTTTTTATGAATATGTACTGTTTTTAAGTTTACCACAATGGGAAGTCTTGTTTGTTGTTTTGAGAAAAGACATTTTAAAAATTACTAATTACACATTAGTCCAAACCCATTTTTCAGGGATGATTAAGCCATGCAAACAACAGCTGGCTTTACCATAACCACAGCCTTTTCCAGAAACTGATAATTTTATGACGAGTTAGAAATTAAACGGGATATTTCTTAGGACCTATAAGATTCTTAAATCATTAATGTGTCAGCAGCAGGTTTCCAGCTATCCTTTTCTACTGTACAATTAAAGAACCAGACATACTCTGGAGTAGCTACCAATGTTAAAGCTTAGATTTCTCCATTTCCATATTTAATACGCTCCTTTCAAATTTTAACTCATATCTACACTGAACACCAGTTTTACATGAGGTTTCCTTCAGATAAGGTGAATTTACTCAAAGAAAGCGTAAACAAATGGCTAAAATGCATTCTCCTGCTAACAGTACTCGATTCAGTTCACATGTAGTATCGTGTACTGAGAATAAATCCCACAACCTCTCCAAACATACTTCACCATCACCACTGCTTCCAGCCCGAAGGAATTTAAACTTATTTCCTTCTACAGGAATGCTTCTTGGCTCAAATTCTGCCCTTGCCTCATCTAAAACATAAATTATGCCAATGGCATATTGTGTGGTGATTGAAATAGTGTCTGAAATAGACATAAGAATAATTCATAAATCCAAGTCACACTTCAAAGGCTTTTAAATCTTTATTATATTCAGCATTCACTGTGTCTCATGCTGCATTTTGTAGAAAAACCTTCTTTTGAATGATATGATCTGTGCAATATTTTTTAATGGCGTGTAGCATTTTAGGAAACATTTAAAGTACGTTTTGCTGACAGTTCACAGAAAGAACATTGGCACAATCATGTGGAATGGGTGAACATCCACAGGGACAGATAAAAATAAAGAAGACAAGCTACACAATATATATGCCTGCAATGAAACACTATGAAAAAGTAAATCCTGAAAGTCTGAGGGAAAAAGGCTGATTTCCAAAAGTACGGCAACACATTTGGATAAATACAGGACTCCAAATACCTGGCTCCTCAAAAATGGAACATTTTTACAAGAGTGAAATTTCTGCAGGGCACTCAAAAGATGCGTTGTCTTGGCTCTTCCTGCTCTGGGCAGGTGAAAGGAAGCAAGAATAGGAGGTTCCTTATCAAGACTGTACTTCATTCATTTAAACAAACACCAGATTTTTGACATGAATAAGAAACAAATAAGGAAGATAAAGAAAGGAAAGGAAATGCAGGAAGGAAACACATCCTGCAGTTAAAATATCTTCATTCCTTCCCACTTCAATATTAACATAAATCATGAGTCCAGCAAACCAGAGTCAGTTTTACATCCTGCTTGGCCACAAACATTTTGTCCACGTGAGAAGAGCTGTATCTGGTTTTTGGAGTTGCCAATCCTGCACCAGCTTCTGCAGCTGTGCAGAAGGACTGTGCAGTGCTGAAGCAGCAGATCCAGCCTCCCTACATTCTACTCACATCCCACACAGTTGGCCTGTGCCAGCACCCAGTGGCCAGACAGCTCTGCCAACCGAGAGCAGCTGTGGAAGTGAGGAAAGAGCATGTGTTCATTGAATAGTACCGTATTTCAACACTGCTGACCAGGACTTTCCAAGAACATGAACTTTATGTCATGAATCCTTAAGAAGCAACTGCAGAGCAGAACAAGCTCAGTTTGGGGAGCCCAGCCCAGCTCTGACTGCTGCCGCATCAACATCTGGGCTCCTCTGGCTCAGATCTTGCTTCCCAGCAGTGCAGCACCCAACACTTGATGCTGAGGTGGGCTCCGGTTTCAGAACAAGATCTCTACCTCCTTCTGTTCCTAGGACTGTAAAAAATAACAGGGCTCTGCCACCTCAGCGTTCTATAGATCATCTCAGTCCTCTGGAAGCCCTGAGATTTGAGGGCAGAGGAGAAGTTTGCATTGAGGCAAGTGGCCTCCTTCTGCCACAGAAAGAGCTTTGGGAGAAGGACCAGGGTTCTGCAATAATCTGGTGACGTGACAGTTTCATCAAACACAGATTTACTCTGGGCATAAAGAAAAGTCTAAGTGTCCATGCCACCTCTGCCCATAGCACCATCTAATATTCTCTGGAAGTGCTCAAGGCCAGTCTGGATGGGGCTATGAGCAACCTGGTCTAGCGGGAGGTGTCCCTGCCCAAGGCAAGGTTTGAACTAGATTATGTTTAAGATCCCTTCCCACCCAAACCATTCTATGATTACTTCTCCAATAGCATTGGCAGCTCCCTGTGCAGAGCTGGGCACGTGGCACTTGCTGTGCACCCACAGCTCCTCTGCAGCCATGCTGCAATGCAGACCCAGGGCCCCAGCACCCCGCCCTTGCTGCCCTCTGAACTACAACCCCTGCACTCAGAGCCCATTACACATTATATCTGTTTCTGAACTCAGTAGTGCAAACCCTCAAAGCAGTTGCTGTTATTAAACCAACAACCTAGCAAAATCCCTTCTAGATAGAAAAATAAGTACATCATCACAGTATTTTATAAGCTTTAAAGAGTGAAGATGCCCCCATCCCTGGAGGCATTCAAGGCCAGGTTGGATGGTGCCCTAGGCAGCCTGATCTGCTGAGGGGCAACCAGCCCATGGTAGTGGATTGGAACTTTCCGGTCTTTAAGGTCCCTTCCAACCCAAGCCATTCTATGATGCTATGATTCTAAGATGTCACACACTCTAAATTCATTTCAGCTTTCTATATTCACAGCAGAAGTTAATAAAAAAAATCTACTACTTATCTATCAAAATAAAACCAATTAAACTCTACAGTGTTGAGAAAACATTGAGTTTTGAAACACTGGCTTCCCCGGAGTCTTCACATTTTTCAGCCTCCCTTTTGCAGTACTCCACAATGATTATAGGAGATACAATTAAAACATACAAGCTGAGAATGACAAGAAGCTAAAGCGTATAGTTAATCTCTTTCCAGGAAACTATCTTAATTATTTGAGGACCTCATAAGAAAAAAAAAATGTAAATTTCCATAGCTCTGGACAGGCAGACCTTGTGGATATTAGCAGCACTACTGTTCAAAAGTTTACATAAATTACCTCTATCTCTTATCCCAAAAGACACTTCTTCCTCTCCCACTCTCTCATTCTCTGAGATACACGAATACATACTGTCCTAAGCAGAGGCTTCTAGCCTTAGCAAAACCTTTTGGTCTCCAACAGTCTCGCACAAAGAATGGACAACAGCATCAACTTACATTCCTGTTCCTAAAAGAAGACCACTAACGTTACTTGTGCATCTGTACAGGTCTGAGTTCAAGGAGGACAGCGAGACTCACAATGTTTACCTTTTCTTCAGAATTGCATTTTCTTAACCTTTTCCATTAACTTTCAGTTGTGGTAAACAGCAAGAGAACACACACTGAAAGTGCAGTTCCATGACAAAAGAGAATTACAACTTCTAAATAATAGATGCAGTGACTTGGGATCAACTCCTGGTTCCTTTTCTCAGGAAACGTTTAGATCTGAAAACAGGATGTGACTAAAAAACTCATAATGGTAGGAGTCTCCTTTGGCAAGAAGTGTTCCCAAAAAAGTGTTTGCAAACCCTCAGCATACTCAGATCATCCTGCTACCAGGACATGCAGGGTTTTCTGGTACAGCAGAAGATCTACGTCTGAATTACTTGCTTTCTGCAGAGCTATATTCTATGTGCAAATGCGCAATCAATTCCCTGGGAAAACGCATCAGAAATACATGTAAAAGAATACAGTGAGTAGAAGTAACACATCATAAATCTCACACTCTGCAGTGCCTTCCTCAAGCCTGGCTCCCGAAGTCCAGGGGCATGGGCATCTATGTATGGAACATCAGCTTTCAACAAAGAAAATTATTTTCTACTTCTCATTATTGCATTTTAAAAAAATGTATGAAAATGGGAAAAAGCCCACACAACTAAAAGGTTCAGATTTCAAGAGATTCCAGTCATGTTACTAAAAATTGGAGGTTTTTAAAGGCAATGTTATTTTGCGGTCCAAGTGAAGAAGAGTTTTAAACAATTTACTCTCAATATAGTACCAGTGATCCTAATAAATATCGCTACTGGAAGAGGTATCCAGTAATCTTTTTAATGATAGCTGTTTGATCTAGCACAAGGATTGAAATAAAGCCAGCTCCCTGAAGCCTTTTCTGCGTTATAGACATCTCAATCTATTCTGGTAGGAAGAAGGCTCTTTATTTACAGCAGCTCAATGAAAACTGAATTCTAGTCATCAAATCTATTATTCACTGGATGTTCCTTAAAGATACATTTTTATAGCGAGCGCATGTTTCAGTGCTCATTGTGTTAAAATTCTGTTACTGAGATTCTAGACACAAAACTCCTGGTAATAAGGAGATTTTCCCTAATTTACACAAAATTTTGTCTTGCCTCATGTGAATACCCTCCAGAGGTGAACTAAGCGAAGGAATGCAGACCCATGTTCAATTTTACAGGTATCTTTTTAAAAAATCCAATTCTATTCTAGTAAAAGTACAGAAGTCATCTACTTTCTCCATGCCTTTCTGAAAACAAAAGGATGATGGAAGGTAACAAAGGGTACAGCTGGTCCAAGGCAGTGATTCAAACATCCAGGGGCATTTTGTGACTCAGAGTAGGCAGGGTTTGATGCCGGCATTTGGATTTGGCTTCAGTTCCTTCAGCTCAGCTTTAGGAGAACTGAAAGATCACCTGAGGACAGCCTCCTGTAAGCATCACCTTACGGAGATCTCCTCCCTATCAGTTCCATCCAGCGGGTTGGACTGAGACAGAATTGTGCCTGTTACCCTGGCAATATCTGCCAAATACATTGATACTCAGTGGAATTGTGTAATCAGTCACATATGTACAAAGAAACATTTAGATTGAATAAATGTGTCCCATATGTCAGGAGCCCCACGTAATACAACCAATAACATATATGGGAATAAAGAGCAAACAGCTTTAGTTGGCTTCAGGGACTGCAAAGGCCTGAACAATACTTACTAGCAGTGGCTTTCAGTTCCCATCATAGTAAAGCTGTGAACACACACATAGTTCATCATTAGATGATATCTCAGCATGATCTCCTCAGAGAGGAAGCCAATTACAAACTCCCCAAGTGGCAGGAGGGCAGCAAGCAGCCAACACCGACTGCTTCGATCCTGGCTGTTGCTCTGATGAAAAGGCAGATTTTTCTTTTCTTGACATGATATGGATAAGATGAGAGCAAGGGAGTATGTCACCGGTGAATTTGTATCTCCATGATCAATCAGAGACAGCCTGGAACACTTAAATTCATGCAAAGCACCTTGGTTCCATATTTCTAGCCGAACCCCTATTTCAGCTAACAGATTTTTAAAAACAAATCATAACCAGACAGTTCCTTACTGATTATTCCAGTGCAGATGTTAAAGAGCAATTACTATTCTAGCTAAAGTTGTTATTATTGCAGGATCCAAATGTTTCCTCATGATGCGCTGCCTTCTAGCGCTAAGATTGCTGTAGGTCCTAATTACTCTTAGCCACAGCCAAGTTACACTGCCAGCTCATCCTAGGTCACTGTGTCTTCTATAAGAGGGCTATCAAAAACACACTTGCTGTACGAAAAGGTTACAAAGCAATTTGCAGTGTGCAGGTCCCATTGGAAGCATTAGCTCTGTCTATAATGACGGGCAGATGACTTTAAAATAAAACAGAACTTGTGAAATGCTGCTCCTGGTGAACATATCAGCCTCAGAAATCCTGCCTGGGAAAGGGTGCTCCCTGTGCTTTTTACCAGATCCGGGTTTAGAAAAACAGAAAAAGAACGATCACAAAAACTCTCTTATGAAGTCCCTAGGTCGTATGTCCCAAGCGGGTTGACCGTTTCCTTTTTCCCCCCGCTCCCAGAGAATTAAGTCTGACACTTATTGCATTCATACCGCAGCCTCACTAGCTAGCGATGATCGGATCGCTTCAGGTGTGCTCACAGACAGCCTGTGGAATTCTTAGAGAAACTGCAAACGTTTGCACGGCGCTCGCGAGCTCTCCTCGAGACAGCCGCGGGCAAACTCACGCAGCAGGCTCTCACGGCACTGCCCACAGCCTGCCCCGCGCTGCCCGCCGCCCCGCACCGCGCCAAGCCCTGCCCCGGCATCCCGCAGCCGCGGCGGTCAGGAGAGCGCCGTCCGGCGGACAGGGCCGGGAGGGCTGGGGGGAGTGGGAGGGAGACGGGTCAGAGGGAGGATGTCCCGGGAGATGGGTGGGGAGAGACAGCGGGCGAGCTGGGCTGGGCTGCAACGCCCCCCGCTATAAACCGAGGGGCCGGGCAGCGGAGCGAGAGGAGCGGCGCGGCCGGGAAGGGAGGGACCTGCGAGCGCAGCCCGGCGCCGTGCCGGAGCCGTCGGGCTAAGCCGCCCGCCCGTCGGCGTACCCGTGCGAGGCTGCGGCAGCGCACGGCCTCCGCCGAGCCAGGTAAGGGGGGCCCCGCCGCGGCTGTGCAGAGAGAGCCCGGCCGGGAGCGCGCTGCCGGGCCCCGGGGGGGGCAGGAAGGTGGCTGTGGTTCATGGGGTAGGGTCAGGTCCGGCTGTGTTTGGGCATCGTTAGGATGGAGTTGGCGGAGGAAGCACCTTATCCTGGCAAAACGCAGGCATTTAAATCCCGCGCCCTACCTCGCCCTTCAAGAACCACTTGTTAAACCAACACGTATTTATTTTGGAGACAGACAGACGTCCCACGCGTTCACAGCCCTGCCACGTGCGTGAGCTCTCCTGTCTTGTCACCAGCCGGAAGATAAAGCCAAGGCGCCCTCTGCCAGACGGCACGGTGCGGAGCGGGCACCTCCACACCAGCCAGGCGCTCCCCAGCAGCCAGCCCGCCTAGCCCTGGGCATGGGCAGATGAGCGCTTCAGGTTTTTGCTGCTGTTTAAACCTATGCTGTAAACTAACCAAAACTCACCAAAGGCAGTGCCTACTGTTTTCTAGACTTCTGCAAATATTTGTTTCTTTTCAAAAAGGAAAAAGAAACAAGCTAGACAATACAACTTCCACCAGTTAACAGTTAGTACTGGTTTCATCAAAACTTCAGTAGCATGCAGTCTTAGACCTCAGCCTACTTCCAAACTCAGCTTTGAATCTTAAAACTGAATTCAAAATGTTCTTCTGTAACACTTACTGTCCTCCTACTCTCCATGCATTGAAACATTTTAAATATCAGTTGTTTACTGATCCTGAAACCCTGTATTCTTCGGAGCAAATCCAGCAATCAGTTCATGGTATGGACAAGCACTAACTTTGCAGGATTCAATTTTGCCAATTTCTATATTTCTACAAATGCACTGGAATTAATGAGTCGTACGGCAACAAATGACAGCAGGATTCTGTCCAGAGCTTGCTACAGTTCACTGTAAATTTCCATCACTTCCATTTGTAGCAGTACTTGTTTCGACTGTTGTGTTACATAGCACGGGGCAGTCTAGTAAACGAACTCAGGCAAATTACAAGCCTCAAGAAGGGATGATGTTAGAAAGGGCTTTTTGTTTATTTGGAGGCAGGGAGCAGCAGAAGAGGGGACTGTCATACCTCTTCACCTACATGGACCCAGGCCACTAACATGATTAGATTTTTGCCTGAACAAGGAGGACTAAGTATGGCCTGAGGCAGGTAATTACCATGGTGATCTAGAAGGGCTCTTACGGCTCTGTTTTAATATCTGACAAATGTTTCACACCCCTGACTGTGCCAGTCCCTTTTGCTTGTTGCTGTCAAAATCTTTCGATTACAGTATCTTTCAAAAATATGAAGTGTCCACAGATTAAGTTTTAATTCATTTAGTAAGAATTTTAACTATGTGCCTTTCCAGCAAGAACGTGGTATTTCTGTCACGTTTCCTCTCTACTACTTGAACTGCAGAGCAGAGAAATACCAGTTATTTCTATGATGTCCTTCCTAGTTGATGTTGCTAGACTGAGAAATAAAGAGGTTCAGTACAGTTAAGAGATGGAGGTCACGTTTATCATGAAATCGCCGGTCTCATTCTCTCCTTACTTTTGGCAAGATAGTAGATGGAAAGAGTTCATTTCTGCACTGGAGGAAGGCAAAAGTAGAACTATTTCCTGCTTTATTGCTTGGAAAAAGTACCTTGCTTGGGTTGGACGCATATGTGAAATGCAACTAGAAGTTACTGGCTTGAAATATAGTAATTACCAGCCTGAAACCCAGCATGGCAGAAGTGAGGAGAGTGCTGCCTTCCAGTTTAAAATGTCACAGTTCCACAACCTGCTTAGAACAAGAAGATGCAAGATTTGCACGTGCTACTTGCTGAATTTTATCATCTTTAATTATGATCAATATCTAGAAGCATCTGGAAATGCATCTCATTTCTTTTTGCTACTGGTTGTAGTACTGCAGAAGCAGGGACAGATGCTGAACTAAGATAGTGATTTATTTACACTTACTAGAATAATTCTGTTGAAACATAGGGACTGTGTTTGCAGACATGCACAGATGAGTTGGAGAGCATCACTTTAAAAATTGCAGATAGTGGGTAGTCAGTGCATCTTTACTACTACTGTTTATTCACTTTTCTATAAAGGAATACTTTGAGGGAGTCTACTTCTCTTGCACTTCCTGTGGTTCTTTACTACAGCTCTGCTTGTTAATGTGGTAGTTTAAAGTTGCATGAACTACAAACTCATTTTGCACTGTCCCAGGTAAACTTTTTATGCAGAGTTATAATCCTGGTTAAAAATGTTTTAAGCAGTCACAATTACTTGCACTTGATCACTTTCTCTCCTTATCCTTGGACCTTCCTGATGTCCAGAAGCTACTAGTGTCTCCAGGAGTACTCATAAACTGCCTCAGGACCATCACTGCCCAAGTCTTAGGGCATATAATCACACTGTGAGAATCATCCAGTTGTTTCTTAATGGCTGGCACGTCTCTTTGTCCTACACTTCAACTGTCCTTTTCTCTCTCGGGCTTCATAAAAGTTCAAGTTCTGTCATGAGCTGGATAGCGGACACGGATATTTGTGCATTATTTTAATCAACTACTATGACTCTCTCTACTTGGTTGACCTTGTGCTTTTTTTTTCTATCTTATTTTTTTCCAATAAGAGGTGAAATAAACTAAAATTGTATCTGAATGCATTACGCGTAAAGCAGAGCTGGGGAAATGGGTTATTAAGGATAGACCTACTTCGGCAGTCCAACCTCACCTCTCTGCAATAGGAATATTGCCAACCAAGCAATGTATCTCCTTGGCAACCAAAATGCTAGCCTAAAGCGATCTGAACAACAAAGTCAAAAACGAACAACAACAACCCCAACACCCAAAGCTATAATGAAGGGAGCTTGGGCAGGTAAGTAAAACAGCACAGTCAGAATGAAGGAGACTGCTTATTTAGTGGGGAATTGGATCATACCTATTCCAACACAGATCAAAAAGGGAAAGAGGAAGTGAAATAAGCACCAGTGTATTAATTCATCTGGATTCTGGTGCTAGCCAAAGATTAATTGCACATCAGACCCCTTGCAAATTCTTGCTTCTTCATTTTAAACCATCATCTCTCTCTGGAGAGTATAATCTCAAAATCCTTTCAGACTTGGAAGCCTGGTAAGGCCTACAGTTGTGAGAGCTGGAACAGGGTATATCCCAGCCACTACAGGCCCACAGCAGTCTGTGTTGTTTAGCTGTATCTCCAGCCTTTCAGTAACCTCATTGCATTTTTTAAGCCTTACCTGGCATACTGCTGGTGTCTGCGCCTCATGTTCTCAGCTGTGCAACAATTCTATTAGAAATGCACTGGCCCTTTGCACGCATACTGTGTTCTGCCATATGTTCCTCTCCAATATTAATTAGCAATTCTGCTGCATTCTTGGGTAGTAGTTCTGATTTTTCTGACAGTTCCTCCTTCGGGAAGCTGTAGTGTTTTTAAGAAATTGGCCTCGGCCTTGCTAGAAACACGTCTGAGAACCTAGGAGGGAGAAGAGTGCAGAGCATCACAGAGACATTTAAAATATTTTGTAGAATCCTGAGGACAAATGGACAATATGTATTGCTTATGAAGAGGGGGAAAGTGAAGAGAAGACTTATTTTCTTCTTTCTTACTCTTGTACAGTTAGTTTGCATCACACTGACAGGAATAAAGGGCTTGCACTTAGTGAGAATTGAACCTAGCTAGTTATGAAGACATGATGCAGACAGGGTACACTCTAAAGGTCTAGTATTATTTTCCAGGTGAATCAGAGAGCAGGTCTAGCATTAAAATTGTACACAAAGTTGAACATTTTGCATGAAGACACTAGTTCAAATACATTAGAGAGTTTTAAATAGACACAGCAGGATTTACACTTCAAGTGTAAAGGTGTATGAACCTCACACAGGAGATCCAAACACTGCATCCTGAAGATCAGAAAGGTTCCAGTGAAGCTGTTTTTCCATATACTCTTGCTATTGCACAGAAAGTTGCTAATCTTGGTATCATTTTGTGCCTCCTCCTTTAGGTCTTAAAAACCCTGCAGTGAAAGCTAGCCAGTAAGCTTTTGCTAAACACAGTATTTTAGCTCAATTTCTATCAACAAATTTGTCACTTAAAATCACTTTCACCAATAAATAGTCATTGCACTCAGAACACTTATACTATGTTGTATACTATCTTCTAAGACTTATCCTTTGTCCCCCCCAAAAAAAATTGACAGATGTGTTCTAGAAGAATGTGTCATTTTTTTTGAACATTTTGGGGAATTTAACAAATCTGACGAACAAACACAAGAAGTTATGATATCTGCACTTTTTTACCTGCACTGGAACAAGCAAGTGAAAAGAGGTTATCTTAACTGTAAATCCTAACAGCTGTGATTGTTTGAGACAAAGTGCACATGAAATAAAATAGCTGGTCTAATGATTTACTGACTTATCCTCAGATAAATGATGGATTAGACTAAAATTACTTGGAGCTTTCAACTGAATTGCAACTAAGGGTAGGAAAATACCATGCTTAGAATGACATGCTGTTAACTATTCTCTGTTGCACCATCATCTGAAAGAACTACAGATTTGGGGCTGTTAGGCATCTTTCACAATTTTCATTCTATTTGGTTTTTGCTTGATAGCAAAACCGTCCAGGTATCCACTATATAGCGACACTAGCTAGAATGCTTGGTTACTATTTGTGGTGTTTATCTGCTTTTATTGTAGTTGAGTAGCATTTCTCTTATAGGCGCAGAAAATGGGTAATAACTGAAGACTGCCTCTCAGCAGGAAAGTGAGATCAGATTGGCAATGAATGGCATGATTGAAGACAAAAAGCCAGCTTCAGCACAAGGTACCGTTGGCAGTATCTAAAGAAACTGGTACTGAATTTGGACAGGGTCAATATTTAGACAGTATTTCACTGTTTGAGGCAAAGGCTAATATTAGAGTTAAGGCCAAAACAAAGAGTGATTTAACCAAATGCCTGTTTTCAGCTAAATCATCTGTTCCTTTATTTCTGGGTCATACCAATTTGTCAAATTCTGATCAATAATTGGCTAGTGGAATCTAATGCTCAATAGATGAAGAACAGGAACAAAAATACAAAATAAAACAGCATTCCTGAGTCCTCTCCATTTTTTGAAAATTGAGAGGGTTACACGAAATGAGAGCACTGTGCCTCAGCACTTTTAGCTCAGAGGGACTCATGCAAATAGTAAAGCATTCCAGAAAACCACTGAACAGCTGTACTTTTATGTTGGGGGGCTTACACAAGGGAGAAAAATGCACTAGTTGACTTCCCTAAAAATGTTCTGTTGGCAGTTTTCTTCAATTTAACCCTCCGTTAGCATCATCACAGCCTGGGCAGACCCTTTGCTTGAAGCAGCCAGCACATAACGTACAAAGATGCAGACTGAGCTTGTTTATTTAGAAACCATGCGTGCCCCTTTCAATCTAAGTTTTTAATATGTATGTCTCCTTCTCATTTTTCTTTACAAAAATTGTTTTTCAGCTTTTCTCCTTTCTTCCCTAATTCCTTTAAACTCAAACTAAGTATTTATACAATTTTCCTTTCCTCCCTAAGAACCCAAGAGTGAGTCAACTACTACTCTTGGTAGTGGCCCAGAAGTTTTTCCCTCCTCAGGTTCTATACTTCATGTGGGGAGGAAGACACTTGTTTTGTAAGACTGTAATTCTTCTGCTAGATTTGTCTCTATTTTACTATTGCTTTGTTAACTAGCCAGCAGCAGCCTACTGTAGGACAGTTGCAGTTTTTCTCAAATCAGGCTTTTATTCAGGTAAAAAAATATATACATATTTTACGCATGTGCTTTCCAAAAAAAAAATCTTTAAAACAGGGCTCAAAAATATTTTGAGTTTAAATCCATTGTTATCATGCTGGTCCATTTCACCAAGAGTTCTTATGCATACCATCAGAAAACGTCATGTCAGTGCAGGACAACCGCATATCCCTCATCTCAATTAATAGTTTTCCTAGCAGTGAAGTAGAGCTCCTATTGCACCTTTTGGAAGGCACAGTGCTATCCTTCCCAGTTATGTTTGCTTGAGAACCAAGACTGCGTTTGACTCAGGATGCAATGATTCACAGCATATGAGCTTACCTTTCTGGTGTTTTTTGTTTGTTTTTAATGGTTTTGGTTGTTGTTTATTGGGTTTGGGTTTTTTGGGGAGGGGGAAGCAGGGTAGGGCAAGTGCATTTCATCTTTTCGGGTTGTACCATCCTTCTTGGTTTTGTTATCTCTCGTGGTGGTACTCAGTACCCATAAGGGGAAATTCTTAAAGCCAGAATGGTAAAGAGAGTTCACTAATTAATTTTATTTTCAAAACAAATGAATCAGTTTTACATTGGAGAAAAAAACAGGAAACAAGCTATACACATGCGGCAGAACATCTATTTTGCTATCATTCTATTAAGCGTGCAGCTTTCCAGACAAAGCACTAGGGATCACAGTATCTGTTTTTTTCACAGGCAATAACACCTTCCACACTGCTTTGAATTAAGGTATCCGTATCTGAGCTTTCATTCTCTTTGATTAACCCCTTAGCACCTCAGTAGTCCAACTGACTTGTATAAAAAAATCAGAGATGCATTGCTTATCTTTATGTTTGGCTGCTCATCAGATTTTCTCCTAGTGCCCCTAACAGGAGTTTTGTTTAAGTGAAAGCACGACTGGGCCTCTATGTTCTCCATGTTATACTTACTAACAGCTACAATGCCACTAATTTCTCTTGGGCTTAGCTGTATTACCATTTTAAAAGATTTTGGGGGGAAGGAGGGGGAAGGGTCTGAATAAAACTCTTGTACTTCAGCAGTTACCCATACTATTTTTTTTCCTTTCTGCCTTTGGTTTCCTTTTTTCTGACCCTAATGAGGTATTCATTAAGAAGCCTCCATGCTGATCCTTTGCTTTTAATCTTTTAACTTTTCCCTCCAGGCTGTTACTAACATTCTCATTTAAGGAAAAAAAAGTCTTTTCTGAGGCAGATTGCCATAGTGCAGTATTTTCCCACCATAAGAATATCTAAATTAATTATATAACAAAAATAATCAAGTGTCTCAATCAGACCCAGTGAACCAAATCCTGTTATGCAGCGCTGAATTATGACACGTGGAAAACAAAGCTTCTTTTGAACATGGGCGTTGAAATCTAACATTCATTTCCTTACACAGAAATTCACAATACGCTTGCTTTTGCTTTAGAACTTCTCCAGTAAGACAAACACTGTTTTTCACAATGAAGTCAAAAGAAAAAATGCTCAGCATAAGATTTGTTTTTCCCCAGAGCCACAACGCCTTGACTAGCAGGAAGTTTTATAGGAGTCACCAGCCACATTACTAGAAATACAGTGCTGTGCTAGCTAACATGGAAGTTTTAACTACTATGACAGATGCTTTAGTGCCATTGGTATGTCTTTGACCACATAATGAATGCTGCATCTGCATGAGTGCTTCTTTTTCAGCTAATGTTTTCGTTACTAAAATAAAAAGTTATTATCAGTCACTTTAACCACTGGTGATAGGTGAGAGGCAGGAGTGCAATTCATTAGAGCTTTTTAGTGAAGGAAAGGCTTTCTAGATAACAGTGTGCAGTTTCTTTTTCCTCTCCTCCAGTTGGACAGATTAGCCATTGCTGTGGATGAAAATGCCTGTATTGCCCTGCACAATGCATTTCTCAAACTTGAGAAGTCTCTTCTGGCTTATTATTTATTTACTCTTTTCTATATACTTATATATTTTTTCTATCAGTTTCTATATATTTTTCTATATTTTCAGGTGAAAAAAGTAGAACTAAAAAGTACAGTCTACAGATGGGACTGTGTGTTAGACATTCAGAACTCTTAGATCCCCCAAGGCTCCATCCTGATTTAGCTTAATGGCACGAAGAAGTCTCTTTGAGGACTAGTGTATAGAAGTAAGGCCGCACACACAGCACAGCATTTCCATACCTGTGAAAGTATTGCTCATTTGCTCTGCAGCTTGGAGGAAATTTAAGCACATAAACTCTTGTAGCACCTTTCTTACTGTTTTACAAAAAGGTACAGAAACGCAGTTGCATCAGTTCTGTCACAGGATCTTTGATATTTTTAGACTCCACATTACCTTTGTTTTCAAGAAGTTTTAAAGATTTGCAGTGAGAATATTGTGCCATCAACAGACTAGCCTGACCACTATTACTACAACACAAGTTTCTTCAATAAAACCAGACATGAGAAAGTGACTGAGGGACAAACAAATCAACTGATTAAATTGAAAGATAAGATTATACCAATGAGAAAAGAAACCCAGGAAACTCACCTTTCCTCAAGCATTTGATGTGAGCTCAGTTTGATAATTATATGTGCACCATTTCAGTGGTGTTGCCTTTCATTCCTCAGTTCCATAAAGGTAGCCGTGCGAGTACTGTTTCTTCCTGCCAGATCAGTTCTGGCCGCAGCAATGCTTGGAACAATTGGTACCTCTAAGTTATATCTAGAGCTGAAAGTGTTGTCTTTATATATACAAACATTGTTAAAAAGAACAGATCTTCAGGCTAAACCCATAGACATAGACATCTCTGTGCTGTTCAGAGCATTGCCTCATCCTTGAGCAACAGTAGATGAGAAAGGCTCTTGTCTTGCCTTCAGAGCAATTTGTGGAAGCAGCCTTTACTTCCCAAAAAATGACTACCCTCCAGGTGATAGCTATGTTCCACTGAACTAATAAAATTAAAATTATTGAGTAATACGAATATCTTGAGAGCAGAACTAAGCACACTAAGACATTCACTTCAGTAAGCATGAATGATCAGAGACTGATGATATTTTCAACAACGTGGAAAACTGTAACTCCTTATTAAGCCCTGAGCACTCTGCAGTATTTCTCCCATGACTTGGGAAGTAAAAATGGCAGTTACTGCTATTTTCATATGCTTATGAAGGTACCCACAAGATTCCGTGAAGAGTACCACATAGCTTTAAAGACAGAAACTGATTAATAGGTATATGAAATACCCAGTAAGACAAACTGTGATTTTGATACGTGATCTGAAAGGATGTAAGATATTTCACATGCAATATCTGGTCTCCTATTAGGAGAGGGCATAAGTGCTTTCAGCGGTGCTTTTTTACTTCAGTAAGTCCTCCCCCACTTTGTGTCTCCAAAGCCTTTTTTATGCAAGGCTGAAACACAGATCTGAATCAAGCTGAAAATTAATAACAGTTCCCTTATGCCTCAGGTTGGTGGAGTTCACTGTAAAAGTTTATAGTTCATTCTCTGTGGAAATAATGATGCTAATAGATGCGTGGTGTTAGGTGTCCAGAAGCTACATTTGAATAGTATGTGCACTGCTGTGCAATTAAAAAAATACCTTAAAACTTCTTATTCCATGGAACTAAGCTATCAAAATAGAAACTTAAAATTCATCAAATTATTTTACTTGCTCTTAGCAAACCTGAATTTGATTTCTGTCTTTTATTAAAAATAATCACATGGGGCACACTATATTTTATATAGGCAATTCTGGCTGCAATAAAGGAAATGTGTTAATCCACTCGTTTACTATCATTTGGAGAAAGTAACTGTGCAGCACGTAACCTTTCACGGCTCAAACTAATCTCACTTTTATTCGTTCTGGGACTTGATGGCTTCATTCTTGTTAACTATGGACTCTTTTGGGTACTTCCATATACCCTAAGGGTACTACATAACCAGACATCACATCTGAAATTATGAATGTACACTGAACTGTATGTTCAGAATAAAACAGCATCTTACGTTGCCCTTCAAAATTTTTTTCAGGTTGACGTTGAAAACCTTAGAAGTTCCAGAACTACTGTGATCTGAAATAGACTTTTCTCTTTCTGACAATATGCATTAAATGGGGCTGTTAAATAGAGGAGCTGATAAATCCCTGATACATAGTCTTCAGGTTTGCCTACTGGTTATAAATATTTTTTCTCTCCTTGTTGGTTACTAATCTTCCTTTCTGGTAAAACTAATTGATAGAATAGAGATGCAAAAATAATAATAACAATAATCTGTGCCGATGGGTAATGATGGTTAATGCCCCATTTTTGAAATACTGATATATCCAATTGTCTTCTGTGTCTTTTAGAAAAAAGTGGCAATTTTTCACTCTGTGCTATAAACAAGAAGAGGGACTACCTTCTGTTTCAACTCATTTTTAAAAAGGAATTCCATTTTCAGATATCATCTTCTCTGAAGCTTCACCTTTTGATGTTTCCTTTAAAAACACTGAACTAGAAGTCTTAAGCTAAGAATTTATTTTACTTTCTCATTTTATTTATTTTTTCAATTTTAAGTTACTTCTGTATGGATAACTTTATGTTCCTATCTCTGAAGGATATATAATACATACAATAACTAAGTCATACTAAACACCTGAGAGTTTTGCAGTACATTGTTACAGTCTTGGACAAAGAATGAAAACAGATTGCTCTCAAGGATAAACAAGGAATGAAGAGACCAGAAAGTTATGTGGAAAACTGTAAGCTACCCAGAAGACTGGGTACTCCATCAAGCCAGAACCAGTGAGCTATAAAACCTCCATCTCACCAAAATTTCCCAAGAGATTAGATAAACACACTGCATGCTGAGAATGGTTAGTCCTTCTGTGTTTTGGAGTCCACGTCTACATTTATTGAACCCAAGAATGGTTTTCCTCCCCTTAGCAGCAGAGAAAACTTAATTGTGTGCATATATGGGAAAAACTCCCAGAAAACAACATTTACTGCTAAGCCCAAACCTAGAAGGCCAGAAAAATGAAATCTATGAACTAAAATACTTACTAAAAGTTAGTTACTATACTTTTGGCTATCCATAATGAATGATCTGTGGATCAGTCAACAAACTTTTGCAAAAAAAATAACCTTATAATCACCATGCTAGCGTTCACTAAACCACTAAGTTCTACTGAGGTTGAGAAATTCTAGTGAAGTTAAGCAATCCTTCCTTGGCACTAATATAGATGAATACAACTTCATAGAAATACGTATATCATGATTTCCCAACTCTTGGGGGAAAAAAAAAAAAAAAAAACAACACAGATGAGGAGGGAACTGGTAGTTAACTGTGGCCAAAGAACTAAATAGCATGAATAAATATTCCTAGTGTTCCTGGAACCTGCAAGTACTACAAGAGTACATGCAAAAGGTTGTCCAAGCTTTCACTTCCCCTGCAGCTAACAGTAACATCTGTGATGTTACTGCAGTGTAAGCTGTTAGAAAGGGCATACAGAAGGTTTGTCACATATTACATAGTAGTATTGCTAAATGCTTAGTAATACCACAAAGCTTTAATAGAGATGTTGCTTTTCTGAAGCCAATATATTTCTGTTTTAAAAGTCCTTCAATTGTAAGGATTTGAACTGGGTCACAGTGTCCTAAAACTAGAACAGTCCATGCAGAACAGGGCACTCTTCTCTACTCCCTCCAAAACTTCGGTGATTAACGGAAGACTCTTAGGGCTGTCTGAGAACAGAAATGGCACTCACATTGCCATTTCATTTCAAAAATAGGTCTGAAGTTGCCATTTCTGCAATAAAAACTTCTTCCTTTAAATACACATTTGAGTCAAAATAACTTAGAGTCACTTTCAATAGTATTCTGTTTGATATTTGGAAAAATAATGCTATGACTAATAACAGGCATAGAAAGTTTAGAAAGAATTGTAGTTTACTGAGTAGGTGCCACGTTTTCTTCTTACATTGTTTAGGTAAACTATACGTCTACTCTCTCCATACATTTTTTATTTTTTATTTTTTTTATTTGGCTTGAAAGCTTTATAGTTTAACTACATATGTCTAAAAATGCCAGGGCCTTGCTCCATCACTTACTAGTTCAAGAACTGGACTGAAGGCCTGCAAAACCGGGAACATACTAGAATAAAGGAAATTAGATATAAGCTTGTATGTAATAAAAGAAATTTTAAATGGCTCACACTGGTACATTATACTTTACATCAATACAGATGTTTTTGATAGAATTTTGTATTTGCATCTTAAATAATCTCAAAGGTGGTGTTTGGAAAAATGATGACACTTGAACATGAAATAATTATTTTTAAAATAGGAAATATGGACCTCTAGTGGTCAAAATATATATCATACTAGTTAAACTTCAAAGCAGTTCAAACATCACTGTGTTTAACTGTGTTATTTTCCTTCACATTTTCCTCCTCTACCTAAAACAAAGCATTCAAAGTAGCATCCTCCTGCCTGATTCCACTGTTCACTCATTCCTCAAGCATTGATGTTTCCAGATGAAAACATTCTTTTATCTGCCTTTTTCTCACGTAATATTTATGTCTAAAAATGAGTAAAGTTGAAAGATACTTGGGAAGTGAAGGGAAAAATTAATGAGAGTAGCCTCTGAAAACACACAGAAGAGATACTCATTCTTTTCACCTTAAATTATCAAAGCAGTCATACAGAAGGACAGACTCTTGAAATGTGCAAGAGGAAATAAATACAGAAAAATTCTTACAGAGAAGGTCAGAGTAGATAAACAATTTCTGTTTACGAGGTAGCAATAACTAGTCTTCTGCTAGCAAAAAAACAAGTAATAAGCAATTTGGAATTTTGATGTGACAGAAGAAACAAATCCTATGAAGATCATAGGCAGTTTTGCATCACTTACGTAGAGATAGCACAAACAAAGTTGCCCGGCTCCAGCAAGGAGATGACACAAAGATATAGAGATAAATATTTTACTCTAAGTAGAATTTATATATATACATACGCATATGTATTTACAGTTTTGCAATGCAAGACTGCCAAGGAAACATCAGTACGCCTCACCTCTACGTGATTCAAAGTTGCAGTAGTTAAAGTAATAAATCATAAATAAAAGTTTAATGGCTGCTTGTTAACATAGCATAAGCAAAACACAAGTTAACTAAAATTTATTTCAGATCAGTGTCCCACTGCTGCCAAACACATGAATATGGATGACGCTCCACTTACATTATGGAATAAGTAAGAGTAATAATTGAGTGCAATACAGTTACTGGAAATACATTAGCGTAGGTCATACAAATGCACATTTATAAACTTACATTTTTTTCTTCAGAAGTACCAGAGCATACTTCTGAAGCAAAAAGTTGAGTACCTCGCTGTGAATCAGGCACTTTTAGTGAAAGCACACACCACAAAATTGACAGCAATTTCAGTGGAATGGCAGTTGCTTTATGCAAGACTGAACAGGAGGACAGCTACGCAGAGAAAACGCATGGCCAGTTACAAGGTTCCGTAAATTCTGTTTCTTCTCATATCAAAGCATTTTTTGTTCTAAAACCTCAAAAGCAACGCCCAACTTGACAGCTATAAATAAGGATCTTTTGAAGCTTACTTCTGTTCTTGCTGTTCCTGAACCTACACACAGACAGGGTTCCAGTTCCACACTGCCTGCTGCAGATACATTTCAGCAGTATGTTGGTTTATTGTCACTCACCATGAAGTCACTTCACACACCGTGAAGACACTGACCTCTGTGGAAGATAGTGGCAGCGATGACAGGAAGCCTGGGCACACTGGAAGGCCGTGACAGTGTCCTTTCTTGCCTAAGTGTTTGCATTGCTCTCACCCTCCTCAATTCACATATCAACTGTATACTAAAAATACTTCGGTAAGCTATGAGTGAGGATATGTTAGAAGAAGCAACAAAAGTAAGTGCTAGGAGAAAGGTAAATGTACAGCTTTGCAGGATGTCCGGCCTCTTCAGGCTGGTCACATTAGTCTCAGGGCTCCCAAGCAGTAGTGCTTCCCCCAGCTCTGGAGAATGGATTCATGATTACAAAAGCACAGGTTTTCTGCAAGAATATTTGCTTAGAGGGACAGGAACTGCACTCAGTTTGTTTCTTACGTTCATTTATCTTCTAAATCCATATTTGTTAAACAGTAATTCTTTTCTCTGGATGGATTCCAACTCTGTTTGGTGCAGGGTATTTGTGGAATATAAGCTTGGTACTGCTCAGGAACTCCAGGAAGGCAAGGAAGGGGCTGAAGGAGGCACATGAAGTGGAAAAAAAACACATTTATTAAGGCACTGTGAACAGGGGGGTTGCAATGCTGGGTAGGAAAAAAACGCAGTGAGATAAAGCACTTGGGAAGTATCATTAGTGTCTAAGCAATTAGAAAACGAATACAGGAGATTAGGAAATGGGGGGGGCTAAACTGTCAAGATAAATGAAAAAAGCTTTCGCCATAAGAAAGTAAACATAGTTAAAATATTGAACATTCTGTTCCAAACATTTTACAGCCTCTTCTCCCTGTGTAATAATTTTATATAAAATTAGAATGCGTCATCTTCCAACATGGCAATATCGTCTCATTTGCGAGAAAAGTAAATAATCCACCTACCACCAGAAGAAAAAAACCTCCACATTTCCTAATGGTACGGTGGCAGGGTTGTTCAGTCAGAGTTTACTTAGTTTGTGTCAAAGCAAATATTAAAAACACATTTTTGTTTAAAAACTGACTTGTGACATCTGCTTACCTATTTATATCTGATGAAGTTCTCACAGAAAGCCACGTCAGTGTGATCTTATCTTTCAGCAGGCAGAGTGCTGTTTACCTTGTATGGGCCTGGCATTCCTTGTTGTTTCGACAGGCAGTTTAATTAGGATGCATGTTCACCCAACAGAAGCAATGAATGGAGTGGTAAATAATAGTTGGTAGAGCAGTCTGAAGCATTTCATTATCAGTGACTCATTATAATAATTGTAATTAAAAAAGATAAAAGGTCAAACAGGACAGTAACATGCAACAGGGGTTTGCTGCTCACCAGATAATTTGCTTTAAGATTGATGTTGCCATGCCATTCACAATCACATCAATTCAGACTTTGTAGAAAAAGCTCCTTGTGTATCAGCCTTCAAATGATCCAATTATCATTATGTTAACTCAGGTCATTTAAGATGCTTTAAATGGAATTATCTATGCACACAGTTTCAATACTTGCATTTAAGTGGCCAGTGGTTTAACCTGTTGTGGTGAATTCTAGCAGCAGAAAGTTGCGCTAACCAACTATTTCTGCAACAATTTCAAACAATCTGCAATATTTCCCACATGGAAGTATCTGCTTTATATAAAGTGTATATAACCCTTATTCTAGGCCTGGAGAAAGGTCTTGCTCAGCCTTAACTGGGTCCTGCCTACTTTACTGCAGGCCTGATTTGCAATGCTGACTTCACTCCAGTTTCATAGTGCTTACTTTTGACCATTATCTCGGTAAATAAGCAAAGGATATAGAATCATAGAATGGTTTGGGTTGGAAGGGATCTTTAAGATCATCTAGTTCCAACCTCCTTGCTACAGGCAGGGACACTTCCGTCTAGACAAGGTTGCTCAAAGCCCCGTTCACGGCTCATGGTAGTGAATAGAGCACACAGCACCAGCATGTTGGTGGGCAAGGCACATATTGCCAGACTTTGGTGCTGCAGAATCTGTCGTTTACTGTCACACATTCTTGGGCACTTCCACAGCCAAGGGCTGAGATGAGAGGATTTGTCTTGCAATCTTTTTATGTTGGCGCTCCCTTTCCTATGAGTAGGATGACCTTCCACAGAACCAGACACCATGTACTGTAGATACGGCACAGTTTGAGAGCCTGCAAGTTGAGCATAGTTTGCCATATGTGATCAGAATGGAGTACTTGTTTAATGTCAGATGTATTTGCTTGACTTTTTAACATCTTAAACATGGTGGAAAAAGGTGATGTCATTTTGAAGCATCAAGACTAATTCACAGAATGAATGGGAGAGCCTGGTAGGTGTTACATTGCATATCTTGACAAAAGGTTTGTCATTGGTTGGAATTAACTAGAGACTCCAATATCTAGAAATATCAAGAACCTAAATCTTGAGATTGCCCCATCTGATTTGTTGAATCAACTTACTAATGCAGACCTTATAACAGAACACTAGCTAAGAGAGGGGAAGAAAAAAAAAAAAGAATCTTAAAAGATAGTAAAATGAGGGCCAGGGTGACATGCTCAAAAGATACTGGCTGCAACCCATATTCTGGGTTCAGTGCATGGCTCTTCCCCAGACTTCTGTGTGGGCTTTGCAGAGATCTATCTATGCCTTACTTTCCTATTAAAAGCAAAGACAAAAAAGTCAACTATTTAGGAATAAGATTTGTCTCTTCACTGGAGCGCAACATACACTTAACACAGTAGCATTCTGCCTTTACCTGGAACATGGAATGGCTTGGGTTGAAAAAACCTTAAAGATCATCTAGTTCCAACCCCCCCGCCATGGGCTGGGTTACCACCCATTACATCAGGCATTACATCAGGTTGCCCAGAGCCCCACACAATCCAGCCTCGAACATCAGTGCTAACAATGAAAATAATGAGCAACTGCCTCCTTAACAACATAGCCCACACTACTGAAAGACCAAGTATCTTTCTGAATAAATGCTGTTTATACAAAAGTGACTTTACAAGGTTTGTTGTTTGTTTTAAAGCCAGTATATTTCACTTAATCTTGTTTTCAGGCAGCACAGACTGGGTTGGGCTGACAGCTGTCGGGATCCTGCAGACAGCAATAAAAATTACTCTGCGATAATAACTATTGATTTTTACTTTCATTTTTTAAGTTTCCTTTTCCTTTTTTTCTCTTTTATTTTTTTGAGGGAAGACTGGCTGTTTATTCACTCTGGAAAAGGATTAGTATCAGACTCACAGCTAAAGTCATAAATCATTAATAAGGAAATGAGTCCTGCAAAACACATAAGCCCTGGCAAACCAAATGGGTGCCGCATTCATACGATTTCCATACAGTTAATGTGGTCGAGAAGTACTTTCCTTACACTAAGACTAGGACTTCAACTTCTTGGTACACAGATTATTAATGTGAATTGTGCTTCCTCAAACATCCTTAAGACTCTATTTCTACAGTTGCTAATTTACAACAAAGAAGCACAAGCCTGGATTTTCACAGATATTTTTTTGCCATTCATAGTTAAAGATCATAGTTCTAAGCCAGACAGGATCTAAGTAGCTTTTGAATATTTAAGGTACTTATAGACCAACACAAGACTATTCACATCAGAGATCAAAATAAGAACTCTATCTGAATTCATTTCTTTCTTTGTACTTTTTATATATACACAGTAAAATGGTATTCAGAGTGCTTAAGCATAGTTTCTGAGATATCCAGATAGCTTTGCTTGTGAGGTATAGCACTTGATTATAAGAAAAAATAATCTAAATAAAGATTCTGAATGTACAGCTATCTGCTATTCTGTGTCTCTATTATTTTTATAACATATGTTCATTAACCAGTTGTATTTTAATCTGGAACCTTGCTCAGAAATTGAAAGAAGTCTGCTGGATTCTTCTAGCGTAAATGAAAACAATGTACAGCCAACTCCTAACACTCTTATTCCTGTTACATTCTGCAAGGTCTTTTTTAAAATAGAAATCATTTGAGAAAACACTGAAAGATTGCTCAATGGCTGTCCCTCCCTCCTTTCCCTACCCTCTATTTATTTACTTCAGAGGCACTGAATACTTTTGTATTGGTTCTCCCATACTTTTAGGATGAGAAGGAATGGCCTCAAGTTGCACCAAGGGAGGTTCAGGTTGGATATTAGGAAAAATTTCTTCATTCCTGAGAAAGAGTGGTGGTGCACTGGCACAGGCTGCTCAGGGAGGTGGTCTAGTCACCGCCCCTGGAGGTGTTCAAGAACCGTGGAGATGTGGCACTGAGGGAGATTGTTAGTGGGCAGTATTGGTGGGTAGGTGGATGCTTGGACTAGATGATTTTAGAAGTTTTTTCCAACCTTCATGATTCTATGACTGTCTTAGCTGATATAAATTTAGCAGTTTAAGATGGCAGTTCTCTGCTTTCTCAGTATTTTCAAGAAGCTGTAATGATTAGCAGATTATCAAGACACATCTGTTATAGAAGAATAATTTTCCCCTCAGTTTTTGTGGGCTGAGAATCAGTATTGTTGGGTTGGTTTGGGCTTTTTTTTTTTTTAAATACTATTAATTTATTGTTTAACTGTTACATACTGCATGGCTCACTTGCAGCTCCCTGTAGAGTCAGAATAAAGCTGTTATAGGCATTGTAGCAAGGCTGCAATATATAATCTAGTCTTGCACTCCAAATCAGAAAAGAGCAAAGTAAAAGAATCTGTTAGTTAAAATTTGGGTTTGCTGGTTCCATCTACCTGCCTTCCAAACAAAAATGATTTGACAGAAATACGTGGTGTGAATTTCCCACTCAAGCCAATTCAAGTTCCAGACAAACAAGGGCTTTGTATTTGAGGCAACTGCTATCTTTGGTGTCAGGGTAAAACTCTGCACAGAACTAACTGCAAGTTCATAACTTGTAGATTGAAGACTTGATTACTGCTTCTATTCAAAGCCAGAAAAGAACCCTACCCTCATATTTTTGGAAGGAAATTCTGATTTCACAGACAATGAGGGCAGGATATGGCCCAGGAATTATATAAAATTGAGGAAAAGCATGAAACGCCAGTAGCACTGGCTATATAAGAAAAGCACATGGAAAAAAAAGCCAGGAAACACCAATAAATTGATTATACTGTATATTTATGAATAAAAATTAAATGGGCAAAAAACTGTTTCCACTGCTTTCCATTAAAGTTTTTCACGAAGAGTAGTGATTAATACGGGGCACCTATAACCCAGTTTTCAACTGAAAGTTATAGGCAGAAGTCAGTTAATGAAAAGCAGACTCATTGCTGACTATTCCATGTGTTATGAGTAAGAAATGGAATTTGCTATAATGAATTGTATCCCCAGTTAAACAGAAAATCTTGAGATTTAATCGAAACTTAAAAAAAAAAACTAAATCCCTCATGAACTATTTTTATTTCCTCTTTATGCCCCCCCCCCCTCACAGGTTTGATCTTCATATTGTTTCCCTGAAACAAGGCTACAGCAGAAGAGTTCAAGATGGTCCCAAACTATTCTGCTGAAGAAACCGTTAAGAGAATTCACGTCGACTGTCCTGTTTCAGGAAGGCACAGTTACATCTACATTATGGTTCCAACTGTTTACAGCATCATCTTCATCATAGGCATATTCGGGAACAGCCTGGTCGTTATTGTCATTTACTGCTACATGAAATTAAAAACAGTGGCCAGCATCTTTCTGCTAAACCTGGCACTGGCTGACTTGTGTTTTTTAATAACTCTGCCACTCTGGGCAGCCTACACGGCCATGGAGTACCAGTGGCCTTTTGGCAACTGTTTATGCAAGCTAGCATCAGCAGGAATAAGTTTCAATTTGTACGCCAGTGTGTTCCTACTCACATGCCTTAGTATCGACCGCTATCTGGCCATAGTACATCCAGTGAAGTCACGAATCCGGCGTACCATGTTTGTTGCCAGAGTAACTTGCATTGTCATCTGGCTCCTTGCCGGTGTGGCCAGCTTGCCCGTCATCATTCATCGTAATATATTTTTTGCAGAGAACTTGAACATGACGGTCTGTGGCTTTCGATACGACAACAATAACACAACACTGCGGGTTGGGTTAGGTTTATCCAAGAATTTACTGGGATTTTTAATCCCTTTTCTGGTCATACTAACAAGTTACACCCTGATTTGGAAGACCCTGAAGAAGGCGTATCAAATTCAAAGAAATAAGACCAGAAATGACGACATTTTTAAGATGATTGTGGCAATAGTATTTTTCTTCTTCTTTTCCTGGATTCCTCATCAAGTGTTCACTTTTCTGGATGTATTAATTCAATTACATGTAATAACAGACTGCAAAATCACTGATATTGTGGATACAGCTATGCCCTTCACTATTTGCATCGCTTACTTTAACAACTGTTTGAATCCCTTTTTTTATGTTTTCTTTGGAAAAAACTTTAAAAAATACTTCCTTCAGCTAATAAAATACATTCCACCAAATGTCAGCACGCATCCAAGTCTCACTACCAAAATGAGCTCCCTCTCATATCGACCACCAGAAAATATACGCTTGCCCACTAAAAAGACTGCTGGGTCTTTCGACACTGAGTGATGCATTATGCTGTATACTTTATTTTTTCCGAACAATGTTGTGAACGAAGCAGCAAGAATGACAAAATCCATCTGCAGTCCCAGACATCACAGCTTACTGCTCATTATGGAAACATTAAATCACCTCAGCAAAATCACACTGTAAAGATTTAGCAGTGGCCTTCTGTTTTACATTGTGCGGAGGACTGCCTGATTTTCATTTTGTTTTTCTTTGTTGAAAGCAACATAAATGGTAGACAGGTACATCAGAGTTTGTCGGCATTCTGCCATTTACTCAAAACTACAAAAGATCTCTGAACTAAAAGGAAAAGCTTTTGAAAGCAACGTGAATTACGAAGAACCGGTTTTGCACACGTGAGCCAAGTTTTGCCAAGTTTTTTTTCAGGAGCTGATGGAACTACACTGCTTGGTTTTGGGTTTGTGTTTTTTTGTTGTTATTTTGTAGGTCGTTTGTTGGTTTTTTTTAATGAGTCATATGTTGTTGTATTTATAATATAACTTGTTTTTCAAATATATGCTTTATCTACATGCCCAATTTTAAACTTCAATTGAAGTTTAAGGACCACGAAACTGGTCTCATTCTGATTTGTGCTACTATTTTCCATTTTTAAATAGCAAAATTTCATAATAATATATGCAATAAAATGCAGGTTTATTTATTAAATACAGAATAAATATATTTTTAGATTTATACTCCTAATTAGAGATCTCAAACATTTCTTCAAACATTTTTATCCCAATGGGTATTTTTATACTAGTAATATATATATATAGAGAGAGAGAGAGACACACAAAACAGGGTTTCCTCACCTTTCTCCATGATATGCCATGCTGACTCTGAAGAACACTGCTTATGGAATGGGTTAACTCCATGCTTTATGCAACTGTTTGAAAACAGAAGTTGTAGGACAGAAGTGATCAGAAACCTTCAAGTTATTTTGTAGAATAGCCAGAGTACTCTATGAGAGAAGTACCAACTAATGAGATCCATTCCATTTTTCAAAATCCTTGGACAATGAAACTCAGATTCTGACAAGAACACGACGATGCTTTTAGTCATATCACTAAATAAGCAGGACCAAACTTTGTCCTTGGTGTTTACTTAATTGCTCTTCGCTTATACAAAACTGATCCTGGAATGAGGATTATTTGCTCCATGTAGAACACTTTTTATTTGTATGGAACAATTTCAAATTTATACTAGCATAAATCAGATCAAAAATCTGGCTCAAACCCTCCACAAAAATGAAGGGGAAAAGGTGATAAGAAGTTCCAACTCGTGAAATCCTCGTGTATTCTTATAACCTCAGATAATGAACTCCAGAAAATATTTGCTCCTGATTAACTCCCGTTTATTTTCTTCAAAGATAAATGAGCTCATAAATACTTTTCAACCTAATAAAGCTTAAGAAAAAAATTCCAAAAATTCACATATTTGTCACATAGACAAATATATGACCCTGGAGAATTTGCAGTATTTATAGTCTTCTAAATGATATCTTTAATGTTGCTTAGCTAGCAAGCAGCTGGATTTTCTATAATTCCTGTTTACATCTCACAAGGCACTGTGATGATTCAGTAAAACTTCTACAGCTGTACTTCGTTAAAAATGCTCTTTCACTGAAGGTTGATTTAATTGAAAGCTATTTTTAAAAATCTGATACCTGAATGTGTCATTTAGGGACAGTTAAATTAATCTCATGTATAGCACTTTATTTTCAGCTTATATCCTTACACAGGCATGTGAAATAGCCATTCTTTAAAAAAAAATATGGCAACAGTCCCATGCATTATAAATAGCATCCAAAGCACTCAGTAAGCTGATGAAGGACTAACAGAGCTTGCCATTTATCTGTATGACATTTTGTTCGTTTACATGCATACATGTTGAACTGCATCAGGAGCCTCCAATGGAAGTAGCGCTTTCTCAGACATTATTTGGTGTGCTGTGCTTGCCACCTGCTGGACGCAGCCACAAATTTGTTTTTGATCTTAAAAGTTACTAAAGGAAGAAACAGCAATATTTTCCTGCCTCTTGATAGATCTGCAGATCCTTGCCTCTGGCAAAACTCCTGCAGAAGTAACTGCTTCCTGGATGGACAAGTTTGTATTCAGCTCCCTTGGGAAGGAGCAAAGCAAGCATTTCTTCACCACCTGCTCATCCCTTTGGTCACCAAAATCCAGTGTCCCAGATCACGACAATGCATAGCTCGTTTACAAAGTGTTGACTGCATTACTACAAGAGACATCTCAAAGATGCACATAAATTCTTTGATTATTTTTACATACATATTTAACAAATAGGGGGAAAAAGCATATGTGCAAGCGGTAACTAAGTATTTAACTAAAAGGACTCATTTATTATCAGGAAGACAAGCAGAATCAGTAGTGAATATGAATGATAAAAATGACTATCACAGGATAAAACAGACGGAAGCCATTAGTGATTTTTCATCATTTCAGGCTGCATTTTTAAGAGAGTGTTTTATCCTAGCTGCTGGTGCCACCTGTGTCTACCTGTGTCATGGGAAAATGCAAGGGCTTGCACATTCTTCTGGGTTGCTCCAGGAAAGGCAGGAAAAGATTGCAGCTGTTGTGCTTTTAATGAAATGCTGGCCTTGAATAGATAGACAATAAATAAATAAAACTCCGATATTTTTTTTCTAAGGGGTTGGAAAATGGTCATCAGCTGTCAAGGACAGAATCCTATTTTAGTGTTTCCTAAAACAAAAAGCAAATCAATAGATACCAAAAACCACCTATATCCAGAGATAAGTCTCCAGCAAATCTAACAGGGCAGCAGCAGAGCAAATGCCTTCAGAGCACAGCTGTTACTGCGTGCAGCTGTGTCCTACAGACACTCCCACAGAGCCCTGTACAAGAGTCATTTGGAGTCCCCTTCTCCTTTAGTAAACTCACACCATTTTCTTCACCCATCCTGCTGTAATCAGCACAGGTGCTGAGAAGAACTTTGTTGCTGGGCCCTGCACTCCCCTGCCCATGTACTTGCTGAGAATCCTGTGCTGGAGACCTGTGACTGGGGCACACAGAGCAGCAGTGCCGTGGGGTGCAGGGTCAGGCCCTTTAGTCACAGTGTCCCCTTGAAGCACTTTGATTTAATTATTCTGACCTCCAGTGTGCAAGATGAAAAGATTTGATATAAGTTTGTTGTGTGTCTGGTCATCTGTAAGGAGCAGGTAAGAGCAGTGGAGAGACCTTCTCACTTCTGTGTGCCACATTGCCTCCCTGGCCTCTGGTAGGCTTGGGACTGTATGGTTCACACTGAGGGGCAGGTAGAAGGCCAGAGAACCTACTCCTTGCCAACAAAGGAGGAAAGAGAAAGGTTTGGCGCTGTATGACTCCACCACTTTGGGGGGGGTCTTTGGGTTGAGCCTTCTTAATTTAATATCAAAACATGAACTAGTTATACATGCTCTAGAACAAACTCCCACTCTCATAAAGAACACCAAGTTAACTAAGATGCAACAAAATCATATTTTAAAAACAAGTATCCAAAGAGCTTTCTATTCTTAAAGTAACCAAAATTAAAATCCTTGATAAACATTTAGTCTGTTCTTGTGTTCTCCCTGTGTGTGGCTTTTGAGATGTTATTAGTGGGGACAGCACTTTGCCCTAAGTACAGGAATCGCTACTCTTGTGCTATCACAGTTATAGTCTGTTGACTTGTGTGAATGAATACTGTCTTTGTCCTGGAAGAATAATTGCTAAATCACATTATGCTTGACATGTACATGCATAACATTTATTTCTATTTATTGTGCAGTTGGACCTTATGACTCATGTTTCACACTCCACTCTGTACTGGTTGGCCCCTCATACGCCTAGTCTGAATCATACTATGCACTGAATAACCTAAGTTTCAGCAAAGCCCCTACAGATACAGTGGGGCTTAATTTGGCTTCTCAGCTCAACAATTGCTTCATGTTTATATAGTTAATCGAGGTGCTGCAGAGCAAGTATTAGGCCAAAAGTCCTTTCCTTTACCAGAATCACTGCTAAGATGATGACGAGAACCATCAACTTGGAACTGAGACAGCAGCAGACAATACAGTAGGATTCCCAGATTTGGTCTGGTTTTGCTTGCATAGCATTCAGCAATGATTTATCTTACTGACCTCCTTTTTCAGTATTTTAAAATGCAAGTATTCCCAGGGAGAAGAGTTTGCAGTGGAAACAAACAAACAAAAAAAAGCTAGGAGGGAATAGGATGAAGCAAGGAGAAGGCCTAAGAAGGAACTTAGTAATTTCAGAAATTCTTAGTGCTGCATGTAAATAATCAATTTTGTTTTCACAACTTTTTTGTTTTGTTTGTTTTTAAAGAACCTAAGAAGAAATCTTTCAGCTAATTATTAAAAACTTAAAAAGTTTGGAGTGGCTCTTGTAAGTTTCTTCTTTAGAACATCCTGCTCAGTTTGGAACATATCAAACCATTCCTACCCTGCTCACAAGGTCAGGGTCTCCAGCTCTGCCCTTCTACATCACAGCACAGGCTTAGCCAACATATCATCCCACAAGCTAGTGCAAAGCAGTGAGGTTGTTTTATCAATCACTGAGTCCATTTCATCAGTGACCTCGCTACCAAGGCTGAGTTAACAAATCCACAGTGCTAATGGCAGAGCTGTCAAGCTCATTGTTGCTGGTGAGTTCTGCAGACGTGGCTATACAGCCAAGAAATAGGTCCAGACCATGTTTGAGACCAGGATCACGCAATCTTTGTATTGGTCTAGTGCTGTGGCCTTTGGCTTTAAAAATACCTGATATATAAATAAAGCGTCAAAAACTAGGTATTCTCTTTTCAATATTTTTGTGCAGTCATAATTTGTGAAGTGGTGGCTGTTAATGTTTCCTGCTTCAATAGAAATAGCTTTATATTGTGAAAGGTTACTACTGTTATAAGAGCTTCTACTGTCTGAAGTACTATGAAAAGATACAAAACATACATCATAAATAGGTAACATCTTTGTGAAAGGCATCTCTGTTGCTGCGTTATTCTACTCAAAGAAGAGATTTGTTTCTATATTATTGTAAATACTCCAGCATTATCAGTGTCTTAGAAACCCATCTGATAACTGTATGTCCAGGAGAGGCAGATAATGTGCTGCATATAAATCCATATCAGCTTGGCCTACCTAGCCTGAACTCCTTTTCAGGTTTAGTTTAGAGTACAGTATACAAATACAAAAGAACAGAAAACAAAAATTTCACGAAAATATATACTGTAGTAGTAATATGTATAATTAAATTTGCTGAACAATTATGAAATAGTAAAGGAGCTAAAATAAGGCTATTTTCATAAGTTTTGATCAAATAACTTTTTACATACTTTTCTAAGATTTCAGTTTTGCACTGTAAAAAACCTCCAAGCACAATAAAATTTGCAGATGCAAACCCCTCTTTGTATAAAAGCAGCCACAAAATGAGAGAATGTTTATGATTTGCAGGATACTTCTCAAGGAAAGGGTATAAATAAAAGGAACACGAGATGTAATTTCACCTAGTAGAGAACTGTTAATGTTGAACCTGGTTATTTTGTGTGTGTAATATGATCACTCTAAGTGGAAGTATAAAGGAATATGCAGCAAGGCATACTTCATAGCATACTTTCTACTTTAGACTGTTACATGGTGTGGTGTACATCTTAAATACAGCAAAATGATACTTTTGTTATTCTTGAATTTCTCTGTTTATCTGTGGTAACTTTGTGCGCCATCATCTGTAATTTTTACAGGAGAGTGAGCAGTAGATATGTTGTGCTTTGTTTTAGAAAGAATTATCAAGTTCTAGGTTTCAATCTGATAATTTTGCAAAAAAGTAATCTTTTCCCACAGAAGCATCTGCATGAAGCTGATGGTATTTTAAAATATTGAAAATATTAATCTAAAATACATTTAGCTGTGTTGGCTCAAATTATTCTTCACACCATATAGTTAGATTGTTTAGTCCAAGTTTAGTTTTTCATCAGACCTACAAACAAAGGTGTTTTTATCTCCCATGATAGGTAGCGGAGTTTAGAAAGGACAAGAACTGACAAGAACACTGGATTCCCAATGAGAACATTCATTTTTTTTATACAGCTCATAACCCAGAAATTCTGAAGTTGCAATGTGATTTTGTTTTGTTCAGCAAGGCTTGTGAATCAATTTCCTGTTAATTAAAGAAAACTTTAAGCTAACTGGAAAAAATATGTTGTACTTATTGCTTGAGTCTAGATAACATTCTGCACCTACAGTTCTTTTACCTATGCTCTCTTGAAGCATCTAACTTCAGTTTTCCTGCAGGGCTCACTGTTAGGTACATATCGAATATGCTTCAAGAACTTAGCCGATCAGATCCAAAATATCCGTATTCATTGCTGTAAGCCACAAATAGGTGCTGGATTTAAACAGGACACTCAGGCACAACCCTGTCAAGATGCTAGAAGAGTATACAGTACATCTTAAAATAAAACAAACAAAAAAACAAACAAAAAAAACCCACCACTATCTAAAGCATATTCTGATTTTGACCTCTTACCTCCAACCCAAAGGAAGATTGCAAGTTTACATGCAAGATAAATTATTTCCTTACACTTCACTGCTTATCTTGGAGCTGTTTAAAGGCTAAAGTTTTCTACCGAGCTAATTCAAATATACTGACCAAGGCTGTTCCATGATGGAATATGTCTTTATCTCTTCTGTCATATCATTTTATTGATGACATGCCTGTGTCAAAGCAGAAGCCAATCAACACTGCAAAGCTCCACAACTTCCAGCTACGAGCAGATTGCCACCACCGACAAGCACACTTGCACAGAGTTGCACTCTGCTCTGTGCACACATTAGAGCCTAGTTTTTCTGCAAATAAAATTTAGTCTTCTGGTCCAAAAAATCCATAGAATCCGTAGCCTCCTGAAAGAACTGCCACAGGTTGGGACATCCCTGCATTTCAACCTACAATGAAACACCTGCAATGCCAGCAGTATTGCATTTACTGATAATACTTAATAGAATACTTAACACACAGCTGTTAAGTTCACTATAGCAATAGAAAAAAACACATGGAACAGTACGAAGAATGTGCTGCATAACTGTATTAATCCTATATTGTTTTTAAATGGATGCTTTCACAGAAAACAGGAATCAAAGACTTCGTATGCTTCAGATTCGGGAAATGCTTGATTTTCTGAAAGCACAGTGCAGTTCTCTTAGGAGAACTCTAACAAATATGGAGAAAAATACTGAAACATCACTACACACAAAGTTTGAATTGCAGTTTAAAGATTTAAAAAATTAAATGACTTCTGGTCTATTACTCTTTCTGATGACTGTGCGTTTGACAGCATTTTACTGACAGTGGTTTCAGTATTTCTCCTTCAGAAGGAGATAAAACAGGAGATAAAGTGCGTTTTAAGTGGTTGAGAAGAGAGTAAAACACAACAAGAAACGTCTGAAGATGAGTCAATGCAGATGCAGTTCCTAGAGCAGCATTACATGCTATTACTTTTGCTACACTGAAAATGGGTAATTTCAAATCAAGAAACTACCTAAAAAGTAGAAATTGCTTGTAGGCTCCATATTACCTTACGCTGTTTGAAAAGTATGAAGTTTCAGGCTTTACAGTAATCAAAATTGCAAACATCCTTCTAACTACATTTTAAACCCTCTAATATTCTACACTAAAATTCTCAGTTTCCACTTTTTACCAGCAAACTTTGACACTGATTTAGAGAAGTCAAAGCAGTTCTGAAAACACCAGCCACAAATCTGTCACAGCTCTTCCAATGAGCAAACAGGGCAGCCTTAACACTGCTCTTCAGATTTCTGTAGTGCAGTGTTAAAATCTGTTTGCTTTATTCTCATCTAAAACGTTGTTGCTGCACAGACATGGTTATAGTTCCTAGTCTGTTAAATGAGACTTTGCATTTTTAAGATGAGGAAAAGATGAAAATATGCAGTCGGCTGTCATGCAAGAGCTATGGGGATTGGTACTATGGCATGCAAAAGAAATTTATCAAACAAGAACGAACACTGGTTGGAGTCCATTCACAGTGGTGTCAGCTGATATTTTACCACTGACTTGAATTAAGAGACAACATCAGTTCTGAGAAGTCTCACGTCCTGCCTTTAATTCTAAAATCAGGGCAAAACCAGCATCTGGACAGTCCTTTTATCTCCTTTTGTGTACAGACTGAACTATAGCATGCAACCAGAAGAAAACTACTTGCATTGTCATCGGATATACACTGTGCAATCAGCTGGGCTGCTCAATGCGAAAAGGATGAAAACAAAATGATGGAACCAAGAAGTCAACCCATCTGCTTGGAGGGGTTGTAGTAGACACAGACAAAACAATCTAGAAAGTACCAAACAGAATACTTATTTCCTTATACTACAAAGCTGCTACCTAGCCACCTTTCCCCCACCGCTTCTCTGTTGTCATGCATAGCACTTCTTGCAGCACATATTAATCAGGAAATTAACCTGATGTTATTCTGCTTTGCTATCAGGGAGTTTTCAGTAATTTGCATGAACACCACGTGCAGTGTTGCTTAGTAACAGGGACAGTGGAATAAAGCCATAAAGTGGGAGGAGGAAGATGAGGCGGGAGGAAATCATAGCAGCATAAAAACTTTTATTGGCACTTAAGCACACTTTTCCCTGATTGAAGCAGAATTCATGAAACAATTACAACCCCGTGACAAAGGCTGGTAATGATTAGCCCTTAAGAGCTACAGTTATTTTCTGACAGTTTGGAAGCTATTTTTGTTTATTGCAGAAAAGGAAACATCAAATCTTCTTTGGACTACTCAAAACTGAAGACACAGATTAGCACCAGCTAATTACCCAGCGCCAGCATTTCACTAAAGTTCCCACTGCAGAATAGAAGATTTATGGAATAATTTAGAATTGTAATTAATTCTTGTCACCTAACCAGATTTTTAAATTAACTTCAATACTCAATACTTATTTTATGATGTGCAAAAGTGGAAAATTTATATTTTAAGGAATTATTAGGAAAAAAATAAGTCGCTGTTACAATATTTTAATAAATTCAGTCTGAAATACTGACAAAAATACATATTATAAAAAGAAAAATCAGTTTTGCAATAAAGTCTAATCTACACGAAGTCTTTCATACATTTCAACTATAACTGTAATTCCATTATTTAAATAAAGTCATACTTTTCTACTAGTAGCTAAAAGTTACTTCAGTTATGGAACATGAGATTTTTTCCTCCTAGATTAAGGTCATACAAGATTTACATAGAACATAGGATAGTTATAATTCTTCATAGCGATGGCCATGTTTCTGACAAATGTAATAATATCTTTTTCCAGTCATCAACCTATTCAAAAATAAATAAATCACAGAATATCCCTGCAGCAACTAGACTGCAAGATTGTGATACCTTGCTTTGTCCAACTGCTTGATGAAGTAAAACAATATCAAGAAATAGCCAGCATATTTGGCAATCGTTTTCTCATTTAGAGAAAATGTACTTCTCATGGCCTCTTTGTTATCTGCTTCACATGCCCCTTGAAATTAATCTAGTGTTCTTTTTTCCTTTTATTTTTTTCAACTGTTTCCCAAAGAAGGCCCTGCATCTTGGTATCCTTCAATGTCATTAGAATCTTGGCTTTGATGTCACTACATTAGTTCACTACATTTTGAAAGATCCACTCCTAACCCTAATCTGTGTAGAAGTGGCTCAGAGCTTTAGACAGACATCAGCTTACTCCAAACACCACTTCTGAACCCATCAACAGCACGTAACCGTAAAGATGGGCAGAAGTGCCCAAACGTGTCATATAGGTGAGCATTGCAGACCACTTCCTCTGGACAGAAGAGGTGACCTTCTTCATCCTGTGTTTATGCCACTGATTTATAGAAGCAGTAGGATTTTCCTGTTCTGCGCTTTCAAGTGAGAGTATAGAGTCGTGAAGGAGTGAGAAGCACCAAAGTAGAGAGACCCATGTTAGGGCATGCCTGGTGCCCTATGCGGTCTTTTCAGAACCAGCTGCCCTGCATACAGCAGTGCCTTTGCTCTCATGAATGCCCTGTCCTCCATACTAATGCCTAGGCCTACTGCTGGTAGTACACTGATCTTCCACTAACAGGAGGCTAAACTTAATTTCTCTTCAGCTTGACTGCTGGGACTTGTCCAGCTCGGAACTTGTGCATTCAGACAAGATTTGCATAGCAGCCAAACAACCTCATTCTTTTTTTGCTCTAAGAAACTCAAACTTTATCTAATTTATGAATTCCCGGACCTCCTCCAATTCACATTTGCACCCACTTCCCCTGTTTTGTTGATGAACTTCTTGTTACGTCTAATCTCAAAATGCAGTGCTGTGGGGAAAGAGTCCATGAATTCACTCAGTAAATTCACGTGAATGTTTTTGATGTAGGAGAAATAATAAATAAGTGACAGCTTTTGTATTGAGAAACTCAGAAACAAGTCAGTATAAATTAGCAAACCCTGCTTCAAAACTACCCAAACCACTGAACCATTAGAAGACTATATATAAAAAAGAGAATTTCTTATTACAAAAGTATCTGAGCTTATCTGAGAACATATCCAGCCATAACTTTGAAGTAATAACATGCATCTTTGAAGTAACGTGTACCTTTGAAGATTTCTCTTTTCACAGACTCCACCACAGATTAAATACCCTTTCCAATAGATAATTCTTAAACCTTTTCTTGTCACCTCAAGAATAGAAAAAACAGAAATGCTAACTAAAACTTCTTCTCTATAACATTTCATTTGATAAATGACAATGCTATCTAGAAGCAATGAAAACACTACAGAAATATAACATACTAGCAAAACACTAAGACTAGACTCAGGGTAACCCTGCCCCAGTGATGTACACAGCATGCCATTTGTTAGAACATGTTTCCTCTCCGGCAGCTTTTTTAAAACCAAAGCAACATAACATCATCTTTACACCGGTAACAAGAGCATCCACAAAGTTGCAACTCATTTCATTTAAATTTTCACTGACAAATTGTTAAATACTTCCCAGTTTCCCAATTTTTCCAATAAATACAAATCTCCATTTAAAAAAAAAATACTGCCATGAAAGAATTCTATGCAACGTTAGACACACAAATAAAAATAAATCACATCCCATGTGATTTCCTGAGGGAGAACACCATATAGGATTTTCTGAGCTGGGAGCAAAACAATGAGATACAATTTGTGAATCAATGCTCAACTCCAAACATAAGGAATTTAAACACAAGAAGAATCACTTCCCTCTCCCAAAAACTTTTTTAAAAACATAAGCACTGTTCTTTATCAGCTCCCAAGTGAAAAAATATTTGTGGTTTTCTTTTAAAAATGATGAAGCAAAACAGATGCTGCAGTGCAGAGAGCACAACAAAACAGAGAACAGTTGTTTGCTGACTCTCTAGTGTGCCATCCACATTATTCGCAATCATGCAAGACCTCATTAGGCCATGTGCTGATCCAGGATGCAGCCCTACTGCCTTGAGAGCTCCACACGTGCAACTGAGATCAGGATTTGGCCATGTGCTTTCTTTCCCAACCCAACAAGCATAATCCTTGCAGCATAAATTCTTACAGATGCACAGAAAAACCCAGCCATGGTGTAACTTCACTGCTGGCAGAGCTCATGTTCCTGGTGCCAAACATAACTCACAGATGTCACGTCTGCATTTGCATCAGGGCAGCAACTGATAAAACATGAAACGAGACTGTCCACTTACCTCATTTACCAGCTAGCACAAAAGAAAAGGCACTCTCAGTAATCCTGCCATGTCAAAACTCACCAAATTAACAGCTTTCCCAGGACAGCAGAGAGTCCTCTTGCTGTTGGTACCAATGGCTGCTGCACCTGTGGCGTTAGTCCTGAAGCCTGTTGTAAGGCCCCAGCCAAAGCAGAAGACATTTACTCAAGTTCTTCCACTCTCTGCATCCTGAAGAGCTTGTTTTCCTTGCAACTCAGGTTTTGGGGGAAACCACAGCCCGAACAGAGGTGCCTCATCATAGAAAAAAGAGGGAGGGTCTGGGCACTGCACAGGCCCAGCTGCTCCTGACAGGACTCCTCCATCAGGTGCACACTGAACAAACTGCCTCATTCCCAAGGGAGCACCACAACCACCCTGAGGGCACTTGTGGGCTATAACAAACTGGGCAGCCCTACCTGAGGTCCCATTTCAGCCCAGCTGAAGGACACTGGTCTGCAGTCCTGCTTGGCCACAGGCTCCCCTGAGTCCTGAGCTGATCTACAGGCTGATGGCCTACCCCTGCATGACTGCCCCAGGCCATGTTTGGTGCAGCTGCCCCTCCACTAGGCCTGACTGAAAGAAATACACTGACAAGTTTGAAATTACTCTGGTAGCAATCTCTGAAGCTAAGAAATGGCCACAGAGGAGACTAGGATATAGGTTAGCCACACAGGCTTTGCTAACACTAGGGTTACAGTCCATGTGAACACCTAAATCACTCCTCAGAATTCAGAGAAAACATTCATTTGGCTGGGGCTGCCAGAATAATTTCAGTCATGTTCTATTATCTAGCTGCTTTTGAAGACTCAGTAGCACCTGTGCTATTTCTGAGGCAAAGGGTTAATTGATGGAATATTTTAGTTATTAAACATCATCTTTAAACTTCTCAACTCTTGCTGAAGTTTGTAATAGCAGGCAAACTAACTGCTGTTTAGTAGAAACACTGTTGGCCTCAGCACAATTTGAGATGCTTTTTGCCTTCCTGTATCTTGGGGTGGTATCCCTCTAAGAGGTGTTTCACAGGCATCAGGAAGATCAATGTTCTTGGGCTACAGTGTAATCTTAGAATTTGCAAGCTTTCCCAAAACATGGCTTAGAAATTCTGATGGTGGTGTATACAGTTCAAAGAAGGCAGTGGAAGCTTTGCTTTATGCTGTTTGTTAGCAAATTCTGGAAGAGGGATGATTCCTGGTGGACCCTTTGTGTTGTGACTACATTGTGTGGTTCATCATTTTCCCTGTAGAGCTTGTACAACCTTTGAAAAAAAAAATGATGTTAGTATAAAATTCTTCAGGCCTTACAAACCTTGTGGATTCTGTAAGGAAGAAGTTTCTTAGATTACAAAATCTGTCTGTTAATCAGTAGTAACTTTCTCTTCTCCCTCAGCCAAAAAACTTCATTTAGCCAGTAAACAATCAGAAGTATCTCCTTTCTGAGTCCATTCAAGAATAAAAACAACAATCTAAAAGAACAGGAGTGAAACTTAGTTCTGAGTGATATTGAAACAAGACTTAAGAGAAGCCAAAGGAAAATAAATAAAAGGTTTCATTTCCATTATTTAGAGAACATCAATTTTTCTTTTTAAACAAACCTTTCTCAGCACTAGGCTAATTCGTAGCAACCTAATTACATTTTTTGCTAAAAGGGCATAAATCTCAAACAGTGTTATATTAATGTGCAATTTGGGACAAGCAGGGGAAAAAAAAGTAAATAAGTACCCAAAATAGTTTTAAAGCATCTTTAAAAAAAAAAAAAAAAAAGTGTTTATAGTCCTCTGTAATGATCTGCAAAGATCTCTGTACTGTTGCATCCCTGCGACTGCATGGCACTGTGGCCTAAGTCAGCAATTCTCAAAATGTTGTCCCTAGAAAGCAGATTGTTTCCTCCAAGATTCCAGATGCTAAACTGCATTAAAAGAAGCACAACATACATTAGACATTTTTCTGTGTAATTGCTGCTGTAATGTTAGAAAATTATGAAAGGAACGAAGATCAGCACAGTTTGTGAATGGGTGGAAGCAGGCAGTCTTTCTCTATGTGGTCAGTCCCAAAATGAGCTCAAGAATTCCTGATGTAAGCCTATATGAAAGGTAAATTTATTTTATTTTTTTAATGCTTGGTGCTCACCAGACTGCTTATAAATGCTTATATGGTTTGTCTGTGTTCTTGCAGTCTCCTGGCCTTCTGCTTGACTGTGGTTCCTCAGGGCAGAGTGAATTATAAAAGAAAAATTATATAGATCAACAGTCCTTGCAGACTACATTGTGGAAAAAAACATATAAGAAAACATAAATCTATTACCTCCCAGATCTCAATTACAGAAAAATAATGTCAGTGAGAAAATTACTACTTTCATAATTACTCTTCTCAGTAACTGTTTTTTGAAATCCCACGAAGCTCTCAGAACTCTCAGTTCTCATCCCAAGCTCTCAGAGCGCATTTTAAAATTTGGAGTGAAGTAGCTCAAAGCACATTTATGTTTATTGTCTTTTATTAAGGAAGATATACAGTGTATATGAAACTTGTAGAATCATAAAGCAAGAAACTTGAAGCTGTACATCTCCTGATAGATTTAAATACAAAATAAGAAATTATTGTTGCCTGTGAAATGGTTTGTGGTGTTTTTTTTTTTACCTTCTCTGGCCATTCATGCAGTGATTCAGACAAGAAACAATAAAAAACTAAGGTTAGAAAGAAAAAATGCAATCTCTTCTAGTCATGGAAAACATTGTTTTCTCACATTTTAACCAAACTATACTTGGTGGGGAAAAAAAAAAACGTTTTTAAGACAAAGTCTGAATTGGAGAGATAGGAGAAAGGATGTGGTCAGGTAAGTTAGAACACCTCTAGAACACATTTAGTCAGGAGTATTTGTGCTGCTGTTTACACTACCTCCAAATCTTCAGTACAGAAGTACTTTTAACAGAGGGAGCGATTGCAGAGATCAAGAACACTTTTCTCTGTCATTCATTGCCTTGTGCAATATTTACATCTGCATATATGTTTCTTACAAGGCATGACTGTTTGGTAGAGCTACATCTGGAAAGAATGTGGCCTTGTGTCACTGGCCCAGCCTTTGCAAAGAAAAGCTCATAGAGAAGCAAAACACTGAGGAAGATGTGTCTGAAAACACAAGTTCACCCTCTGAAGGAACTTCTACTCTTTGCTTTGTCAATTTTCCAACAACAGCTGCTAGTTATCTGTCATATTAATATGCTTTCAATATACTATTCTTGAAGCAGCTGGGCCAACTTGAAACCAATTTGAAAAACATGTTTATAGACAAATGCGAAGGAAATGACCTGTAACACTGTAGACACAATATGTTCTGCATGAGAGTTCCATCAGTTGAGTTTTTACCAAGTCGGTTGTTTTATTATCACTCAGTGTCTCCTGTTTTCATTTTGCTGTTGCTAGTAGGTCTGGGTTGCCTCTGACTTCCAATCTATCTTCCCAGTATTTTCTGTGGTTCTTTGATCCCAAAAAAGCAGCCATTTAAGTGAGCAGCTTCACTCCAGCATTCCTGTGTGTCTGCAGAAGCATGCACTGACTAAACCAGGGCTTGGTTACGTAGCAGGTGAGTGAGGGGAATGAGCAAGTAGGTATTTCCTTTAAGCAGCTACAAAGAGGCAAGAATGAGTTTCGAAGAATTAGTGCTACAAAATGATTCAAAAAAAGATCACAGTTTTAACCATTTCAGATGTTAGGATGACATTTTATAATATAATGAAGGAGAAAGAGTTGATGAGAAAATCATTCTTCCAGCTTTCATTGCACGTAGAGTTATTGAGTTGATGAAATATTCCTACATCTGCTTCAGTGCAGAAACCAAGACTCTTCTTGCCTTTAGCTACAGTTATTTTTCATTTTTGCAGATATCAGTGCACAGAATTTTACATAGTTTGTGTACCAGTAAGACAAACTGATTGCCTCTTACATTAAAATTTAAAGCTGAGAATGTGAATTTAAAAAATAATAATAATAGTCCCCATAAATACTACATCTTTTCTCCCTTTCACAAAGAAGCACATGCATGCTTTTAAATAGATATTTGAGAAAGGAAATACTGCAGGCCTATTGCTGTCACTTGGCACTAATAATTTTGAAAGTTTTGGTCATTTTGGGCTTAAATTCTCAAGCCTCGATCCAACACTTACAGGAAATTCCATCTGTGTATCCATGTGGTTTCAAAAAGGAAGTTACAAAGTGAACAGTGGCGTTTAGAAATAATGAGCCACGCAAAGAACCAGTTGACTAGAAAAAAAAAGTAGACATTGACTAAAGCATTCAGCTCTATGTGTTCTCTATCAGCAAATCAAGATGCTGTTGGTCTGCAGAAACACGCTTATTTCAATTGTGGTCAAACACAAATTGATCATAAGCTTCTGATGCAATGACATCGTGGGAAAGCTATTGCAATGCTACAACGTGTGACATGAAGTGTTGTCAGGAGTTAGGAAAGTAATGATGTTACTTGCATAGTCTCTAGTGGTTCCTTTTCTGAAATGCTGAACTGAGGAGCCACAGTTAGTTAGAAACAGAAGTTGAGACTGAATCACTACAAAGCAAGACAGTGAGAAACAGAGTGCATGCCTGTCTTACAAATAAATGGTTGTTTTATCCAAAAAATAGATATAAGACCATTTTTTTTGTGTGTGTACAGTGAAGATCCTGGGTACGTAAATTACACTTTTTCCTGCCTCTACTATGTTACTATGTTCAGGGAGTACTTATTTAAATAGTACTTAGACATACAATAAATAAAATTTCACACATGTATTTATTGCCCTATAACTTGCAGGGTATCTGAGCATGCAAATGCAAAACCTTCAATAGCAACAACCACTTTTTTGCTTAGACAGAACTGCATCCCCTGCTGAACTGAGACTGTCCTCATCTCGGTTTCCCTACTCTCATTCTCAACCTGGCTTCCCACTTCTTACCACACCTTCAAAACTTCTTCTCTCTGTTTTAGATCTAATCAGAGGATAACAACAACAACAAAAGAAAACAACAACAACAACAAAAACAGCTGGAAAACTCAGCAGCTTCAGTTTTTAAAGACTCTTCTTAGCTTTTCTTGTCCACATGTTGCAGCCAACTGCTTTGCCACCCCATTTGAACCACTGCTTTTCCATGAACCTGTTAATGCATCGATGCCAAACCTTATGTAAGTTGTTGTGCTTCACATACAGCATTTTTTTCATCTCAGATAGCATCATTTTGCTGACAGGAAAGCTTTAAATCTGAGTATTTGTCTCACTTCTATCAGACCACACAATGAAAACCTTGAGCATATTACAGCAGTAATATATCAGTTTTAGAAGGCATTTTAAGTTACCCTGAATCTGCAGAAAACTATGTGGCAAGCTTGCATTAGGAATTAAGAAGGCAAATTTGCAGTGCTGTGCCCTGTGCCACATGGCCTCGTGAGCTCAAGAGCTTCAAATACTTCACATTGCTGCTCCATGCTCCATTTATTCGTGCAGAGGTGTGATAAGGATTTGGAAATGTCAACATCCCAACAAATCCCTACAAAATCTACCAGAATAAAAGTATTAGTGATGGAAAGTTTTCAGTTGTCTGCAAGGTGAGTTGTAGTTCATACAGAATATTAGAAAGTTTATAAACCCAATCCTCTATGAAATATTATCAAGTTGTGCACAGCAGGACCAATGAATCCTCATAGAATTTATCATTCAAAATAGAAATAAAAACAATAGTAGGATAAGGAAGATTGTTATTTTTTTTCCCATTGGATATAAATTTCTTTCAAAAATGCAACGAATATATAGCTGCCCTTGCCTATGTATCACTTTCCAGACTGTAGATCTTAATAAATGGTTACATGAAATCAAACTAGATTTTAAAATCTTGCAACACAAAACAAATAACAACAACAACGACAAAATATACATTTTACATGGAAATTCTTCAGCAGAAAGAGGAAGAAATTCCTAAACTTTTCTACCAGCACATTGCTGTTGAATAGACAAAAATCAGCTAACCATATCAGGGAAGGAACTTCTTTTTTATAATTGGTTATTTAACAGAGATATATATGTGTGTATCTGTGTATATATATTCTATATTTACATATAACTTTGTGTGTGCATATATATATGTCTATCTTATATATTTTATATCTGTCCAGGCCATCTCTTCTGATGACACATGCACCAAACCAGCAGCCGAGCTGCTGCACTGCATGGCTGGAGTCCTCAGTCACACAGCATCACAGGTGTGATATAGTGGCTGGAGAATACAGCACAGGGCCTTGGGATACCTTCTACATGATTTCCATGAAGCGGTACAGCAACATTTCCACATCAAAATATATCCTTTTTTTTGAGAAAAAGTTTTAAATAATTCAGAGAAAATGTAAAGATTTCAGGTAGCTGTGATGTTTCAGGAGGTAGCACATCAAAGCATGGTCTCTCCTCCTTCACCCCTTCCCAGCAGATCTGATTTCAGGGTTGGAAACTGAGAAGTGCAGAGAAACTCAAGTAAGAAGCAGAGATAAATCAGTAGCAAAAAGCCTCTGTCTAACGCTACACCTGCATGGTCGCAGTGTTTGAGTTACTACTAATAGTAGTATTACAGGGTAGACTCTTACAGACTGCTTCTAATCAAGGCGGTAAAAATAATATTGTTTCAATTATACTCACCCATGCAAAAAAAAAAAAAAAGCAAAGAAAACAATTAAAACATCTAGACTTGTGTAATACAGCAGAATCTGGACATCTAATTTAAAGCAGCTATCTTATAATCTCTAAACACCTCCACATATACAGACCAGAATAGTTCCCAGGAATGTTACTCTTTTGCGTTTTCCTGCTTGCTTCTTTTTTTTTTCCCTCTGTCAAGGCCCTTTTCATTCAAGTTTAGCTGAAAGGTGTCCAGCTGAATTAATTTCCAGACAAATTCATGAAAATGAATAGCAACATGACACAAATTATTTGCACTCCTTATGTTTTTCCTTTGTTCTGTGAAGTGTACTTGCTACTGAAAAATATTAAATTATTCATTTTGTGAGAAGTCCAGATTTATCTTTAGCCATTGACTTGTTTTTGCGAACAAAAGGAACTTTTCATCTTGGCAAAAATCCATATTTGGTTCCACACACTTCAGTAGCATTAATTTGATTTCTTGTTACTTTTTCCTATCATGTCTCATGAAAAGCTAATAAAATTGCTTAAATCAGGCCAGTTCTCCACTTGATTTGAGCTTTGTTTATTTACATGTTCACAGAAGAACAAACAGTGCCAAGATTAATTCATTCCAATTAATTTGCTACCTCATACTCTTATAATGTGTGAGTTATCACTATAATCTTTGCAATCAGTGTGTTTTAATAATGCCATCTAAGTATATATTATTAGTCAAGTTAATCTCTTTGGACAGAGTTTTGTGAATGCTTCTTACTAACTAAGAACCACGATTCTTCTTAAAAGGATCATATTGTTATGTGAACAAATTGATATGCAGAATACCCAATTTATAACACTTGATCTGTTTGGCCCTTTTCATTTCATGGTTTTGTTTTGGTTTCACAGTATGACATATCCAAAATCCGAGGTAAGGAAGAAGGAAACTTATTTTACCGAAGACCGAGAAATAGCTATAGCCTCCGTGCTTTCAGAAGAGCTCCCCTTTTTCTGCTGCTTGTGAAATGGTCTTACTTCAATAAATGTAAACTGAGAAACTCTGTTCCTTTCTAATGGGCCTTGTTTTTCTGAAAAGGCAGAGCTCCCTGACCTTTGCCCAGGCCTAGCAGTGGCTGACAGAGCCCTTCTTCCTGCAAAGGACAACAGATTTCACAATCATTCAGAGTTGAAGGTAACTTATTCAAGAACTGGACTTCAAACATTATCAAGTCTACTGGTGACAAACAAGCTATACAGGAAAAAAATGGTCATGATTTACATAACCCATGAAGGCCAACACATGGAAAAAGCAAAACAGAACAGTAAATTACCCAGCAAGCTGTAAAAAGAAATTTCACTTAAGCCTAAGAGAGGAATCTAGCTGCTGTGCCCAGTCCATTTTCTTCCTCGAACCTTTCTTGCTGATGTTTTTGATGCAGCCTGGACTCTCCCATTTATGTATTGTCTGTCTTCCCTCCCACTAGTGGTCACCCTGCTGTGCTGTGTTAACTCCAATCCATCACTATCTGGATCACGTTTAACTAGATGAAATGAAGATTCATCTGTCTGTCTAAATCCTTCTGTTAGAACTGGAAGTGGATGATTGCACACTGACAGCCTGATTTACCCTTCTCCCCCAAGGATCCCAGAACAGGAACTGAGGAATACTGAGAAAGACAATGTGCTAACAACCCACATTAGTTATCCTGGGGAGACCTCAGCAGTGGGCAGATACCCCTGTATCTCTTACAGCACAATTCCAGCACCTGCCTCCGCAGCATCTGCTTCTCACATTGCTGAAGACGTTACACTGGTGTTAACGTTGTGCTGATCTATACCAGAAGAGAAACTCCCACATCCATCAGATACAGCAAGAAGTTGAGAATTGAAAGAGCTGGCTTCTGTCAGTAGTGATGCCAAGTGCCTGGTTATATTTGTACTTTTTTCAGATTAGGATCTTTTCAGTGAAGCCATGATCTCTCACTATACACCACATGCTGATTTCAGTGCCTCAAGAATTTAAGGGGAGGAACCTTATGCTTTTTGAATCTTTGAGCTGTTGATGAGCCCTACCATGACCCAGCCAGCCTTACACATGCCATAGAATAGGTTTGAGCATGAGAGCCCACCACTCTTGAACATGGTGGAAAGCCCATCCTAAGGACAGGATAATTAAGCAGGAGATATCCATAACAAATGAGTGTGAGGTCAGCCCTTATTGCTCTGTTAAAAGTATTTCTTCTACTTGGCACTCAACTTTTAGATTCTAAGTGCTTGGCTTCAGAGAATTCTGCCACTGCCACTGTATTTATCTGCTCCTTCTACTTCAGTATGTTTCACATTATTTTCAGGCAAGTAGGAATTCAAATGTGTATGGTATGTACAACATTCTCTAGTTCAGGATAAAAAATACTTTCTGAACACTAAGCGGTTCATACAGTGATCATAAAAGAAAGCTGCAATACAGTCACTCTTATTCCTAATCAATATTAAAAATATTTCACAGGACATACAAATCCACTGACTTCATAAAAGAACAGTTACAGATTTTCTTGTTTCCTTGTTCCATTTTTGCTCCATAGCCTAGATCTCACCACTGCTACTCTTTCCTCTCCCTAACCTAGTTTCCATTCCATGTTTAACTGCATCTGTAAGAAGGGGGTGGGGGGAGGAGAGGGACATACCTACACATAGCTACCGAAATGGTAGGATATAAGCATGTCCCAGGGCACAGAAGTTGAAAAAGCCTTTGATGAATTACAGGATGCAATATTAATAATATATAAATACAAAGAAAATACCAGCAAAGCTTGGAGTACATGTTGGATAGCAGATTCTGCTGATCCTGGCATCTTCAAAGTATACTCAGAGGTTTTCAGAATATATTCAATAGTATAACTCTTCAAAACTAATATAATACAGAACACACAACTAATGATGATAAAATAAACAAGAATGATGATAAGATATAACAGAGATAACAGTGTCCCCATAATCCAAAAACACGTGGCTGGCTTGGGGCACATGTTAGGATTTTCCTGCATTGCATGCATATATAGGATTAATATTTGGGCATTGAGGAGCTTCTCAATGATATTTTGGAACTTAATAAATATCAGAGAATAATAAGATAAATTTGCAGTCAGGGATTAGAAGTCCTGAAAGTATCTTGTGACTAAAAGACAGTAGACCTTTTTTTAAGATAACAAACTACCTGATTCAGGAAATGTGTTAACTACTGAGGACTTCTAGAAAAGGAGATATTATTTAATCTCAGACCTTTCACTCAGTTTGATAACAAATGAGATGAAAGGCTTCATACAATAAAGGATGCTGCTGAATGCTAACATCAATATATATTTTTTCCCTTTTTTGGTTTACACTTATGCTTCGTAAGAATTTCAAGGCTGAGTATTCTATTGCAGAGTATTTCTATTCCTAAAACTGAAATAATATAGGTAGCACTAGCCTCTGCTCTCAGTATTAAGTACTGAAGTCCAAGGTTTATTCAGCCACGGCCAATTGATGTGCTGTTGGCTTATAATCAGACAATAAAAAGAACAGATGGCTTAACCAAATTTAATTTGCTATTTTATTTATCCTTACGCTGCCTCTTTATCATACAAATATTGAACAGTTATATTGTACAGTTAGAAAAAAAAGGCCATGTTTAGAGCTTGTTTATGAGCTAATCTAACACTTAACCATCAATACTGAGATGCAAAATGAGTAATTTAAATAGGATTCCAGGTCATTGTTTTCTTTCTGACCTAGTCTGTGATGGAAACAGCAAAGTCTGCCATCAGAAATTGTAATATTTGGTAATGCTTGCCAGCTCAGTAGTTGATGGCAGTAATGCTGTGTCAGTGATTGTTTGCAAAAGTAAAAGATCTCCAACTGCATGAAAAAAAAACATTGAAAAGTAAACTCAGGCCTTGAAATCTGGCAGTCTTCTACTTCCAAAATGTTTTTCACTGCTCAACAGGGAACGATGACATCTGCAATTTGTTTGATTACTCCTTATGATCATTTACTCATTGCAAGATTTGGGCTTGATCGTCAGTGCATTATTATCATTGCAGTGTTCATGGGACCAGACCACTTTATCTAGTACCGTAGATCTCATCAACATAAAATTAAAACTCCTGAAGACCTCGCAGTATTGTTTTGGCAGTTTGTCAGAATAGCTCCTGCTGTCATCCTTCTTAGGATACTTGAGTAAAACTAAGAATATAGTGGGGCAAGAGCCCATAGTGCTACAAATTAAGTCATTAATTGCGAAGTACGTTCAAATGGAATGATTTGGCAAGCATAACTTTTGAATAAGTAGGCTCCACTTCGGAGCATCCTTTTAAGAGCATATTCATCATGAGTCATATTGTTAAGTAAAACTGCTGCTTACTTGGTACTCAGATTTTTAAAGTGTATTTCTAGGGCATTCCCTATATAAGGCTGCTGCAGTTTTACTGAGCTGTCTCCAGAGAACCTCTCTAAAAAATTTAAGTGGAGCATCTGTTGCCACATGCTTTCTTAAGATAGTCATCACTGATACAACTATTGCACTCTGAAACTCTCACTATTCCTTTTACTCCTAGATGAATACATTCAATTTTTTTATACATTTTCACATACATATGATATTCATATATGCAGATTTCTGCAAAATAGCAGACATGGAGTCAAAGAATGTCTTCAAGATGATCTGAGTCTGAAACCCTGAAATCTGTCAGGCCACTTGGGTGTAACAGAAGACAGAACTGAGCACATACATTCAATTCTCTATGTATTTATATACTGATTCATTTACAGGCTCCCTGTCAAAAGCATCAATCACCTCAGGACACAGCATCAGCAGACAATTCATGTAACATTTAATACCTAGTACACGTTAATGAAAACTAAACAGATGCAAGCACAGTGATGTGAGAATACTATTCTCAGTTAGCTTAAGAACCACATGGAAGACAAAAATGAAAATGCATTTGTACGACTACATGTCATTTGATCTTCTTGGCCTATAGTTAATTCCCACAAGAGTTAATTTGACCTCTGATTCTCATATGGTATAATTAGAACAAATGAATCTGTGAATATGTTACGTGAAGAATATGTACAACTCCACTGCGGCTAGAAATATCTACCCCTTCAGTTCTGCGGACATCTCATTTGCTTCGAGTGAGACAACTGAGCAATGAGCAAGTTCAGTATCTTTCCTCCCTACTGGGAAAAGATTGATAACTCATACATCCAAACTGTTTTTCCTCTTCAGATGCTCTGACTCTGTCACAGTCAGCCTCAGATCATTCAGGAAAAGAGACAGTGCTGTGTGATTAAGAAGACTGGTCACACTGCAGCAAAATCTGATAGTCATCTGCCATTACATAAGGTGACAATTAAGTATTATAAAGTTTGTAATCCAGCAACCAAACAATTGAAGAAAATAATTAGATTTTTCCTCAAAATTCACAAAAAAAAACAACACTAGCAAAGAATAAAATGAATTAAACTCAGTTTCACAAATCACAAGTTCATCTAGCTCTAACAGCAACATTCCTTAGCACCTACTGCTACTATCACCTTTGAGACTTTCAGCTGTTTTCACAGGTGTGGAATAAAACACACATTATAAATAATATGCAAACCAAACAAGGCCAAAGGGATAATCTGTCAGCTGATCTGTAGGTTGTTCTGGTGTATATTTGATTAAAAAAAAAAAAAAAAAGTCAAAACAGACTATAAAAGCTGCCCAGAAGAACTGAACGCCTGTTTCCTTCTTTAAAAAAAAAAATGTGGACGTTCTTAGTTCTCGTAGGTGCTGCAGTTGCTTCTGCTCACCTGCAAGACCTGGCTTTTGATGGGTACGTACAGACTTCAGGTTTATATTTTTACACTTCCTTCTCCATGAGCAAAAGTCTTCTAGTTGACTTATTTTTTTTAAATCCAATTTCTCTCTCCTTTCAGCCACAAGGTGTTTCGCGTGATTCCACAAAATGATGAGCAGGTGGAAATCATCCATTCCCTTGCCAGCAAAATGCAGGTAAAGAACTCGGGGAAGGAGCTTCACTGAATCCAAAGGGAACATATTTCTCCTTTTCCTCAACTAATGTATCTCAACCAAAACCAAAAAACAACAAAACAGAAACAACAACAAGCAACAACTTAGTAAATTAAAAGCCTAATCCTGATTCCAGCCAACTCATCAGGAGTGCTTCTTCAGAGGGAAGAAAACAATGTGATAAAGCTGGAATTATGCAAATACAATCTAATGCCTTCCTGAAATGTCCAGATACCCCAGCTTGAGTATGAAAGTGTCCACCACAATTTATTAATTAAGTTACTTTGAAAATTATATATTCATTCTGGGGTGCCTTCAAGAATTAGACAAAACATGAAACTTCCAAGTACCAGAACATTTAACATTAGAGGTAAAAGATTTTGTTCATGCAAATAATCTACACATTTGTATTCATAACAAACTGAACTTTGTTTTGGCCTCTAGCCTCTCATGTCACATTTTGTCTCTGGCTTTCCTTTAAAATTTTCTTTCTCCAGTCAAGCTGCATGTTTCTTACTGACCTTGATGTAGATATATGATGACATAATGACATGAGAAAAAACAATAAAGACAGCAAATGTGTTTTCAATATTTCTCTTCAGCTTTGATGTTGTAAAATAGCTGTTGGTGAAAAAGACACCATTATCTGTAGGATAAAAGGATGGTATTTTTAATGAAGTACAGATGTGGAGAAGTAGCAGCAGCAGGGTAGTATAGTATGCTGAAACAGTATTCTACAGAAGAATAAACTACTGGTATGTTGCTGCTAGTTCTATGAAAATGAATATAACAAGTTTGCTTCTAAGCCTGCAGGATAAAGCGATTGCTTGTTTTCTTTAAAGTAAAGAAAAGATCTTTAAACTTCCATTGTCATACAAAGCAATCAGTCAGGACTCTTGTGGTAGCAGTATACACTGGAATAGTCATCTCACTTGAAGATACGTCATTTGTGAACATGCCCACCAGCCCCAACTTCCTTGATGTTCAGGACATGAAAGGCTGAAAAGGCATTGGACTGGTAAACCAGCTTTGTTTTCAAAGACCTTTAATAGAAATCCAAATCCTAAATCCGAATCCTAAATCCAAAAGAGATCTTAAAGCAGACTTCAGAAAGAATATGTGAAGCAATAATTGCACTGTCATTTGTCCATTATGAGTTAAACAGTATCTTCCAAAAGCATAGATTCCTCCTAAAAACTGCAGCAAAATGAGTACTAAAGGCACTTATAAAGGCAATAGTCCTTTGCAGCTGATGTATGTAAAGTATGTTTGTAGCTTGCTATAGTTGGGAGACCATTACTGTTTAATGGTTATAGGCAAAAACCTCCAATGAAATGTATACAAAGAATGAAAGAAGTTATAAAGATAGTTACAAATTTTGCACAGCATTCACAAATCTATATGTATTCAGATGCTGTAATAAATGTACAGTATGCTCAGAGCAGACAATATTCCACATGTTCCAGAACTCCAGTCTCTTTTACATCAGACTCTTAAATGAAGTTCAGAATATTCTTACGGATATAAAAAAAAAAATACCAAGCATTGATTTTAGCACTGTGCAAGACTAGTGCAGTCCCTATTAAGTAATCTAATAACTCAAAATGAAATGTACTCAAAAACTGAGTTTATACTTGGCATTTGTTAAACTGTCACTGTCATCTCCAGAAATCTTCCATATAAGTTTGAGGGTCTAATAAAATCATCTTAGAATCATAGAATCATAGAATTAGCTAGGTTGGAAAAGACCTACAAGATCACCTAGTCCAACCATCCACCTACCACCAACAACCCCACTAAACCATGTCTCCCAACGCTATATCTAAACGTTTCTTGAACGTCTCCAGGGACGGTGACTCAACCACCTCCCTGGGCAGCCCGTTCCAGCGCCTGACCACTCTTTCAGAAAAGTAGTATTTCCTAACATCCAGCCTTCTTCATTGAATTCCATTTAAAACTTAAGTCTGTTTTTATGGCAAGCAAAGTCAGTTCAGTGTAATGTAGGAGTTAAATTTGTTGTATTAATCACAATCAGCATCCCTATGTCACATGTACATTCACTTAAAACTCACAGTCATACATATATATGTATTTGTTCATATATTCATTTGGCCTTCTTTCAGATTGACTTTTGGCAGCCAGACTCAGTCAAACTGGTAAAGCCAAAAATGCAAGTTGATTTCCGAGTTGAAGCTGACAGCGCTTTGGAGGTAGAACATCTCTTGAAAGAAAACAAAGTGGATTACAAGTAAGTTCGTTCTTGGTATTGTATTTTGAGTAGGAGGAGACTGAACACTGGAGAAAATGTGCTGAATATTTTCATCATCGGTCAACTTATCTTCCTATCACAAACATTGCCATTGCAGTTGACTTTGCCTAGCTTGATTAGCTAGCTTGATTAGGCTTTTTCAATGTGTAGTTTATGCATAAACGCAGACACAAAACTCAGTTTTACTTGATCAAAATCTCATGACTATTCAGCAGAGTGGAAAGTTTTCATCACTCAGACTTGTTTCCACCAGACTAAACTGCTATATTGAAGTTCTCATGAAACATAGCTGCTATGATCTCCTAAATCTGACGAAAATCCCTCCCTAAACTTGCCATCCTCATGTTAACTGTGTCCTGATTAGATGCCACTGGGGGAACAGAGTTAAAAACATTCTAAAAGAGATTGTTCTCAGTAGAACCTCAGCCTACATACAGTTCAGGAATCCAGTTTCACTGGAATTTCTTCTTTGGCAAAGGAGGAGTTACATGTGCTAGTTTTTCCTGTGATATTTATGAACTCCCTCAGGTCCATGCACAAATCTTTCGATTGCAACAAAGGCCATAATGTCTGGAAGGTGTCCCTGACAAACTTCAGCGGTGTGTCCTTGTGACAACCCAAGCAGTCAAAATTCTTTTGAAGTGGAGCTGCAGTGCTGTAATATCATGACAACACGGTCACTTGCACTGTTTGTTCTGAAGGCTGGTGGTGCCTCACAAAGTGGCCTCCTGCTCTTCTAGCCAAATGATCAAGGACATATCCTGAACAAGTGAGAATTTGTAAGGATGTTAACACAAGCACTGGAAAAAACAAGGAAACCTCATTTTTTTTTTTAGCCAAGGTTGAAATATAAGCAAAAGGTCCTCAGGACCATGCTTGATGATGAGCTGTGCCTTTCTATCATCCCTAGGGAAAGATGAGCAGGAGAGATTCAGCCAATGCAGACAGGATATTAGGGTGGGTTTTTTTTTGTTTGTTTTTGTTTATTTCTGTTTGGTTTTTTCCATAGTGTGTTGCTACTTTAACAACTCTTCTCACAAACAGTAAAGCAGATTGGAGTACGGATCCTGCCATCTGCAAACTGCACCTAAATTTTGGAAGCTTGGTTTGATAAAGAATTTAATCAGGCAAACATCTCTGGGTGGCTCAAGATCCTGGATAACAGGAGAGCGTTACATTACTGCAGTCTAATTGTCCCTCATTGTCATCAGTTCAAGAGAATGCCCTTTCCCTTTTGAGGAAGAGGCAATCTGGCATCACGAGGTCAGGCCAAGGCAAAGGAGAGTTGCTCTTGGATACATGCACCCTGTTTCAGCATTGCCATTCTTCTTAAACCAAACTGTTGCCACTCTGGAGGTTTGCTAGTATGGGAGTGGGCAGGTGTGAGTTAAGAAGCTATTGCTTTGGGATCATTCTGTCAGCAAGGATGAGGCAGGAACCAGGTTGAAACTTGAACATATCATTTTCAAATGCATAAACCAGTCTCCCACATTTCTCTTCACAATCAACATGGCCTTAGTTTTGTGCAAATCCAAAGATATCCATGTGGTGCTTGATTTTCTGCTACTAAATTGCATGTTTCTTTCTGCTTTTCATGGTATCTTATTGCAGAGTTCTGACTGATAACCTGCAGAATGCACTGCATGCTCAGTTTGACAGCAAAGTTCATAGCACTGGTCACAGCTATGAAAACTACAACACCTGGGAAAAGGTAAAGTCCAGAATTTTCCTCTTTATCATGTTGATGTCTTAGCCTCCATAGTCAAAATGGCTTCTGAAATTCTCCCATCAATCTTCCCTTCGCCTCTCCTGTTCCATCCATTAATATGATAACCTCTTCTCCAACATCTCTCTCTTCTCCTTTGTTGCTCATTACAGAGATAATCTGCATAACCCATCTGCCTACACATATTTCTTTCTTTTGTATTTGACTTTGGTGGACTGTTTGCACAAATCCCTGCCCAGTTCTTCAGTCAACAATTCAAGAATGATAATAAACAGAAGAGCTATGAAACTGAAAAACATGACAACGCATAGAAGATTTAAGTCATTCAATCTACTTATTGTAACAGGAAAAAAGTTTTCTTTTGTTAAGAGAATTAAAAGGATTACAAAATCATAATCTCTAAGTACTATGTAGGTTTAGCATTCAAAAAGTTTCTTGACCCACCAGTCAGACTCCAATGATTGGAAGATTTAGATAAATTCATATCAGAAAATCTTAGTTCAGCAATAGTTTGATGAGGTCTGCAACGAACCACTACCTATCACTGGGAAAAAACAAACAACCAAACAAAGATTATATATATAACTCTAGTACAAGTAAGAGTTAATCCTTGGAAATCTATCAGTGGTATTAAATATTTAGTTCAATTCTCAGAAGGACCCTCCCAGCTTGAAAGCTGTGAATAAGTTACTCTAGACCTGAGGACAGACACATCAACATATTTATTCTCTTTATTAAACAGATAGCTGCTTGGACTGGTGACATTGCTGCTCAGAACCCAAGCCTTGTCTCTCGCAGCGTAATTGGGGAAACATATGAAGGACGGCCACTGTACCTTCTGAAAGTAAGTGCAGTGATTCCTCTGTGCCAGACTATTTTTCTGCTATTAACCTCTGCAAGACTATGATGTCTACTGAATGATAAGATATTAATATACATTTTGCAAGAAATCAAATAGATTTTTTGCACTATTTATACTATGATCTTTTTTAGCTTAAGATTTAAGGGGCATAATGAATTATTAGAAGTTCAGGCATAAATTTAACAACAATCCTGTGAGCCAGGTGAATTATCATCTGCCTTTATATTCTCTCCCCCTGTAAGCACATTTACTCTAAAAGGATATATAAATATCAGTCTCTCTAGCAAAAGGCAATATGTTTGTTTCTTCATCAGATACAGGATTTTTGAATAACTCTTATGAGTAAATAAGATACCCTTAATGAAATAAAGGTGAGAGGATAAAGGTTACTTGCCTAAAATTTAATAAGTGTCTATCAACCACCAAAACAAAGCTAACTACTAGAAACACCACAGGGCATATATCAACAGTGCAGAATAATCTATTATTGTGGGGGAGGATTACCTACCTTAATAAAAATAAAATTATTAAGATCATAATGTTTTACTTTGAATATTATCATCAGCTACAGCTGTGAGCGCTCCCAAGTTTTCCATTTAATTGGAATCTTATAAAATTTTACTCTTTAGGTCAACAAGGCGATAGACATATTCTACATACAAATTATTTCATCCAGGACCTGGTTTTGTTTATTTGTTTGTTTGTTTTTGTAGGTGGGAAAAAGTGGTACGAATAAGAAGGCCATCTTCATGGACTGTGGTTTCCATGCAAGAGAGTGGATCTCTCCCGCTTTCTGCCAGTGGTTTGTGAAAGAAGTCAGTAAGCGTAATGATCAAAACTTGTTTCACAAAATGGAATTATTTTTATTTTAACCACTTACACTAAACCTTAATGGCTGCCCTGTAATCTTTGAGCAGCTTAAGACTACCTAAGCAGGTGTATGAGGTATGCTTGCACAGGCATCAGTGGCAAATATAACCTCTATCTTCTCAGACAGCCATGTGGTTTTGTGTAAGGAGCAGTGGAAATTGAAAGTGACATCTCAGTGGAGTCAAAGGGAATGTTATTTCATTATCTCCCAATAAGGCTGCAGACAGTATGTGCTACCATTTTTCTCTCAGCAATTCACGTCACTACAGCTGTCATTTTCACTGTCTGATCATTTAATTCATGGATGTACCTGACACCAGCAGTGGCTCTGCTCAGTGGATGCAAGTGTGGATAGGTAGAGGCAATTTTAAAGTGCAGTCCTCTGAGGGTCATTGGTGGTTCAGCTGGGATTGCTTCTAGACATAAAAGTCAGAAACTAGAGAAAAAACAAAGTAGATTATTATTTGTATCTGCAAACAAAAAAAAAAAAAAAAAAAAAAAAAAAACCAAAACCCTAAAAAAAAAAAAAAAAAAAAAACACAGGAAAAAAAGTAAGTCCTAGTGACCTAAAACTGCTTTTCCAGATTCTACATCCAACCTGTCCGCTTGCTAACTACAGGATTGCATTGCTCCTTATGTTGTGCTTTACATCTTTGTAAAGTGAAGGAAACAAGGATGCAACCAGGCCTTTAGAGCAAATTTCAATTATAACTGGATGCTCACTCAAGACTGACTTAAACCTCTAAACAAGCATACAACGTGCTAGGTCATAAACAATCAGGATATGTAGGTTTGTGGCACGAGTTCTTATGATGTACATACTTGGAAAATTGTATGGAAAAATCCACCTCTCTATGAATATGTGCAACGAAAGCACTATGACTGGAAATGTCTAAGGATGTAATGATAGAAACAGTTTTGGTTATTGATGAAATTTATCTGCACAACAGATTCATTCTATGATTCATATCAAAAACAGGAATAAATATTCAAAAATTACCAGCAACTTAAACCAAAAACAATTATTTAAGGTTACAGGATATAGAGAGAATATATGGACCAAAACTTTCTTCTGTCTTTCAGTGAGGAGCTAGTAGATGGAAATCTTTTCTTTATTATCCTGTTCAAAATCAACATTGCTTTAAAGTATAATTTATCTACCAGAAAAAGATGACTCTCTAACAGCAGTGTGGTTTCAGTCACCGTAAATCTTCTGAGCATATATAACATCAGAGCTACCAACTCATGAGGTGCAGTGACCTGGATGACTTCACCTTCCACATTCAGTAATTCCTTATCTAGATCCAGGCCTGCATATATATGCCAGAGATGATTCCATTCCATAAAGGCATCATCAGCTCTTTCTACTTTTGTCTGATTAGGCTGTCGAGACCTATGGAACAGATAGCACCATGACCAAACTTCTCAACAGCTTGGACTTCTATGTTTTGCCAGTTCTTAATATCGATGGTTACGTTTACACTTGGACAAAAGTAAGTATGTTCCTCTTTCTCAGAAGTATTGCTGGCTAAGCCAACTGTTAGAACTTTTTCTTACTTTTACTCTAAGTTTCACCATTCTATTTTAGGACCGTATGTGGAGAAAGACACGATCTAAAAATGATGGCAGCCTTTGCATTGGTACCGATCCCAACAGGAATTTCAACGCTGGCTGGTGCAGTAAGTGTCTCCTAATAGCAGCTGCAGCAATGACCCAGAAATGCAACAGCCAAAATACTTAATTATGGATTTCCCCTTATATTATGTTTTGGTTCATCATGATTTTGATTGAAGACCAACAATATAGCATTGTGGAATAGCTTGTGTTCAAATTTTATGCAAAAAAATCCCCGAACTTTGTTTACTAGTGTCATCAGTATGGCTGCTTCTATGAACAGCAGAGTTCAGAAGCAAAGTCAAAATAGTTTTGTTTTGGTTGGTTTTACTCATTGCAGAGGATTACCCTCTTTGCTAGTTCTTGAAAGCATCCCAGTTACGGGGGAGATGTGCAAGAAGATTTTTAAGTAAGGAAGCAAATAATAATCATTTAGGTAATATAGGGCTTTGCACAAAAACTCGTGTCCCTCCAAACATGCACACAAGTACAGAGCATATTTACTTAACACTGTGTCATGTTGCCCAGTGTCTTAACTATGCAACAAAGTACTCTCTCTTCCGATATGGTACAGATGTGGCAGTAGGATTTCCAACGTTCATTATGAAATTCATGTAATATCACTCTCCTAACAACCAACTTTTAAATTAAATATTCATAACATTCACTGTTCTTCCCAGAAATAGGGGCTTCAGATAGACCCTGTGATTCTACTTACTGTGGCTCTGCACCTGAGTCTGAAAAGGAGACTAAGGCTTTGGCTGATTTTGTTCGTCAACATCTTTCTACACTCAAGGCATATCTGACTATTCACTCCTATTCCCAGCTGCTACTGTTTCCTTATTCATACACTTATGCACATCCAAAGGATTACAGTGAACTGGTAAGCACAAGTTCTTCGTCATCTTGATGTAATGAAAAGAATGTATTTGATATAATGAAAGAGCACTATTTGGGTCTATTTGACTTCAGGCAGCTTCTTTAACTATATCTAAAGAGCATACGTTGCCAGTTTTTGAAAATACTTCAGGAACAAGAGAAACCATGATGGCTTCCACATAGTTCAGGCACCGGATAAACTCAGGAGCCTTACTTAATTTCCACATACACAATGAATTTGCCACAACGTCAGGATTGTCTTCCAGCCATGCTATACAGAAATTCACTACGTCATACAGAGCTCCTTCTTCCTGACGCAAGGGTTTGCAGTCTGTGTGGCTGCAGAACATCACACAGAAACATTATGCTCTGTAAGCCATGCTAGCAGCTTGCTAGATTGTAATAACTACCCAGAAATGACTGGATTTGTACCAGCACCAGCAAATAAGGAGCTCTGCCTAACACTTCCTATTGAACCTTACTTCTCACTGAAGGAAAAGGGTGAGACTCCTGTAAAAGAGAATGATACAGGCTGAGGACAATGAGGCAGTTTTTGTCTATAGTGTAATTAAAAAAACCAGGTGAAAAGAATCAATTCTGAGACCTTTCTAAACAGGTCTTGATTCAAATACACCTATTATTTGGAAGTGAAGAAGATAAATGTGATGTTTTAAATAACAACTCCTCTTTTATTCATCCAAAACGAAGGGCACACCCTAACACCATCTGAATAACAGTCTGGAATATAATTTAAAAAAAAAGTTAAAAATATCAAATGTGTGTAAACATTTCATAAGGCCAAGAATCAACAATCATGAATAATAAAATTACTTCAGTTCTCTGGCATATTAGCAATTAGAAGCTGTTGGCAAGGAAAACAACAGAGCAAAACAAAACAAACATTCCCTCTCTTTCCTGGATGCTGCCAAAAGTCCAAGGCAACAACACTAAGTGTGTTGATCTGCTGCGGGGACTTGACAGATTTATGAGTGCTCCCAAATAGATGTCACAATTCCAAAGCACAAACAAGAACTCAGGCCAACAGTGAACTTTCTTGCAGCATATTTTACAGCTTAAAAGAGAGGATGAATTCCAGATGAAAATTTTGCTTTCTTAATTTATTTTCCAGAAAGCTTTGATTTTAATTATTCCATGGAACTACAGTAATTTCTTGTCTTCAGTTTTCACATATTTTCACATTTCACACATTGCAGTTCAGTCTCGGGCAGTAAACAGCACAAAGCCCTTGAGCTGCTTCGTTGTCAAGATCACAAAGCTCACATGTGTTAAAAAGTTGCATGACATTCTGCTCAACTTTTTGAATCAAAAGCAAATGTGAAACTTAACTAAAACCCCAGCATACTTCTCACAGTATTAAATTGAGAAAGTTTACATCAAGGGCCCAGTATTTAAAAATACAGGAAATCCTATCCATTAAAACAATATTTAGCAATGAGAAATAACTTGTGAATTTCTTGGTTTTCACTTTCTTTTATCAAATTAAATTTTTATGATAAAAATATATATTCCAATAGAGAACATAATTTCATGAATTACTCTTACTATGGTTCTCCAGCTTTTAATTAATAAAAGCCCTCTTTTCCTGCCATAGAGAACAAGTCTACTATTACTATTAAGCATAAGAAATAAATAGCTCAGGAATGCAACCTATATACTTCTCTTCACCTATTCGATTTCACTTCATAAGTTAGTATTTTCACTGTCATTTTATCCTATATTCTAAATTGGGCACAATGATCCCAGAGGGAGTTCCATTACTTTCCACTACAAAGCAATTACAAACCTCACCACCAATGACAAGGTGACCCGATGAGTGGTTTTCATGCGTTAATTAAGGGAAAGTATTTCTTTTACTGGTGATCCCAACAAAAAGACAGCAGGATCCCAGAGATGTTCTACTTGAGCAGTATCTGACTTTAACAAGGGAAGACTTCTTGCCAAAAACCCTTCTTTCAGAGAATGAGATCAGAGTATCATCCAGTCAAAATTGCCTGTAGCTGGGGTAATTAAACAGAAAAGGCCCAATTCACTCCAACACCAATGAATTAAATAGAAAGTCTGACTTTCACAGGCTCTGGGTCGGGTTCAAAGGTGCAGCTTTTCAGGCTACTTGAGATAACTAAAGCACATTCATTTGAGCTGTAACTACAGAAATTTAAGATTTTCCATCAATAGTTGTATTTGCTTAAAACGATACCCTTACAAAAAGAGACATTGTGGCTTATGCCAGTCATTATTCTGAGACGAAAAGTTCTGTCTAGAGTTAGAATTTAGAGAAATGCCGAAAAATTAGAATCTCAACCTCTCATAGAAATTGTTTGGGTGAATTAGAGGGCCATAAATCACTTTTCAAATGAAGCAAAATTTATAGTGCCATTATCTTATCTTGGATGTTATTTTTACTCTGACAGATCTAATAAATTAAAGGAAATATAGCTGCAATTTCTTATCTCTTCCAGTGAGCAGCTTGACATGTGGTTAAACAAAATTTCATGTCTGCTTATCATTAATAATATTTTGTTCCATTATATTTAATTAAAGGTAGCATAATACACTGGGGTCTGTGCTACATTCCAGTGTCTGAGATACATAAGGGTACAAAAATTGAGTAATTTGAGATTGAAATCAGTAGGTCTGCAGAAAAGAAAAATCCAGAGAAAGCTTGTACCTTCCTTTCCTGCAAGAACACTGAGCAGTGTCCTTGGGGCTTGAAAGACTTCTTTGCTCACAGCTTCAAGAAATCACCAGAAGGCATAAAACTGTTCTGGTTTTGGTTTCTCAGGTAAAACAGGGCACTCTGGGAGTTCCAGCAACCTTTATGCTTCATCCTGCATTGCTATAGCTAAACATTGCAATCTCAAATTATCATAACTTGGTTTGAGTGGAGGATTAGGGCTATCCCCAGCTGCCCCAGTACTAGGCTATACAACAGAAGATGAAAGTCATGTATGACTCTTGCTTCCCACAACTTCTCATCCTTTTCCTCAGAGGCAAGAAAAGCTCAGTCCCACAGAACACAAGAATTTTCCCCAAATTTTTCTCCCTGTATTCAGGATAGGACAGTTTATTTGTTTCTCACTTCCGAGATGCTGCACAGAACTTTCGCTCTTATCCAAACAATACATGAACAAATAAAAACACCCAAGACAGGAAAATCTAGGTCAGAAATTTCTCAGAAGTTGCACAATATTCTGGAGATGACTCCTTGAAAGAAAAATGTACTTTTTTTTTCATGGATCACATTTTGCCTGCCTCGTAATCCTCACTTGGCTCATTATTCACTATACTCTTGAGAGTTACATTGTACACAGAATACACGCTTGAATCCATTGCCTACTGAGAACAGAAGCATTAGCTCTTCACAATTAAAAAATGTGCTTGGCAAGACTGGTATCTCTCCCCACCCCAAAACGATTCTTTTTATCTTCATTTTACTATTCACATGTTTGTCTTCTTGCAATAAGGGCCTCTGTATTTAATCACACTTTGCATAAACCATTCAACCCTTATATTTTAATCAGTTCAGATTTTGGCCTTACTTTCCTGCTAGGTCATCATATGGTTTCCTCATTTTCAGCAAAGACAAATCTAGCTCTATCAATTTTTGTTTGTATTTGAATTGGTTCTGAACTGATAGAGCAGAGGAATGTCCATCATGCTCTCTTTTTCTTTCCAGGTTCAATTCCATCTCTTAGCTGAACAAACTCAGCACCAAATCCATGTCTGCAAGTTAGATTAGTGTATTTGTATTGTATTCACAACTGAAGATAATTTTCTAAACACAAGATTTCCAAATTTGTGGAACAAATTTTTGATTTGTTGCTTAAACTCACTGAAATTCATCTTCCGTGTTGGGTTCGCATATCATTTAATTTCCTTTTGAGTCCTTAAACAAAGTAGACAAAGTAGAAAGCGGAGAGAGGAGTAGAGCCTGTGCAGTCTGCAAGAAGAGTGAATTTCAAATATGTTACATGACTCAGTGAATATCAGTCTGATCATTTAACCTGATGCCTGGGAGCAAACTCTCTTCATCCCTGATTTAATTCCAGAAAGTGTTTTTAAGTGTAGCAATACTTTAGTTACCAATTTTTGAACAACAAAAATCCTATTTTGTAAAGGACTCAGACATACCAAAGAGGAGTCACAACCTATACTACTGTATCTTTGCTGTTTCAAACCCCTTGGATTGTACTGATGTTACAAGTATATATTTGATAGAGAAACTGGGAAGCGCAGCAAGTGGGAACAGTCAGAATAGCAATATTTGGAAGCTCTTGCACAGTTTGTCAAAATAGACCTGCTCTGTTCTGGCAGTGTCACTATTCTGAAAAGGATGCTTACAGTAGCAGCTTCATACAGATGATGCTCATGTGTGAGCCTGGCTCAAAGTCAAGTCTCCTAGTTGTAGGGCACATTCACCCTAACATAGTCACACTGGAAACCCTCTCACCAGGGATCAATTTCTTATGCAGTTTGTAAGACTGCCTCAGAGAAACTGGCTTGCAAAGGAAAAAGAGCATCATACTGAAGTCTTCCACTTGGCTGGATTCCCCAGGCTCTTGGGGGAGATGCTTAACCATGAGCAACAACAAAACAGTGCACTAAATCACACATCAGCCATGGACTCCTGAGGGGAGTCTGGTTTTACTGCCAAAATGAGAAGCCTCTGAAGTGCAGCTTCACTTGGCTACAGCTAACTTTGCAGATAGCACTCTTCAGACTTCCATTACAAAGGAATTTTAAGTAGTACATGAGACAGAGGTGGAGGGAAAATACCGTTTTCAGTCTCAGGCAAATCAATCTGCAGTGCAGTGAGAGAAGAGATGGGTCCAACCACTCAGAGAACAGGTGTCTCCAGATTATGATGGCAGAGGGAGTTGTCCGCATGCAGCAGCTGTGTAATCAACATCTCTGAAGTGTTTCTAAACAGCCACAGTTTGCTGCTAAATGTGGCCTCACGATAGAAGAGTGAAATGAGGGAGCTGCCCCCCAAAAATTACCTATTAACAGGCAGAAGATGCTTCTCCTGGTAAATTATGCTGTTAGCTCAAAGCTCCAGATGTGATAGAAAGAGAGGCCAGTAAGACATATCTTTCATTAAACACTAATAACAGTAAAGATAGGTTTAAAGGTTGTAAATTATGTAAGCTAATGGCAACTGAGAACACAACTCTGCTGTCTCACTGGCCTGTGCACTCCGCACACAAGATCAGGCAAAATATTAGTAATTGCTGTGTAAACGCAGATGGATGATTAGTGCAGGGAATACACCTTCTGCTGAAATGACCTGCTCTGCGAGTTCAGCTGTGAGTCAGAAACTGAAAAGCCATTTCTGCTCCCAGTTACAAGGTATTAATTAGGAGATATTCCTAGGACTTCAGGACGCCACTTGCTTCTGTGCTGCTATATCTCTGAGCAGAGTTTTCCTCGCAACAGAGAGATTCTTGACAGTCAAAAACAAACAAAGAAACCACAGCAATTGAGTTAAGCCAATTAAACAAAGAAATCTTGGAAATCAGTCAACAGCAAAGAGTACCCTCTATGGTACAAGATAGTCTCTCCTGGCAGCTGTATTCCAAATAGCATACAGGCCTGAAAAAACTATTTTTTAAAAGCTAAATATCACAACCCCTTTCAAAAAATGTTGTGTTAGACGCACAAGCATTTACTTCATTTTTACTGTTTCTCATTTTTATATCATGAGAAAGAGGTGACTTTATTTCCTATAAAGTTGAAATTTTGTTTTGACCTTCAGATGTTGTACTGTAAATCCATTAGGAAAGCAACTGGGAGAGAGTCACTTAATAAGGAAAAAAAAAATCCGATTTCAAACCTTTTGATAAATGTTCATTTCAAGATGAAGTCATAAATGCTCGGTCGTGTTGCTCAGTTAATGGAGAGGGTTATTTAAATACCACATCAATCTCCAAGCTGCAGAACTTGAGGAAGTTGTATATTTGGTTTCCAGTCTCCTTACAGCTGGAAATCTCAACTTCTCTTCCTACAAATCCTTCTCATGTCTTCCTGGCCAATAACAAAATACACCCCAGGTAAATAGACTTCCTGAAATCCTTTTTCTTCTGTCTGTTCTGGTATGATTTGAAGCAGTCATTTGGCAAAGTTAAAGGTATGCCCCACTTTTCCCTAGAAGCAGCTTCACTGTTCTGTGGTCTCTACAATGCAGTTCATTAAAGAGAGATCAAATGTTAACAACCAGCATGTCCATATGTAGTATAAAACTATCTTTCCAAATTTAGTTTCCTCTTTGCATATATTTGAAAAGAGGAAGAATCTGCTTACATTTAATAATGAATTTACTATTAACAGATTTCCCTCAATCGCAGCTTCTGATTAAATATATATATTATTTATTTTTTTAAAAAAGACTGAAAAAAATGGTGTCCCTAGCTAATGCTGGAGAGAGCTCAGCTACCCCTGCTGCTCTGAATCAAAATCCAGCACTTATGAGAGGGGAAACCATTGCAGACCTGTGGTAGGTTACCAGCATTAATGCAAACATATTTTGATGCTGTTTTGCAGAAGCTCTCTCACTAAACTAAGATTTTTCAAAGCACATGGTCCAATATACATTTTCGAGTAATTCACAGAAACACTTAAAGCATGAGAGTAGACAGAATATTTTACAATCTCTCTTCCATTGGGAAATAAGCCAGAGTACAACCTATAGAGAAAGAAGGAGCTTGAGGAAATTCCTGGGATAGCGAGCTGTTCAGCTGTAAGCCAGAAACAAAGATAAGGCAACCCATCGCTTATTCTTATACTGAACATCTGCTTTCAAAAATTGTTCATATTCATCATCTGTTAGCAATAGTTTTCATGTTTTATTACCAACATGCTGTATAATGAAAAAGTGGAAAAGCCACACATTCCAAAGTCTGTAATTTTCCCTAATGCAAACATACAGCGCTTCATGGTAGTACTGATGGGCCTGATCCAGCCCTCACTGAAATCAGTGGGAGTTGAATGAATCCCTCTGAGCACAGGAAATGAAATGAAATTAATGAGACTACATATGGTTCCGAGGTCATTTATGCCTTTTCTGTCTGTTAACATTTATAAGACTGCTTCCACTTCCAGTGGTGTCCAACTCCACTGACTAAACTGGCGCTACTCTGAACGTATATGCTGCATGGACAGAAAGAAAAGAAAGGCTATTGTGTTCCCAGTCTACTGTACCAAGTTATTACTCTTTGCAGGGATTCCTTATTTATTCTTAGTCTTGCATAGGTTTCTTGCAAGTGTAGAAAATACTGTTTGCTATTGCCCCAAGCTATATGGGACTGTGCACAGGCTGTACCCCAAGGCAGCCCTATCCAGTTGGACTATGCACCACTGAAGCTTGGCGAACAAGCTTTTTACTGACAGGTTATGTATTGGCAACTACTGGCATCTAATCATTCTGAGAGGTGGACAACACTTTACGAATACCTTTTCAAGCACAGCTTTTCAGTTTACTTAACAGTCCATTCACTGAGATTCACTCAGAACGCTTCTGGAAATCTGCATTTGTATTTGCTCTTTCCCTACAGAACTCCATTGCTAGAGCTGCAACCCAACATCTGACCAGTTTGTACAATACCAAATATAAATATGGCCCAGGAGCTACAACAATCTGTAAGTACTGGCCTAAGTACGCCAACAGAAATGGATCTCACAAATTGCATAAGTCACAAAAACTTTTCCATGAGAAGAAGAAATGAAATGATTCACTATATATCCTGTTTTAACTGATTGTTCTGTGTTTCTGGTTCTGTGACTTGAGACTGCCACTTTTTCAGTCACACTTTATTACTTTATCAACAGACCCTGCTGCAGGAGGCTCTGACGACTGGGCTTACGATCAAGGCATCAAGTACTCTTTCACTTTTGAGCTCCGTGACACCGGTAATCATGGGTTCCTTCTGCCCGAGTCTCAGATAAAGCCAACCTGTGAGGAGACTTTGCTTGCTGTTAAATACATTGCCAATTATGTCCTTGATCACCTGTATTAAAGGAAATTCTAGAAACTATTAGAGGATTTATTCAAAGATGCCTTTCTCTGTATTTTCAATAGTTTTTTATTTTTGCTTTACTTAATGCTTGGTCATATCCTGAGTCCATAATAGGTCAATAATCTGAAAGTCTTGCAAGATAATTCTACCTTCTGTTAAGACAACTAACATAGTTAGGGAGGGGGGATGGCAGACGTGGCTTGCTGGAAAAATAAGCATGCCCAAACACCTGCTTTTCTGAGATCCACGTCTTTAAGTACAAGTTTTAAATCACTTCTGCTTACCAGCTTTGTCTCTTATTTAATCTTCATATGAAATTACCTAGGTATTTCATTGGTAACCACTAATAAAATGCTAACAACATATAGAGTGCTAAGAGAATTTCTCCAGTGATTGGATAAAATGCATAAACAAAGCAATCCTTCATATTTTGACTGTTAAAACACATTTTTTTTTTTTTTAAAGAATGGCCTTCTCAGCCAAAAAAAAAAAAAAAAAAAAAAGGATTTTTGCTTCACGGGAATTGTACGGATACAGCAACAAATATATTAGTTCTTTCACAAAATAGGACAGTGAAGAGTAGTGGGCTATTAATGTCTGACCTCCAAGGAGTGCGGCAGCTACTGACTTCCTCCCATCACCATTAGGTGGTATTTCTCACTCAGATTCTTACAATTTCTTCTGGCAAATGTAGTATATATTTATTTCTGCCCTTTAAAATCATGATTTCCCTGTCTCTCACTCCACCACCTGTTCTCCATTGCTTCTGGCACTCCATCTCACAAACTATGCAAACCTTCCCGAATTTCTCCCTTTCATTCTGTTCAGAACAGTAGCCTTCCTGAAGTGAAAGATTAAAATATTAAACTCATGATAGGAACAGTCTAACAGGGAGAAAATAAATGGAGTGGATCCCAAAACATTCCTCCTTTTTCATTACTGAACTAATACTGGAATCAGTTTAAGCTCATTAACTTAAACTTGCTTAAAATTGCTCTACAGCTATACACAGTAAATGTTCACAGTCTCTTCACAGATAAGCTGAATTTTTATATCTTCTTTCAAGGTGTTAGGATTCATTTGTGATAACCAGAAAAAGTGAAAATGCATCACATCTCAGTTAATACGTGCAGTCTGCAAATAAAAAAAATGAATGTGGTTACAACTAGCAGAAAGAATCAGCAAATTTATTCTCCACTGGTTAATCAACTATGATGCAATCTAAGTTACAGTGGAAAGAAGGTGTGTGACAATACTTCTTTGTTTTAAAAGCATCTGTGGGCCAGATTCTTCCCTGCTGCAACTCAGTTAGGTCAATATGACCATGTGCTCTGATCCAGGAGATTAATTTACCTTTTAAGTGAGGTGGTGCATTTAAAACTCGCAACAAGATGACTTTACCTTCCCTTATTATAAAGGAAACTTGAGATCTACCAGAAAAGAGAGACGAAATCCCTTTATTAAATGTTTATCTCAGTAATGAATATGGCACAGAAGATTCACGTTAAATGAAGCATTAATAGTAAAGATGGATATGGGACACCAGACACATCCTGGGGGGAGCTGGCCAGTTTCATCTCTGCAATAATCTGCACAAGAAGCTTAAGCAACTTAAGATAAAGGTTGCTTGAATGATTAAAATGATCTTCACACAGAGCAGATGGGCAGAGCATTAGGACTTACACAGCCTGAGCACTAAGCATAATGAAAATGTCTAGGTGATTAACATAAATACACTTTCATCCAAACTTTGCCTTAATGGCAACGGCGACAAGGAAAATTTCTCATTATATACTTCCCAAAGGAAGATACCTGGTATACATTCTTGGGAATTTTCTCAAAACCCTCCTCAATCTGCCCCATCACTGCAGATCCAAGGTCCCAGACAGTCCCATCTGAGCTCAGTGCTGAAGCTCACAGTTAATATCTGTCCTAACGACTGAGCAAACAGAGCTATGAATTACCCTGTGTAAGGCTCTCACACTCACGACAGTAGCATTTGTCAAAATATCCTGAGTCCTGGTACATCCTGGGGCCTCACACATTTCCACTCTCATTAGCAGAATTACAAACTGCCATAAGAATGAGTCTGATGATCAATGAATAACTTTCTCTTTCAAAAGAATCTGTGAAAAATTACCCCTTCCTGATCCATTTTCTATACAAGTAACATGGGTCTGATGGGGTCAAAGTGGGTGAGAGTGACAAATAGTTCCCCTGGGCAGATTTCTCACACAGCTGCACAAAAGGTGTTTGGCATTTACCAGTGCTGTTTCGAACTTGGCTGCTATGGGACACACTCTGCAGAAAGACGGAGAAAAATCTTGTGCCAGGACAGTGCCTGCCCTATCTCCCTGCCACTGCTGGAGGCTACAAACAGAGATTTCTTCTGTCCATAGGCACTCTGGCAATTAGCACTGCTTTTTGGCACATCCCTAACTGATGCACTCAAAACCTGCCATGAAACGTGTGCCTCATTCACTAGCCTGCTCCAATCAGCCCAGCCCCGCTCCTTGCACGCACAGCCAGTCCATCTGCTGTGGACCCGCAATGAAATAGAACCCACGTGCAAAAGTAGCACATACCAGTGAAAAGACATGTCATTCTGTTTTGCAACAGAAGTAGGGGGAAAAATAATCAGCATTACCAATAATAGTGCACGCAGAACATGCTGACCAGAGCCAAACATCTCACAAAGGGCAGGAAAATATTTCCTCAGACTACAACATCTTTTGGCTAATTTCACCCAAGTAATAACCACCCAGGGATTAGCCCCACTACAACTGTATAATTTTGGCAAACATCACAGGCCTTATGCTGACTGCAGAGCGAATTGCCAATGCTCAGCACCATTCATTCATTCCTAGGAAGACCTCAGGCAACCAAAGATGCCATTACAAACACAGACGAGGGATCAGCCACTGCCCCCAGCAGCTCCAGGGCTACCCCAGTGAGCTCAAACCTGCAAAAATGAGGCAGGACGTGGCACACGCTAGTGCTGATGCTCACAGAGCCAGGTTGCGACAAGGCAGCGGTAAGAAAGGTTGCTGTGCCTTCGCCACAAACACCTCTGGTCAAATTACAGAAATTCAGAAAAGAACAGCAATTAAACGCGATCTGTCATACAGGATCTATGCAGCTTGAGACAGGAAGAACATACAGCAAGAAATTTAAGCAGGGAAGGACATTCTGCCAGCACGTAAGCTGCGAGGATAGAGACACTGAAAGAAAACAGAGCAGAAACAACAAGTCATAAGGCTTCAGATTTCAGCACTGCTTTCAAAAAACATACAAAATCACTCGCAAAGCTGATTTTCAAAGACATCAGAGTTCCTCTGAGCCAGTTCCTCAGTTTAGAAATAGTCCTTTCAAAGAAAGAGAAGAAGTATAGAAGAAATAAAAACACATTGCATAAGCGGAGGTGATTTTTGACATTTTTCAATAATTTTAAAGAAAAGTTTCCAGTGTTCTCTAAACTGAATGTTTAGAGACTAAGCCCTGCATCTGCCCTCTCCTTGAACACTTCCAAGGACGGTGACTCCACCACCTCCCTGGGCAGCCTGTGCCAGTGCCTCACCTCTCTTTCAGAGAAATTTTTTCCTAATACCCAACCTGAGCCTCCCCTGGTCCAGCTTGAGGCCATCACCTCTCATCCTACCACTGTTACCTGGGAGAAGAGGCCGACCCTCACCTCGCCACAGCCTCCTTTCAGGTACTTCTTAATGATTCAGACTCAAGTGCCGCAAACACCGCGCTAGAAGTGAAGCCTATGCTCTCAGTTCAGCCTGCTCTGAGCACTGCTTTGCTGGCATGGGGTCTCAGTGTGCTTCCTGTCACTTTGAACCATCCCTAGGCCAGACGTGGGCTGAGCAGGGCAGCAGGTCACCTCTGTGCTCCCCACTGCACTCCCACAGCTGCACTACAGCTGCACGCACAGGCCTTTACAATGGGAGGAGAGGGAACTGCCAAAAATTGCTTTGGAGAGCGAGGTTGTGTCTCTGGGAAATATGGAAATATATTTTGAGACGGGGAAATATCCCAAAATATATAAAACTTTTCCTTCAAATATTGTTGAGCAAAGCACCCCAGCTTCTTGGCACGCATGGAAATGCTTCATTTCTGCATTTAACAGGAGGCCTAAAATGCTTAACTCTGGAGTTCCTCAAGGAAAGCATTAATCACGTTGCTTTAATATAAAATCAACTCCCAATTTCCTGGCTTCATGGGGGAAAAAATTAAAATATTCATGTTTCTCTTGAGCACATTGATAACATAAGCCGTAAGAACTGGCATATAGACTGCAAAGAAGGAAAAAGGAGAAAAGCACAAGAGCAATGGCTGTCATCCCACGGATCCCTGTGCTGCTGCTGACATGAATCAGGCCACAGAGCACAGCCCCACACCACTGCCAGCAGCCAGGCCCTGGCTGGGAGCGAACCAGCTCAGAGTACCTATGCTCCTACCAGAGCTCATCCGTAATCTAATCCACCTGCTGCAAAATCAAGCAAAGCTGGTAAATTTTAAAATGACAAACAGAACTGAAAAGACAAACATTCTGCGGTGCAGCACTGACATCTTTCTGACCGTACAAATTCCACAGTCACTTACCAGCACAGTCTCTTTCTCACCATGCAATCCCAAATGTGAGATCCTTCTACCCCTCCCACACAACAGCAGGGTGTGTGAGGGCACTCTTCGGCCACCGGCACGGGCAGGAGCAGCGGGCTCCTGTGGTGTGTGCAACAAACAAGTGCAGGCCTCACGAAATCAACAGCACTCAAAGATAAACTGCAAATACTGAAAAATAGAACATCGGGTTTCACGGCATCTTTTTATTTTGTTTTCACATGGCCTCTAATTAATCCTACAGCGATCTTTAACGTGACTAGAAATTGAGTGAAAAAATGTTCTGAAGGGAACATTCGTTTTGTACAGACTTTCAGAAAAACGATTCTTGCATTTTCCTTCTACAAACGGAACTGTTTTTCATGACCCAAAGGCTTTCTCTAGGGATCATAAATAGAACGGTTCCTACACCAATGGAACTAGAATTCCTAATGACATATTTTAGTACGTCTTTGAATCCTATCTGAAAAGCAACAATATAGCCTTTATGACTGTGGAATATGTATTCCTCCTTATAAAGGAAAGCTGAATAGAGAATGTTTCATTTTGAGCTTTTGTCACTGCAATTTCTTGGTGGTTTCAGTCTCTCACACCTCCATTGTAAGCTATGCTGTCACAGACAACACTCATGGTAACATACTAAGAATGTCTACAAATGAAGAGGATATATATATATCTTCAAGGTTCTTAGCACAAACTGAATTTGCATGACACTTTTTAAATTAGAAAATTTAGACAGTTGAGGAACTTCATGTACTTCTTCAGGCTACAGGACCTGTTAATTCTTATTAACTTTGCCCTGGTACCACTTTGTGTCTGCAGCCCGAGTCACTGGGTCAGCACAGATCAGCCGGCATCTTCCCTCACTGTGCACCCTGCGAGCCTCGTGCACCCTTCTGAAGCCAGGCCTTCCTCTGCCAGCCTTCGTAGGCTGACTAATGTTTGTTGGCCCTCACGGCCTTGGATTCTGAGAAAAATACTGTCCTGCAGCTGATTTTGGACACTTACCCTGAGGGATGCTGAATCTCTCCTACTTTTTGTGGAGCTGTTTTGCTCAGCCTCCCTGGCTGGCTTTGAGATAATTCAGGGGTCAACACTGCCCCCGCGTTCTCTTTCAGGAATTCTCCTGGCATATCAGCCACAGCCATTTCTCATAAAGCTATTGGAGGCTTGAAGAGTTATGTGAACATCTGGTTCACTTTCTCTCTCTCCAGTATCTGTAACACATTCAGGAGCCCTAAGACTCATTCTCATCAGTGGTACATGCTTACACTCGCAAGCCTCGGGCTGCTCCTTCTGTGCCTCATCTTGATTGCATCTTTGGGCATACCCAAAACAGTTGAAAATGAGAAACAAGAAATGTAATTAATTTCCTTGGAATACCATTGCATGATGCTCATCTGAAATATTCTTAGGTTGCTCGTGGATATTCATCTGTTCATAAACGTAAAGAAGAAAGGAGTTCACTCATCTGTCTGAAGAAGTTTTAGAATAATCCACATTAAAGCTGATTTAAAGTTTTTTCCCCAAGAGCTATAAGATGGCAGAGACAACACAACAGAGCTTCTCTGAAGTTTGTTATTCCTCTAGCAATGCTCTCAGTTCTCAGCAAGACAATCACATGGAGGACATGCCTGATAAAAACAAGGCAGGGCAAGTATACTTGCCAGGTACCTAATGCACACATGTTCTCCATCCATTTATTCATATTCCAGAATATCCACCATGCATCAACAAGCAGAGGTGGCCATGCAGTAGAAGTACCTGATTGGAGTAATAACAGAAGACAAGAGCATTTTCAGACCTGAATATAACTGCAGCGCATTTGCAACCAAAGGCTGTGAGAAACTGAGGAGTTCAGTCTTGATGTGGTCATCATAAATGCATGTGAAAATTCTCTCAGTTGGCACTAAAAATGGTACGAGTTACAGCTCATGCCAATGTAAGAAATGGAGATGAGGATCTGCTGCTGCTGGACTCCATAGTCGCACACCTACAACACAAATGCTTCTGTTCTAGAAAGATTCAAGTCCCTATTGCCCCATGTGCTGACAGACAGGAGAACAAGTGGGGAACACCTTCCCAAAAAAAGAAATATGTGTTATTTTACCCATCTGTTCCTCAGATCTTTAGCACATAGCTCTCAGACTTCAGTAACCAGCAAGACAGCCTTGAGATATTTTCAGTTCATATTCATACAGGTAAATGTGTTCTATTCCAATTTGGAGTTACACCAACCTCATTCAATGTTCCCACCCCAAATCCATGAAGCTCCCTGAGAACCCAGTTCTTTTAACAACAAGGAGAACCATACTGATTACATGGATGTTCAATGTAATTATGATACAAACTGAACACATCGTTCTTTTCCAAGATTACCCTGAAATCACATGAAGAGGAATCTTCTCACTTGTGAATATTTGTGCTGGCAAAGCATCACCATCCCTCTCTGCCCAACTCCATCTGTTAAAACTCTAAAAAGAAACCAACTTCTCATAAAGAGTAGCACAAAATCTGGCAGCATTTCCTCTAGAGAAACATGATTGCAGTGCCTTTCAGCTTTGTTCCAGCTACCTGCGCTCTTACTGCTGCTGGCAGATTGTAAGATTCTCTTCAGCTGTACCTGGGTAATAAAACAGCGATGCTCGGATACAGTAACCATTCCCACTCTTGATATCTCCAGGTATAAAGGTATTTTGTGCAAAGCCCTGAAATGAAATCGAGCACCCGGCCAGCATCACAGGCAGCAAAGCTTACTCTGTGTGTTTTGTGTTTAGTTGGTGGAGAACTAAGTTAGATAAAGCTCATTAAGCCACTTTCAGTGCCTAAACATTATGCATGCAGATCTCACTGGACAAAATGGGAGAGAAAACTGAGTTCCTGACAGGACTGCACTCCACACAACAGTTCACCAAAAAGCCTTAGGACACATACATGAGATCAAAGCAACTTACAATGTCTCTACACAGCTTTCCTCTGGCAAGGGTAGGCAGCAGCAAACATCTCCTTACTGCTATGCAGTCTGGAACATTGCAAGGCTGCTGCTCAGAGGCTTGTCCAAGATAACGTGGACATTTCAAAGAGGAGATTCAGCTGGGAATTTAAAAGCAAAAGCAAGAGTGAACAGATTAGGACATTCTGGGATTTAATGGGCAAAAGCCATTTCCAGTTCCTGGAAACACGTTCCTTCCCTTTCCAAAATAAACATTCCAGAGGATGAAAAAAAAAAAAAAAAAAACCCCAAACCCCAAACTGCCCTTTGGCAGCCTGCAAAATGTTGGTTAAACACACAGAGCACCTCAGCCTAATGGTGCTCAGCATCATGCTGCACCTCTGCACCGTCAGGGCACGTTCACCGCTGTCACCTCAGGGTGTGCTGGGAGGTATTTCAGTCAGTCACCAGACGAATTTGTTTCAATGCCAAACCAACAGGGCAAAGCGCTTCCTCACGACAAGGAGCAGCACGGCGAAGCGATGCACACCCAGAACGCGTCGCTCTAGAAGCAGCGCTCAGCGTTGCTGCGTGTCAGGGGTGCAGAGCGAGGCCGTCCTGCAGCCAGACGCGGCTTCTCATGACATCTTGTGGCAGCACGACAAGCTGACGGGGCTCCGCCTGGTTCTCATCAACGGCGATCGGAGAGGCTGCAGAACTGTGATATTTCGGAAAACCAAATCCCCAAGTGCCCAACGAAAGGCACCGATTTATAACTAAGGTGAACAGACACGCAAGCATTTAATTCGGAAAAACTAGCCGTTCCAAAAACATACAAAAATACAAAGCACAGAGGAAGAGGATCATTATTTCAGACTAACAGAAGGAAGTCAGAAATAAACTGTGATCCAATACCAACCTTACAGAAATGCCCATCCCACAGGAATCTGTAACGGCCCACTCTGACAGGTCAGGGGTAGCTCTAATGAAAATGACATTAAAAACGACACAGGGACTTAAGCGACAGCCTCATATCCGACCACACTCATCCTCAGGGCAGTGCAGAAAGGCGATGCTCCCAGCCATTCCCTTAGTAACGCTTAACGTGGCTAGCATGTACCACACGCTGCACCGAGCTGCTGCCAGCAGCTGGCTTTGGCGCAGCAGAAAGCAGGCACGCCGTTCTGCAGTCACGAGAGGGAGCCAGCTGGCACTTCCCGACTGCTCCTCGTGTTTGAAGCTCAACCACCACTGCTTCGAGGAAGGAAAAGGTTTGCGTCAGATCTAGATATGCCGGTTAGTAAGCGCTGCAAAGAAGGGTTTGGATACTCGCATCTATTTGTTCTCCCCCTCCCCTGTAGAGAACCCTAACAGATGCTTGATCTTTTGCTAGAAGCTAAAATAAAACCAGAAAGCGAAATCCCGCTGAGGTAAAGCACACCTCTGTCTCTGGAAGCAGGCTGGGAAGCAGAGCAGGGGCAGATGGTTGCCATAGCATGTGGAACCAATACGTGGGAACACATTTCTCCTGCTTTCAGAATGTGGCTTCTGAGGGGGTCAGCAAACTCTTCCTCCTGTAATCATCCTCAGCTGAGCGGGACGCAGCAGAACCTCGCTGCCTTTGTGGCACGGGCATTGGGTAAAGTTACATAGCTTTAATACATATATCTCATTTTTTCATGCACTCTCCTGTCTTAGTACATTCGCTCAGAAATTAGAGTGGAACATGGGAAATTCTGCCCGGCCCTTATCCTATAATGTGCTACTGTCTGGAATGTTAAGCAGGATCTGCTCAAGGTAACCCCAGGCCAAGCTTAGAGTAAATTGTGTAGGCAGGTGACGTGGAAAAACTCCATGCTCCTCTCAAATCGTGTCTTGTGAACTGGACCATCACAGCTTACCTTTATAATGACACACTATGCAGGAAACTTCAGTCCCTGAAGCGCTTGGCCCTAACTTTATGCAGACATACATCCCCAGGCTGGAAGAGGCCACGGAACATGCAGTTACTTTGGTACAGCCCTTGCTTCAGCAGAACCATGCTGGACTGCTATTAGAGAATCCTAAAATCAAACCAGGCTCCAGCAGTTTCCTCTATACCCTCTTTTAAGATACTTAGACCTTACATACGTCCACGTGCTTTTAAATCCCACTGATGGAAACCTTTCTCGAAATAGAAAACCTCACAGTAGAATAAAACCTTTCAAGTTTTATTATTTTTTTCCAAGTTGTTGTTTCTGTGCTAAAAGAAATTGAAAGCTGGCCATGATCATACTAATTACTAAAAAAATAAATAAAATCACTTAGCTCATTATAACCTTCATTTCATCTCATTAGAAACGGGTCATTAATAAAGCAAGTCACCTCCAACCAGCTTGCTTCCCATTCTGTGGGAAGAACAAGAGGAGATCAGGATCCCCTACTGAAGGCAAGCCCTAGCTTTTCTTAAAATGACAACGTGACAAGTTCTATAACCTCTCTCCATGCTATTCAGTGCAATGTAGAGACAGATGCATAGCAGAGCTGGTTTATCCAGTTCTTCCAAAAAACCAACCCCTCAGAGCACAGCCCCCTTACACACAGTCTAACCACATGCATTGAGTAAGCCAGTTACAAGCACAGCATCTTTTTACCAGGCGGCACCTAACTCCCGAAGAATATTGCTTTGATCTGAACAGAACTGTTGATTAAAACAAGAATTTGTCTTATGGTATCACGTGCAGAGGTGTTTTTCTATACTTACTAGTGGCTTCTTGCTTTCAAGCTGTGCAAATTATGACGTTATTGATACCATATTAACAGATGTGAACTTTTTTCTGATTGACTGACCTCCTATCTCTGTCACCGTATCACTTACCATTAAACACAGCACCAAACAGAAGCAGTCTTTGCCTGCTGCGGCCTGGGATACTGTTGGTGCTCCGGGCTGCAAGCGCACACTGCTGGCTCATGACAAGTTTTTCATCTACCAGGACCCCTAAGTCCTTCTCAGTAGGGTTACTGAATGAAGATAATCCCTATATATATATATTTTTTAAACAGAGTCATTGGGAAAAAAAAAATCGTTTTAGAGTTGCAGCTTTATTTGAAAGAGACTTCAAGTTTTGATAGCACAGACTTTTATACAAAATTGGTACTGTGAAAAATAAACTTCAGAGGTTTCCTACAGCAGATTACAGGCTGCAAGCTCATCATCAAATGATTTTTCTACATAGAGATAATCTGTTCAAAGTCTTTTTTTCAGATCAGCATCAAGTGATCCTGAAAATCCAGCTTTACTCTATGAGCCAGGAAAAAAGAGGGGAAAAAAAAAAAGGAAAAACCAAAAGGCCACCCTCAATCTCACTTAATGGGAAAGGCATCTTACTCCAGTTCTGCATTTCCAATGTACAGTAACAGCTGTGACAAACTCCATACTAGAAACATATCAAGATTTTCAATATCATATTTCATGAATAAAGGTCAAATTTCACATACTTAAGATTTTAAAGAACTTTGGGAAGTCAAGGTGTTTGGACAAAACTTTAAAAATTGCAGTTTCCAAAGAATTCAGAACTCCATCCACAAGGAAAAAAAAAATCCATAAGCCTTCAATAGTTTCTTTTAAACCCTCTCATTTCAGCAGGTCCATTTCACCCTTTTTTTTTTTTTCCCCCTGTCAGTAGTACAACCATGTCCCAACACATTAACTTGCAGTATTAATCACAGAATGATAGAATGGCTTGGGTTGGGAAGTCAGCCCAGTCCCAACCCCTGCAGTGGGCTGGTTGCCCCCACCAGCTCAGGCTGCCCATGGCTCCATCCAGCCTGGCCTTGTGCACCTGCACGGATGGGGCACCCACAGCTTCTCTGGACAGCGCGGGCTGGTGCCTCACCACCTCTGAGTAAGGAATTTCTGCCTAACATATTCCCCTTTATCCTAAGACCCAGAGGAAAAAAAAATCCAAAGCAATAAGAGTTCTGTGATTCTTTTACCAGTCTTACCACGTACCCCACATAAAGTAAGGCTTCTCCAAAACTATTTTTTTTAATTATTTTTATTTGCAATCAAGTTTCTCAAACAGAAAATCTATTTTGAGAACAAACTTTCTCATCATACAGATAGTTCCTCACACATCCTGTTTTGACTAGGGCAAGGAAGGAGCAGGAAAGGGGTTAAATGTAAAGTTTGTCTCCACGCTACCTTTGCAGACACAGGAAAGATACTGTTCCTCAGATATTAAGGCTACAGAGAGTTACCAGACAGGAGCAAAATAAAACTACTCCAGCTATGAAAGTAACTGGTACTGTAATTCTTGCACTCTGTATCTCCCAAAGGAGGATGGTTCGGAACTATGCAATGTCGTGCAACAGCAGTATACTCTGAAGTAGACTGAAAGCCTTGGATTTCTCCTATCTGCTAAGGTTTTTTCTCATTTTATGATTCCCAGGCTCAAGCTGGCTTGCTTTATTGTGCCCTTCATAGACGTGTGCTAACTCCAGGAAAAAAAAAAACCTTAAGTGCAAAAGGCTGTTAATTCAGCAACCTCCAAGTATACAACTTGACGACTACTCTGGAAATTGGAATTTCATTTCCCTTTCAGGCTCCTTGTCTTTTCCTTCAGCCTCTGAAACATATACAAATCCTGCTTTAAGACCGCGCTCCACCCTCTGATACTAGTGTAAACAAAATCTAGTGACAGAATAATCAAGTTATTTGCCAGGGAAAAAAAAAGAAGCACCATTCTGTTAAACATTTGATTCTTTCAGTAGATTTGCAGCAGCATTCTGAGACCAAAGTCTCATACATACTATTGCTTAAAACCTTGCTCCCAGGTCCTGTGTATTAGTGTACTTGGCAACGTTTTGGATCCTGGTATTAAAACAGAAGAGAGATAGAATATACTACGTGATTACAGGAACATTGATAGTAGCTCCTATAAATTTCTGTTTACATAAATTTGTGTGCAAAAGATCTACTCTGTGCCTCGTGACATTTATAATAGGGATTTAGTTCTCCTGGGAGGCTGATCAGTCATTCACTATTCACTGGCACTGAACAGTTTTACCATAGCCACCTCTTCCAGCATCATAGTCTTGCCGATATTCATCTCTGACCTTACAAAGGAGAAAAAAAAAAAAAAAAGTCTGGTAAATATATAAAGAAAGGTATTTTCTGAAGAACTACCACACCATCAGACTGCGTAGTCAAACTGAGTCTGCAATACATAAGCGGCCACAAGAAGTTTTCTGATAAAAGAGAAGGCAAAGTGCATCGTGCAAAAGCCCAGAATACCAGGTCAAATAAGTTTCCTGTTAAAGAGTCTCTCTGGGCATTATCAATCAAGACAGGCTGGCCATCATCACTCTGTCTCATTTTTCAGCAGTAAAACCACCTGCTATCTGCTTGACTTTAGGTAAGATGAGTGTTATCCTTTGTGTTCTTGTCAGCTTCACGTTTCCCAGATTTATGTGAACTACTTCCCCAAACAATCAGCAGGCTTCTGAAAGTGCTTTCAGTGAAATATACCAAAAAAATTACTTATTCTTGGCAGATACCACCACCGCTGATAAAATGCTTTGGGATTAACGTATACTATGATCTTTGACAACTCTGAAGTTGCTGTTTAAGTTGTTCTGGGTGCGTTCGCTCAAAAAGCAATAAACTGGCAAAGTCACCAGCCCCTCAGAAAGCAGGAGGTACGACAACCTACCTGGCCCCCCGACCTGCCCCGGCCGTACTGCCGGCCCTCCTTAAACCCCGCGTCCCAGTCCGTCCTTATGATCCTGTCGTCAAGCCTGGTCCCATTGATGTACCGCATCGCGTTCTCAGCATCTCCTCGTGCGTAATACCTCAGACATTTGTTAAAGAAAACAGCGCACAGATCTGCCAGGCCCGGGGCCACGCACCTCAGTGAGAGCACAGCGGGACAGCGCCTGGTGGAAAGAGGCAGCGCACCACGGGGAAGCACGACGCCAACACCCACGCACCGAGCCCGCTTTGACTCGGAGAGAACGCTTTTACTGATCAGGACCAGCGTCAGAAAGCGGCCCGCAGAAGGATACTCGACGAAGCAGAAGCCGCAGGCGGTCTTCTTCACCTTGTCCAGCCCCATGATGATCTTCTTGATGTCGCCGCTCTTGCCGAACAGCTCGTGGATCTGCTCCTCCGTGGTGTAGAACGAGAGGTTCCCCACGTACAGCGTGCAGCTCTTCCTCAGCAGCCGCTCCTGGTCGTACCGCGTGCCCTAAGCGCGACCACAGCGTTACCCGGCGCCAGCGGCACCGGGACCGGGACCGGGACCGGGACCGGGACCGGGACCCCCCCGCCCCTTACCCGGAAGTGCTGGTCGCGGTACTGGCTGAGGTCCACATAGGAGTCGCTGCGCAGGATGCTGAGCGTGCCGCCCGAGCACATGCTGCCGCCCCGCACCACCGCCGCGCGACACGGCGCCCCCGATACCGCCGCCAATGGCGGGGCGCGGCGCTGCTCTCGCGAGAGCTGGCCCCGCCCGCTCGGCAGCTCTCGCGAGAATGCTTGGGTCGCGGCGGCTCTCGCGGGAGCGGCGCGCAGGATGGTGCTGCGGCGGGTGCTGCTGGCGCTGCTCAGCAACCCGCACCTCATCGAGAAGCTCTCCGAGTCGCGGCCCATCCGCGCCGCCGCCCGCCTCACCGCCAGCGCCATCACCCGCGGGCAGCTGGGCGCCCGCCAGGCGGCGCGGGAGCTGCGGCCCGGCCTGACCCGGCTGCGGGACGTTTTCCTGGGGCGGCTGAAGGACGGCGGCCGGCCGCGGGGCTGGCCGGGCTCCCCCGGGCGGGGACCGGGATCGGGATCGGGACCGGGACGGAGCGGCCGGCCCTGAGCGGCGGGAGGACGCGGCTGTGCGGGGCGTGCGCGCGGCCGGCCCCATGGAGACGGTTCGCCGGTGACGGCCGGAGCGCGGCGGGCTGCGGCGAAGGGAGCGCGGCGACGGCACCGAGCGGTGCGGGGGGACCCGAGGGGCGGCCGAGCCCGGCACGGACAGAGGCGGCCACGGAGCGCTGCCATGGGGCCGCGCCATCGACAGCGCTCAGCTACGGACAGAAGCCAGGCTTACATCAAACGTCATCCAGAATACTGTGAAGAGTGTCACTTTAAGTGCGTGATATGAAACTCAGAATAAAGCCATTTCTCACCGGAGTTCCTTTAACGATTTCTGTCTGTACAGCAGTAGTAGTCTACAGTTGTATGGCAGCTTTGATACAAAGAGAGCTCTAGCAATGTTGATGATGATGGGTAGAATGGAAAAAATATATCTGTCTTCCTGATAGGCTGGGCTGCTTTGCTTTCGGTACCGTATAAACATCCATGAGACTTAAATAGCTTTGCCACATACCTCTGGGTGCAGCTGACTGCATGCTGAGTTAACTTGGGAGGGAGATTGCCATAGTTGGTATCACTGCAGGTGAAAGACCCTCACAAATTATGAGATACGTGGTTTCCAGTGCTGCTGGTAAAATTAAACTTTCTGCCAACACATGTGTGAGGAAGGAAAAGCTGAATCTATGGTATACTCAATAAACGTCCATCTGGTGAGACAGAAGCGGTGCATTTTCAATCAGAATCAGTGCTTGTAGACCGGGGTCTCTGCCTGGCTCCACCCCAGGTGACCTGTGAAGTGGTAGAAATTCATCACGCCATGGAACTGGTGCTTCGTCACAACCAGGAAGAGTTTCAAGATCTACCCCACTTGTACAGAGATCGTACATTCAAAAGTTATCGTAAGTTCATAAGACCGTAAGTTTCAAAATGGTTTTCAAACTTTATAGCTGTTTCAGTATAGCTGAGAACAGTAACTGGGACGTGGAACACCAATTGTGGTGCAATGCTGTTGTCCCAACATAAAAGAGCAAAAAGGAAATGAATGAATATACATTTGTGGAGTGTCATGATGCTTTCGTAATTCCTTTCGCTGCTGGATGAGTCATCGGTGCAGCCACTCTCCCACCACCTCACCAAAAAGCTCGCACCCTCAGTATGCAGGCCTCAGCAGTGAGGGGTTGGTGGTGAGCACACGGGTGGGGACTTACAACACAAAATGCTTTATGAGGAGGTTTCTTAACAAACTCGATCATTCAATTGTGGAGATACAAGCAAATCCTTCACTTGGGTTTTTCCTAGCTTCCCTTTAGTCTGGCAACAATAATTCTTGTCTCTGTCGCAAAACTGGCAAATGAGGTCTTAGGTAAAGCTGTATGGATGGAGAGCTGCAAAAAGCTTTACTACCACTATAAGCAGAAAGAATTAACGTGTAGATTCATTTCACAGAGAGAGGCTCGGCAAATATACCAAATTAGTATCTCCCTCCACGTCAGGATGGTTTTGGATTCAGAAGCTTGCAAATACAAAAACTTAAGATGTTTAGTTGTGCTGTAATTCTAAGCATGTGTGTTACCCTCGGCTGAAGCTGAGGGTTATTTGTATCCTACTTTAAAATGAGATTGCTCTCTATGAGAGTGCCAGGATGTGATCCGTCATTCCAACTAAGCTGAATCAATGGGGAGCTTTTACTGAAAGGGGAGGGAGGCACAGAAGGTGCAGCTTCCCCTTTTAAACTCGCACGCTCCCCTGTGACAGAACTGGTGCTCCTCTAACCCTGTGGTCAGCTCAGGGATCCATCTGCTCGAACACACAAAGGGGATGAAACCCCCGCAAGGTGCCAGTTCTGCCTGCGTAGCTCCTTGAAGCAGCACATCACAGTGCACAGAGTCACAGCTGCAAAACGCCGCTGGAAGGCAAAAAGAAGGGACCTGGCCTTTTAGCAGTAGCTAAGCAGCAGGCAGACTTAATGACATCAAGCAGCATCCTGAGGTTGCTGTACATAATACGTATGTAGTACATCCACAGGAATTAAACTGGCAAGAAACACTAAACAGGCAAAATACTACTTCAATTTTAGGATTTAGCATAAATGCTCGTGCTGAAGCATCTTCCATGTTCTAAATTGGATTCTGTTACATCAATACTGGGGATTTTTTAGGACAGGGCTACCTCAAACAATATTGTAACACTGGTGTCCATATCATGACTGGTATAGTGAGAGAAGGGTCTGATATTTTAAGAGCATAAAGGTAGAACCATATTGAATCAGATGAAGTTCTTCTAGTGCAGTCATCTCTCCAACAGATGAGTTAAATGCCTGTTATCAGTAGCACAGCCCACAAACACTCTATCTGAGATTATAAGAACTTTCAATGTGTATCTCAAATGAAGCTCAAATCGGTTTTTGTGGTCTCTGGGTTCATCCTCTCTCATCAGGAAAATTAGGCAAGTTCCTCAGAAACACCACAGAGACTGAATGATTCAAATCTTGGTAGAGGTGGTTATTCCGAGCATGAAGAAAGGGGAAGAAGAGAATCAAGCTGCTCACAACAGCACTGTCTGTGCTGAGCGTGGGACTTTGAAGAGGAAGGTCTGACAGCACATTTGAGCAGAGTTAAAGTGAAAACCTTGTCACGGTATTATCTAAGGGTCTGCGTCCATGACAAGGGGGACAGGCCCGAATGGAAAAAAAAAGAAAAGAGGAAAGGAAAAGAAAAAAATTGCCCAGCCCCGGGCGGTCCAGCAGCTGAAATGGCAGGGAAGCCGCGGACCCGCACCCTGGGGAAACAATGGGAAGAGGGGAAAGGCAGGGGACTCGTAGGCGGATCTAACACAAAAACAGCGGCATCAATCTGAGGCAGAACAACTAATTTTACTAAATATATCAAAAATGAGGCTAGTAGAATTGTAACAGAGTGTTTACAGGCTGAAAATCTTACGCAGTAAACTGCAGGAGCACCACCTGCTTTCTCCGCCGGGCAGGAAGGAACAGACCCCCCATCTCCCAGGCGGCTTCACCACCTCACCTCCAACGCAAAGACCCCTGGGCAGTGCACCTCCTCCCCTCCCCCTCGGAGAGCCACACACCAAAAAAGGCAGTTTGCAGTAACCAGGGAATTAACTCTTTAACTGCCCGTGCTTTACATGATGTAATGATGTGGAATACCGACAACAAAAATCACAAAACCATAACAAATCTAAAACGTTCTGAGATCTAAAGGCTCTGCTGAGCTCTGCCTAGGTGAAGGATGTATAGTCCTAACTGACTTCTCCAGTTTTGACTGAATAGGAAGGATATCTGTGGTGGATCTTCCATTGATAAGTGTGGAAATATCAAAGTCTCATTCTTGAGCGAGACACCACATTTGGTAACTGTGGCCCTGACTGTGCCAGGGATTATAACCAAAAAATGACAGTCACTGCAGGTAGAATTGTTTACGTGCTGTCCTACCACTCGGCAGAGGGTTTCCTCTTCAGATCCAGCCATATCAATCACTTCTACATGCATGTCTTTTTTGCTGATATTTAGCAGAGACCTAGGAGGCATGTAGGTGTGTGCAAAGAGCAGAGTATAGTGTCTTGGATGGTTTGAGGAATCTGAAGAATGCACAAGATGCTCCAAGTGAAACAAACATGGTATCAGTCCGCCCTGATGCAGGCATCCAAACAGGAAAGCCCCAAGAACATTAAAAATGATAATGACATGTTTCCATTTCATAGCTCTGTTCTGTGATGTGCTGAACAGGACTAACGGCAAGATGAGAGGGATGAGAAACCGAGGCTCTTGGTGGCTGAACAGAGAGAGAAGTGCCAAGGGAACAAAATAAAACAGCAGTAGTGTTGGATGGCCCTCGGAATGCACAGACAACCTAGGTGACCCACAGTAATACGATCTGACCCGCATTAACTGACAGATGTATTTCTTCAGCATTTTAAAACCAGCATCGATGGCCAAAAGATGTAAGATCCCAAACAGCATTACTCCATTAACTATAAAATGTGTAACTCGGGGGTGGTTTCCATGCTGTGCAAGGTTATGAGAGTTAAGATTATAGCGGAGAAAGTTCAAAGGGGTCACCACCACTCCGTGATTCAGCTGAGCTATGACATCAAACAGGCTGCTGTTTGTAATGCTGTAAAGGTTGTCCAAGCCCACTGAGGTAAAATACATGGAGTCGGCCGTTATGAAAACAACGGCAGTAAAACATGCACAGGTGATAAGTTTCAAAAAGGGGATTATGAAAGTTGTAATGCTCTTTTTGGAATCAGCATTTAAGCCTGCCCAGTAAAGCAGGGGCATTAGTGCAAATGCCAGAAAAGTTGGCCTATTGAAAAAGCCCGCAGCTATGACAATGCCAATAAGAGGGCTGCTTGTAGGCTTTATGAGGCTGCTGTCAGATTTTTTGGAGGAAACTAATACCAGCAGAAAAGCAAAGAGAAGTCCTTCAAGCGTGTTGGTAAATGTTCTCGTATAAAACACCAAAGTGACATACGATCCAGCAAGAAGGAGCAGTGCTTTCCACGGATCTGCTCCCCAGTAAGGAGCCAACCAGTACACGCTATAGTCAAGCAGAAAAGAAAATACTGTAAGGAGAAGGCGAGGAGACACAAGAAGGGTGTAGCTGCTGATGCAACGCGAGCACACATCCAGCTGCTGCAATGCCTTCAGCACCCAGTACGTAACTCCAGAGGTCAGTAATGGGAAAACAGCTGTTCTGCAGGGAGAGCTGGAAAGGAATTCCCAGGGGTAATAGACCTGTAGGTTTAAAATGTCTCCTACAAAGAAAGAAAGAAAGAAGGAAAGAAAGAAAAAAAAGAAAAAAGCAAACATATCTATTTTATTCAGTAATTCAGCGTCGGAGTACAACTCGGCGTAAGAGGCATTGTGCTGCAGAGCCGTCCCTACAACACTGAGCCCACCGGCAGCCTTGAGCACGCCCTCAGTTTTCACTCCGCTCCAAGGAAGGAACCTCTCGCGGTGCCGGCGCTCGGGCAGCGCTGCCCCACAGGGACGCGGCCCCGGAGCTGCCGGGGCGGAACCGCCGTGAGGGCAGGAGCGCGGCCGGCGGCGGCTCTTCGGGGGCAGCAAGCCCCAGCTCCCTCGCCCCGCGCTGCCCCCGGGACTCCCCCGCCCCTCCTGCCGCGTTACCTGCCATGACCTCGGGCGACTGGAAGAACTCGTCGGGGTGCAGGTAGCCGGCCTGCGGCAGCAGGCACCAGCCCGCCCGCAGCGCGACCAGCAGCGCCCACAGCCGCCGCGCCGCCATGTCGGCCCCGCACCTCCGCGCCGCGAGGGGGCGCATGACGCCGGCCGGGGCGCCGCAGAGCGGGCCGAGTGCGCAAGCGCGGAATGCCTCAAGCGTGCGCATGAGCACCGCGGTAACGCAGTGCACTGAGGCGCGTGGAGACGGTAGCGCGCGCTGACTTCTCTTATTTATTTCTCAGGTTACGTTTATTTACAGTATGTTTTTACAATTTTTTTTTTCATTACGCTGAATGTCTCTACATCCCGGGATCATGAGGTGGTGGCTGTGGTCAGGAGGACGCTGCCTGCCAGCAGCACAGCAGCATGTGTTGTTAGTGCAGCTATGGATAAAAACAAAAACTGAGTACTACAAGCCACTTGGCAGGGAAACAGGTAATCAGTAGTGAGCAACTTTGTTTCACTAAAAGAAAATACAAGTGTCATTCACAGGCACTCAAATAACCCCATGTAGAAGGACAGCCACAAGCTTCTGGCAGAAACAGCAGCAAAGATTTCAGGAAGAGGACATCTCTCGGAAGCAGTGAGCGTACTGGTTGTGGAAAGTCAGCGAGCTCAGTGAAGGAACACTTTGGACTTTGTCCTTTCTCCTCTGCCAGCAGGCAGTCCCTCCAAGTCTCTCTGGCCTTCGTTTCCTCCAGTGACTTTGGAGATTTCCCTTGCTTTCTTCTAGTGGAAGGTGGAGGACCTTGTACATGGCAGAGGCAGTACCTGGACTGCAGGTGCTCTCCCAGTGCATGGCCTGTCCGTCCTCTGTGCACTTACCTCTTCTGGCAGCACAGCTCAGGAGAAACTGTTGCCTCCGGCAAGGTGAGGATAGGATAAGCGGGGATGAAGGAGTCAGAACATTACCAGCAAGGAGGCCAGAGTGGATTCTCTAGACAAGACTTTAATACTGCCTGCCAAGATGCAGAAATTCTTCTACAGATCAGAAAACCAGTATCCATCTAACAGCACCTGGCAATCCTTTAGCCCAGCATAGTTCAACATCAGCAGTGATGGCAGAAATACTTCAGTTTTGGACCGATCTTGTAAGACATGCTGACACAGTACTGATGGCTTCTGCCTCAAATTCCACCCCATCCACATGAACAGCGGCAGCTTCCAGTCCCACCCCGCTCCCCTGATGAGCAAATGGTGTAAGCACCTTGCCTGCAAAGTGGCAGGAAGAGGCTTTAAAATGTTAGCACAGCATGTTACCCAAACAGCAGCTCATCTGAAGAAAAGGTGCTAGGCCAGGGGTGGCCTGGAAGTTGCCATCTGGACCATGTTAGCCCAAGCCCTGTAACTGACCTAAAATAAGGAAGGGAACAAAAGTAGTCACTAGTAGGTGTTGCTGTATTAACTTATTACCTGACCCAGAGCACTGTGGTGTTTGCATTCCTTCAAGGGACTCAACATATTCACTCCCCAGCCATTCTGCGTATGTCCTTCTCTCTTCTACTGGCACTATCTTCACAGCAGAATCCTTAAAGATCAAGTCTTTTCCTTGAAAAGCTGAAGAATCAAACATTTTGAATCCATTTCTGTTGCTGTTATTTCCAAAATAGTCCTGAAGACAATGCAAAATTTTCAGTATCTTGCAAGATTAAGTGCCACATTCTTCTAGTACATGAACCGTTTAGTACAGGAGAAATTCACGCAACTGCAGATTCTGTGTTTTAAGACACTCCAGTAGGTAACATACAGAATCTTGCCATTGGCAATTACAAGAATTTTGGTTCTTGTTACTATCTGGGAATACCTGTATTTTATTAAGTTCTTCTGTGTAAGTATTATTGTGCAATACTGGCTTTGGCTGCATAGGAATTAAGGACATGACTGAAGCACAGCACAAAGGCACTCAGTATTGCTTTTAAACTAGATTTGCATCGATACTGAAGCTAAATGGTCCAGGCATGGCCTGCCTAGATACGTAACTCACCCAAACAATGAATGTATAATTATTACCTGAGCCTTGTCCAGTAGTCCATACAGAGCAAAAATGTTGGTATCGGGGTGAACCATAATGGCCTGAGCTGGCACCCGAGCCAGGTGACACTGAGCAAACTGAGTGACTTCAGCACGGGCCCCATTTCGGCATAGTAACTGGAAATCACTGGATTTCAAGTCACGGGCCCAACTTTCAGTATTCTTACCTGAAAGAAGAAACTAGTCATTGTCACTCATTGAATGCTTTAGAGCACAAAGGTTCAAGAAAAGTAACTGAATTGTAATAAAGAATCAAGTAAAACTAAATACCATCTGTGTTCTCAAACACTGTTGAGTGCTTCACAAAGGCCACATCCCCAGAGTCCTCTGCCAGGCACCTTTATGAAATGCAAGATAGAAAATCAATTCAAAGCATCTTTACTGGGACCACATCATTTCTAATAACTGACAGATTTAGGAATCAATCTTGCTTGCATACTCCTGCATCCATTGGACCCCAAAGAAAGGAGGAAAAGCAAACCAAGAAATAAAGCGTCTTGAAATGAGAGAAAACTAACATCACTGCAAAGTTTAAAAAAAATACTTTAAGAATTTCAAGAGAATAGTACAGCAGGAAATAGTGATTAATAACGATGGGAGAAAGGACAGAGAAAGGTCAATATTAGATAAGCAAAGAAACAGAAGATATATAATACTCAGTGCTGTACTCCCCATTTGGTAGCAACAGCTTTCACACCTTTTAAACCACATACTAAGTATATGCCATTAAGACTCCTTGAGTGCATAAGTGAAGAGTTTACCAGGTTCTGCATATGTGTGCATACACAAGCACTTTGTGGGGTTTTTTTTTCCATGTTGGGAGTGATCTTACTGCCTGCACAGACACTGCTTTTACAGCCCTGTACACTGCAGACACATAACTAATGTAACTGCAGTTTCTAACAGTATGTTCCACAACTAGGTTCAGTTTCCCTAATTTCCTGAAGCAGAAGAGGCCCAATTTGCCAAGGGCACCTGAAACTTTCCTCCTTCTTCTATGAGTGTGGCATCCCATGCCAGCGAGTTTCAGGATGAATGTGTATAACCACACAGCTTTACAAGCATTTGCTGTTTCCCATGTTGTAACTGGTGCTGTCCTGCACACAATACAACAGTCATCACATGCTATGAGGACACTTTCACTAGGCCTGAAATATGAGGACAGCACTTGAGTATTTACCAGGCTGCTGTGCAAGTCTCCCCCCTGAAGGAAGACGGCCACTCACTGCCAGCTCTGTTACAGGCACCATTGCCTTCACAGGTGAAGGTCAGGAAAAAAACTTCCATATCTACCCAAAGATTTGGGGCTTTGAAACAGTTAATGTCCCCAAATGTTGATGTTCACTGTTATACAAAGTATTTATTCGATTTTACACTATTTTTTCCCCTCCTATACCTGTAACAAATCTTGTTTTGAAAAGGATATGATATTTGAACATAGCTGTTTGTGCTGTTATGAAACCTATTTTCGCATACCACCACAAATGGTGGGGACAGTGAAGACCCAGCCCTGGTTCCCTGCTCCTAGCCTGCCATGCTCAGCACAGACTCACAGCCACCCCATACTGGCTACTCTTCGCCCATTCCCCTGCTTAAGCTCTTTATGGATGACCTGACCAGAGTGGCAGGCTGTCACACTCAATTAAAGCAAGGCTGCAGACTGATGACAACCCACGTGCTCCTCACTAGGTGAGTGCCCATCGCTCTGTAAACAGAAACGGGGATTTGGCTGTTCCTCATCTGTGTGGCTGTAGGCCAGGAAGCTGGCAAGAGGCTTTGACATGCACGTACACGCACACATCTCTGTTTTGCTATGACTGTCACAGCATCTTGAAAATGGGAAGGCTGCTACTGTTTCTAGTGGGCTGTTCTTAAAAGGAATTACGCTTTTTGCTGACTAAGATAGAGAACAGTACCTCCTTGCATTCTGACAAACTGACAGACTAAATAACAACCACGTGTGCTAATTACCTGAAGGCTCCATTGTAGCTATAATACCGTTCTTGGCTACTTGCACTGCATTTATTGTTTCCACTATTATCTCCAATACAAAGTTGACAGAGCGTTGATGGGTAATTATCCTGCTCAGCCGAAGGCACGCAGCTGGCAGAGAAAAACTCACTCACAGCTTAAAAAATGAAAAAAAAAAAAAAAAAAAGACAAATCAATATAAGTAGAAGACTCTTCACAAGAAAGGGTAGTTGCACTGTCATGAGGTTATACCAGCACCAGTTTCAGTAGGACACTAGAAAGGTGAATTATAGCTGCTTTACTGGAACTCACAAATTAAAATTTAAAATATTTTCAAAGTACCATCTAACTGATTATTATTACTATATTATTATTATATTGCTCCAGTATTAAATAATGTTTGAAAATAAATGCAATAAAATTCCAGACAATAATTCACCATTTACTGCAATGACATCCCAGAGCTGGAAGTACCACCTAGAGAGGATATATGTCTGTATAGACCGCGTGAGTTTCAGTGACTATCCCATTAGTGACACTGACTGGAGTCAACATCCTCAAGCAAGAGCAGAGATGGATGGGTGTAAAAACAGGGCTTTCAACAACAGATGATAAACCAAGTTGATTAAATTTTGAAAAGACACTTCATCTACATTTCTGAAAATCAGAATAAACATTTACAGTTTGATACACTGGAGGCCAGGGCTACCACTGAGATGAACCTGGGCTGGCTACAGAAACACATTAATGGGAATCTCAAAGTTCAACAAAGGTGAATGCAAAATCCTGCTTTATACCAAAAATGGACAAAAACCGGGGCAAGGGCCCAGAGAGGTTGTGGAATCTCCATCCTCAGAGTTACTCGAAATTTGGTTGGACATTGCCCTGGACAATGAGATCTAACTGGACATGCTTTGAGCAGTAGGTTGCACTAGATGACCCTTCCAACCTGAGTTAGGCAATGATTTTGTGACAGATTAAAGAGGGAAAGGAACAATTTCATATTAGAGGTAACATTCTCAACACGGCCCCTCTATTAGCCTCATCAGGTAGCAAGCTTACAATTTCAAAATGCGACATTAAAAATGCAACAGTCCCTCACAAACAAACCCATTAACTTAACAGAGAGCTTTGCAATATCAAAACTGTACTTCCCTAACGAAAGTTTACAATTGGACTGTCACTGTACTGTACATCTTCTTACCTTGAGGAATATTACAGTCTTTGGGATTAATAAAGCCCTTCTTAATTAGCACACCAATGGGGATATTCCATCCAGCAGTTCTCCCCAGTCCTGTGTGGCAGGACTTCTTCCCTTTCAGGTCACTGATGGTGAATGCATTGGATGAATTCCGTTTCACTAATGCCACAGCATAGTATGCATTATTGTTGTCTTCAGCTTACAGAAACAAAAGAAGAAACGCATGACGGCTTGCCTCAAGCATTCCTACTGCTTAATAACAGTGTACATAACCACTACACTTATCTGGTGCCAACTTCAATTGCACCAACAATCAGCCAGTCGGGAAGTCTGAACGCACACACAATTCTTCACTTTTACTACTCCACAATGTTGCATTCACTCATGGCCTGTACACTTGAACTGAGTAAACTAGAGAGGAACACAAAAGCATTTTGTTAACACTAGCTATTATATACACATCCCTCAAAAACAACATTTGGGTCATTAGGGACTTCGACCTGTTTTAAGAAGTTGTTTTTATGTGACAACTCAGAAATTTCTGGGAGTTTTGCAGCATATTGAAATTCTGCCCTAGTGACATAACAGCCACAAGTAATCTTTTAATCAATGATCATGAAGCACCAACACAATTATAGGAAGAATTTGTCTTTGACTAGACTATACTGTGTAATTTCTGTGTTTTTGCATGTTAAAGTTGTTTTGATTTTGTGAATACTCATTTTTCCATTTAAAATACTTTTTGCAGAATTGAAAAGACAAATATGTAAGTGAAAGACTCAAAACTGCAAAAGAATGAACCTGGTCCAGCAGCAGGACAGACAGAAGTCACACTAGTTCACTGTAGGAACCCAACCAGTACTTATTTTCTCCTCTACCCATGACGTGAGGATAATAATATTTATTTCCTCTGCAGACAGCTTTCCCAGCGGGGCCAAGGAACAGAGCCTGTGCTTTTAGAGCTGTTTTGAAACAACCTGGAAAAACAACGTCTCTATTTCCTGACGTTCTTACCAGAGAAACTTTCTCCAGCAGCTGGTACAAGGCCGTATGTCTTCCCAGCTTTGTAAATATCAGCTCCACCCAGAGCTACGACATCAATTTCCTTTTTCTGAAAAGTAAAATAAAATTTACAGTTTTTGTGAAAATACAGCAGACATCTTCCCTTCCCCGCTACAATGACAACTCCAACATTGTATCTTGCATCTCAACAGACAAGTCTGGTAGCCAAAGAGCCATCATAGAATGGCTTAGGTTGGAGGGGACCTTAAAGATCATCTAGTTCCAGCCCTCCTGCCATGGGCAGGGTTGCCAGCCACTAGATCAGGCTGCCCAGGATCCCCTCCAACTTGGCCCTGAATGCCTCCAGTAATGGAGCAAAACGCTTGTTATGATGGAAAAGCACCAGGGTTCAGGCCCATTCACAGCATGTGAGTTGCAGATCACCTCCTTGAAATCCAGTATTGCCTGATGATCACCTAAAAGCACATCCCTCTAATCCTACCTACCCAGCAGAGAGCAGCTTGTGTTGATTGGTTTATTGCACACGGATCGTAACAGCTTACCTGGATCATCTCCATGCACTCTTCTTTTGTCTTGGCTGAAATACACTGGATTTCTGGTTTCAAATCCTTATTCCTAAAGGCAGTTCCCATTTCACCACATTTCCAAATCTCCTCAGTGGAAACAACGCACCAGTTCAGGCTTTCTGGCAATGCTGCACAAAATTGGAAAGCAAATACTATAGCTCACTCCCTTTGTAAAAGAAAAGGAGGTACACAGCTGCACCCCATTCACATGTGCTGTATACGTTATTAAAATATTTACTTCTGTGTTTCCCTCCCATTCTCTAGCTCAGATTTACACCTGCTTCGGTACCACTGAGGCCTCCAGAGTAGTGGTATGTCCACACTACAAATCTTCTGGCATGAAGGAGCAAGAACTCTTATGAGTGCCGACCACTAAGCACAGCTGTAAGGCGTTGATAATTTGCAGTCTACTTTCTCGAGAGTGCAGTAAAAATACACCTTGAACACAGGTTTTCTCACACCCAGCAGTCACTAAACAGCCCTCAGAAAAGACAGGTCCTGGAGGTGGGGGGCCTTGCCACAGCACAGGGCATGTCTGGGGGCTCAGCTGCCATGATCATTAACCTGTGTTTCTGAGTGTGCACATCAATTCCTTTTTACATTCTTCTGATGGCAGAGAAGATTACAACAAACACACCTGAGGATTTTACACAGCAACACATTACTGCAATTTTCCCTTTCTGGCAGGTAAGAAATGGAGTCCTGGGTAGCAGTAGCAGCCTACTAGATTCATGTTTCTTACACACACCCAAAAGGGTAGAAAACATCTGCATCCTATGACACAGAATGGGCCAATGTGCACAGGAAAGCATTCTGCAACGTAATACCACTTCTAGGTAAAAGCGCCCTTTCTCCACGCTTGAAGATTAGATTGACATCTTGCCGTAACCATCAAAGAATCAGAAGATGACAGCAGAATAAAGATGGTCTCCATTATCAGCTATCTTTGTGCATGGTTTTGAAGAGAAAAAGACAACTTACTGTTAGGGTCACAGCTCAGGGCTTGCACGGCATGAAGATACTCATCACCCAACCATGCCTGGTAATTCTGAGACGCGATTGCAACGAGTTCTGTGGTGGAGTCTCTGAACATAAGGTTCTGGGCACCATAGGCTGTGGACTCAAACATCTGAAACTGGGTGCCTACACCATTAAATCTTTGCTGTAATGTTAAAATAAAAACACCAGTCACACACCCCTCTACCTGCTGCCATACTTCTGCGATGACATTGTTTACATGCAGGAGAAAATCTCCTGCCTACATAACAGACAAACGACTAAGGTTTTCCTTATGGAAGATTCACAGGTTAAGATTTGATGGAATTAAAAACAAACACAGAGCCAAAACAAAATCACCCCTATCAGGTAATTTTCAGCATCCCCAAGACTCTGAGGGCTAAAACAAATCCCATACCCCACTCTGCAACTCTCATCAGGGCCCTACTGATGCGGAGTGCCTCCCATACTCCTTCAGACCCCACAGAGCCAAAGGTGCCCAGATATCTCCAGCTCAGCCACTGGGTGAGTTGTAACAGACTGATGAAAAAATCACTCTCCTACTTGTCCCTGGTTCAGGAGCTGGAAGACAGCTGCCCCGTCTGTGTCTGGCCGTACAACCACGGCACGAGCTGGGACTCGGGCCAGGTGGCAGGTTCTCCACTCCGTTACATCAGCTGTGCTGCCGTTGTGGCACAGAAGCTGGAAGTCCCTGGAGCGAAGTTGCTGGGCCCAAGTATTAGAAGTTCTTCCTGAAAACAGACAGAAAATGCTGATGTAACAGACATCAGGCAAGGCTGATACCTCACTCCATACTGTATAACGTATCCCATGCATTTACATGGTCCTTCATGGTAACTCCATCAAGACACACAGCCTAACACTTCTGAGACTGCACTGATCTGTACCAGGGTCTGCAGAGGTACCCAGAGCATCCTTAAGACTAGATCTATGTACAGCATTTTTTTAATTACTTTTCCCTCCTGTAACTGATGGTCGAACAGGCCCACAATATTAAAATATGTTATGCTCAAAGTGCCAGACAGCGGAGGCCACATCTTGTTAACCCATTTCCTGCTTGGCTGGGCACAATGAACATTCATATTCATAACAGCCCAGGTACAAAACTACGAGTTTAGCGCTGCCTAAACTCTCCTTGCAAAAGCAGCTGAGGACCCCACCTCTCACCCTTACTGAAACTATCAAGAGTTTGGAAAAAAAAAGAATCATATGGACTCATCTACCTCGTAGTGCATATATATGTGCATGCATCTATTTTCACTATTAGAGCATTTTCGCCCATTTCTCAGTTAGATTCACATTTCTCTGGCGCTGTACTTCAGAGCTGCAGCCGCTGTTCAGCACTTACCATCAGTATTTTCAGGCACTGTGCTGTGCTTCACAAAAGCAACTTCTCCAGCACCTTCAGCCAAACACCTAATAAATGCAAACCCAAATACAAAGATGCATTATAAAGCACAGCTTCCACGCATCGAGCACTGCAGGCTGGCAGCCAGAGGGCTGCGTGCTATGTTCCATCAGCCAGCAGACACTGACCTATTTCACTGCGCTGGGAATTTAGCTCAAGGCAGAGACCAGTGGCTGACAGAGCATGAAGTAAACTACTGCTGTCATTTGGTGAACATGGACAACATGTTCTGCGCTGCTTGGGACAAACACCATGACCTTCTTTGTCCAGGAGAGTTCTCTGTCTAATACAGTTGCACAATCTTTTGAGGAATACATAGAGGGGAGCAAGTGTTTCCCATGAGTAAATTATACCTCTGCTCTGTCAGTGCTATTACTCAGGGGCTGGGAACTGCAATGCAGCACACAGACAGGAAGAAGGGAAATGCAGCAACGAGTGTGCAAAAATGGAGGACAGAGCAACCCGATAGGAGAATTCAGTGTAATTGAAGGGAGATAACTGAAATAGCTGGGTAGGCTGGCAGATACCTGATAAGAGAATTCAGTGCAATTGAGGTGAGATAACAAACAGCTGGGTAGGGTGGCCAGTCAGCTATCAACCTCTAAGGGCCATCCTGCTTTACTAGGAAAAAATGCAAGCCGCTGAAACAAACACAGGCTTTTGTCAACAGATACCAGACAAAGTGAACAGCAGTGGGATTTCCCTGCCCAGCACAAATTCTAAATATCTAATTTTAGCAATCAGGTATTAATACCGGAAATAGTGAGTTCAGAATTACTTTTCTCCTAGGTTTAAATCATGGTCATCCTAACACTACAGCAGGTTTTCTGACAGGATCAACTGGAAGTTCTCTTGCTGCAGTTTCCTGCTTGCAATGTCTGGACACTACGGCTGTGGAAACAGCGCAGAGATAAAAAGGGACAGAGCTGTGATTTTTACCTGAAAGCCCCACTGTAGTCATAGTACTGCTCTTGTGAATTTCCTTGGCATTTGTTCTGCCCAGATGAATCCCCTTTGCAGAGCTGACAGAGGGATGTGGGATAGTTGGCACTATTTGCTCCAGGAACACAGCTAGCACTGAAATAGTCACTAACAGCTAGAAGTGAAATCAGAATGAGACATCTTTAGCAATGAATAAACAAGATCTCATTTGAGAATATCTACACAGTACATCTCTACAGGGATAAGTCATTTGGTTATTAAAGGAGCTTCCAAGTTTCAAACAAATTTGCTATTTCCATCAAACCTATGTTTGTTCTATTCAATCTTAAAAGGAGCATCAAAACCACCAAGGAACAAAACAGCACAGAACCACACACTTCCGCCTGCGTGCAGACGTCCGAAGAACATACAGCAAGACACTGCTGAGGAACAGAGCTCTGCCCTCCCAGCTCTTACCTTTCGGGAGGTCGCATCCCATGGCTGGCAGGCGCCCGCTGTCAATTAGGTAACCCACGGGCACGTTCCAGCCTGCAGTTCTGTTGATGCCCGTGTGACACGAGCGGACGCCCTTCAAGCTGTTGATGGTGATGCTGGAGCCCTTCCTTACCACAGCCACAGCATAGTAGGAAGTTCCAATCTCTGCAGCACAGGGAGAAATAGAGGCTATTAAAATGTCCTCTTGGCATCCCCACCCACAGGCAGTCGCATTGCTCACGTCCTGACTGTGGGTCCATGTCCCCCAGTATCTCTGTGGTGTGAAATGTCACAGGAAAGGCCCAAAGCAACTTGTTCTAACTTTGATGGTCACCCTGCTCGGAGTGGGAGGTGAGATGAAAGATGCTCAGAGAATCACATCCTGAGAAGAAATTCTCTACGGTTCTAAATATATTTGGATTGGATTAATTCCAAGAAAATTGATTATCGCCATAGATGGTTTAATTCTCTTTGTAGTTTTAGATAATTCACAGCATTAAGACTTAAGGGTCTTAAGGGACCATAAAGTCATTTAATCTGACTTACATGGATCAGAAACCCTTAAAGTCCATTCATCTCTGACTTGAGCTCATAACCTAACAGAGAAGCCAGCCACTGGATCGTGGGGACATTTGGTTCTGAGCACCCAGGGTCACAGTGTGCTTAGTGGTGGGGCTGGGCTGCAGCCCTCTGGTCCCCGTTTCCCCCCACAATCTATTATGGGCAGGAACAGCCATGTGTGAACCTATGACCTGTTGTTCAGGGTCTTCAAGTAGAAGATCCCAAAATAAAATAGAAACAGTAGAAATACAGCAGAAAAAAAAAAAAAAAGTTGTATTAAGTAACCCAGAAGTTTTTTAGTCTGATTATACCTTGATCATATACTTCCCCAACCACAGGCTTCAGGCCGTACTCCTTTCCAGCCTGGTAAATCCAACGACCATCCAATGTCACTGCATCTGCCAAGTAATCCTGTGCAGACACAAGGTCAGAATGCATGTTGAAGCTTAGAATTACACTGGATTTTAAGTAGGCACAGATAGGACTGTCCATAGCAGAAAGAAGGAGGGAACTGCTATGCATCCTTCTGAGTTGCTGAACCTGTGTTCTCTGTTCATTGTGTACTGAACCTAGTGACCAGATGACAGCATCTCCAACAAGACAAAATATGGCTGAGAAAACAATCAGCAGATTGACATTTTGCATTTCTAAGGTGATGCCAAGCTTCTTACCATTTTGCTTAACCTCTGGTTCAGCACCAGAGGGGGTAATAGGCAGTATCCCTTGGCAGTATGCTGAGCATTGGTTAGCGTGGAGCTACGACTAGTAGAAAGCCATTTCCCACAAGCTGAGCCACATAAAATGTGAAAAGGGATCATCTCAGAGTGTTGACAATACACTGATGTTGGCACCTACGTCAGATTTGAAGATGTCATGTAATTTCAAATATATAACTGATTTGTCTCAAAGGACAAAAAAAAGTTATTGATGAGCTGAAACATTAGATGCCTTGAGAGCTGCTTCTCGTGAATGAAAGTTGAACCGATTTCCAAGGGAACCTCTGTAGAGGTGTTAGGGTTGGGAGATGTTTGCATCTTAAAGAACAGATGCAGTCCTTCTGGAATAGTCTGATCTGATATTCCAGTGGGGAGAGTCAGAGCCCAGGACAACAGTTTGGGAACCAAACAGGGTCTGTTGTTTAGCAGAGATACCTGACAGTAAGAGGAACTGGGAGTTAGAAGGACCTGACCCCTAGGGAGAACAAAACGAGCCTCTGGAACTGGTGGTGGACAGGAAGCAGAGCAGATAGAACAGGAAGGGTTGGCCACAGGAGATCAGGGCTGTATTACGTGCATATTTTTCCATTGGAGACAGCATTTTTCTGATTGGAAAGCTGAGCCTTTAAGCTCCCATTAGACAAAAACCTCCTATCAACAGCTTGTGTCTAAAACCCAGTGTATAAATCACAGCACAGGAGAAAAAAAAAAAAAACTATTATTGTATTTAAGTAGTTCACAGGCTACAGACCTTAGCTCCTTTAAATGCATACAATTGCAGCTGAAGTGGCATCGCAAGAACAGTGTGGGTTCAAGGATTTTTGCATACATCTAGCAAAAGCGTGGGACAATTCCACACGTGATTTTTGATATAGATGCAATTGGAATGTAAGTTAATTATTTTCAGAAGGACTTTATTTCTGTGTGTCACAACACTTGAGAATTACCTATAGAGGTGTTTAAAAACCTGCTAATAACTATGGCCAAATTAAACATTATCAGGTTCCCGAGTTTAATATTTAGACATGTCTCAATTTCTAAGCATCTTCAAAGAAAAAATACTTTATCCATATGCTAACAGGTTCACAGAGCTAAGTCCAAGTTGGGTAGTGTTATAAAGCAGCATATCTCTGCCTGCTCAGCCAGGTGTCCCACCCCCCTTTTTGGCCTCAGGGAGCAGAGTTCAGCGCAGATGCAGACTCAGGTGTTCCATGCAGCCCTACACATAGCAGAACAGCTTAAACATTTAGTAGATTATTAGCACAAGAAAGAAGAGGTGTCAAGGACAAAGCCTTGCCTGAAGCCTTATAGTGAAGATTAATTTTATCAGAAAGCTACTTACTCATACTATCCACCTGCAGGTTTTCGAGTTCAGCTAGCCAAGTTTTATAACAGCAAGCGCAACGAGTATAATTTATGAACATACCCAGCCATCCTCTTCTTCCCTCAAACTTTGCCAGTGAAAACAGTTGTGATCACCCACCTCCACATTTCCTCCAATTTCTATTTGTTGTTTCTCACTCTCTCCTAAGGAGGAAAATTTTTCCCAAACACCATTTTGCAAAGCCACACATTCACAGTCTAAAACCTTCTCCAGAGCTGAGCTTTTTGTCCAAACAGAGGATGCTGAATTAATACAGTCAGGTTTGCATGCCCTCTGCTCACCCTACTTCCTGCTTTGCCTATCCCTTGCACTCTGTTTGGTATTGGGAGATTTGGCTCTATGTTCATTTGTATAGACAACAATTTCCATGGTGAGGCTCTGAAAAAGGAGAATTACGCGGAGTTTCCCAGAAGACAATCTACTTAAAGGCTCAGCAGCACAGCTTTAACTGCTGTCTCCATCCTACTACTCCACCCCCTTCTTAAGTATCTGCTAAATAAATCTAATACAATTCCTAAATCAAAGATTAGTGCCTCAGAAAGAATGTTTAAGACCTTTGCTTGTGGTCCTAATGACTAGCCATATGTGACCAGCTGAAGAGAAGACAGTGACATGATGAAATTCAGTCCCATACGTACACCTTTATGTCTTAAAAATAAGTATATATATGCCTTGATTTTTCAAAGACATGAATGCCAGGAAGCTGTCTGGATGAGAAACTCGTTGTGGAGCTTGTACATTGCGATGTGATTTATTATTAGGCATGCAGGGAAATTAAATCACTGACATTTATCACTTACAACTTACCTTGATCATCTGGGTGCAGTTAGCAGCTGATCCTCCCTCCGTGCATTCCAGAGGGGGAAGAATGCCAGCCCCAGCAAAGGCATTACTCATGTCCTTACACTTGGAAAGCTCTTGGTTAGACACAGTGCACCACCGCACACGTTCCAGGCTGAGAGCTGCAAACACAACACCAAGAGAAGATATTATTAAAAAAACATTGGTGTCCTTGTAACAGGTTCTCAAAGAACCAGCCTTTCATTTTGTTCCTCTAAAACTGAAAAAAAAAAAATAAAAACCAGGGATTGTTCAACAGTGAGCTTTCTCACTTCTCCCGCTTTCATTCAGATTAACAAGAACACTAAAGTTATTTGGACTAGAAACAGGATAGGTCCAACTCTGATACTGAAACTTGATGGCATTTGTTTACGACATAAGAAATGTGGGTACTGTGGAACAGGTCATGGAGGCCAGATCGCTCTTAAAGCCTTGAAGAATATGCCACGGAGAAGACTGAGAGGGGATCTTATCACTGCTTACAAATACCTAATGGGTGGGTGTCAAGTGGATGGGGCAGGCTCTTTTCAGTGCTGCCCAGCAACGGAACGAGGGGCTATGGGCACAAACTGGAACAAAGGAAGTTCCACAAGGAAAAGTTTCTTTAGTTTGAGGGTTACAGAGCACTGGGACAAGCTGCCCGGAGAGGAGCTGGAATCTCCTCTGGAGATACTGAAGATCCACCTGGATGCTTTCCTGTGCAACCTACTGTAGGGAACCTGCTTCAGCAGGGGGTTGGACTATTTGATCTTGATAGGTCCCTTCCAACCCCTAGGATTCTGTGACATCTTTGTATTACCCAACGGAGGCTGTGGGCTTCTGAATTTCTGGGCCAGCATTCTTTTCACAGAAGGGCACAGTCCTGGCTTTGAGGAGCTTCTCAGGTCTGCTTTCTGGAGCCACACTGCAGATGTACACTGTACCACCTGTACAAAGTGGTCACTTAACAATGAAGAAAAACGGGACGATTCTTTTTCTTATTTTGCAGCTGCAAAGAATTTTCCAGAACAGATTCCAGGATCAGATGTGTTGTCAAACAGATGGAGATACATTTAAGCCATACAGACTGCAAAAGAATAATCCTTACAGAGCACCACGTGCTGCAAGAATGATCATCTCCAACTGTCTGCTCAAGATGTCCTGGGACATAAAGAGAATCCCACTATTGAGCCAGAAGTTTTAAAATCATTATTTAAATTGACAGGCTACAAAACCAAGGAGGCTGCCCAGAGACAACTCCATATCAAGTTTTGCTGGTTACTACTTGGAGTCCTGACTCTTTTCTTGTTGGTCTGAACAAAAAAAAAAAACAACCCTAGGAGCTGAAGTACCTTGCCATTGGGCTTATTATGAAAACTAGAAAAGTAAACTCGTCTCTTCAAAGCACTCTTTCATAAGAGGCTGTTTCCACAGTCACCAAAAAGGGGGGGGGGCAGTCCCATGAATGAACAGATTCAGGTTAAAGAGCAGAGACTCCACAGTCAGTGGAGAAAGGTGTCTTACAGGAGACCCAAACAGGAATCTTCTCAGCACCAAATCACTTTGTTGCTGTTGTGAGGACATAACACCGCGTGCAAATGGTGCAGCTGTCTGTCAAATGTGTGTCAGTATGCTTTATGCTAAAACAAAAAATGGGTACAGGTCATTTTGTGAGCAGCTGGCACCAAATTCCATTGCTTTTTCTTCAATTTTGACTTTTAAGTTGGAGTCTGCTTTAAGTTATTTGTCAGGTTGTTTTCTATCAACTCTACCTGGCCCTCTACTTCCTCGTTATTGTCACACAGTTAGATACAACATTGGATTTTGTAAGTTAATATGACTCCACTAGTGCCCATAGCAGCTGGGCATATTTGCTGACTCCAGGGCTGCAGGCTAAACAAGGCTGTTGATGCCACAAAGTTTGTTTTCCATCATGTACTGAAATGGAGGACATGGCCTACTGCAAGTCAAGAGTCAGACTTGGAAAGCTTACCAGAAGCTTTCAAAGCAGCACGTGCTAGTAGAAGGAGAAACAAGATCCTACCTCTGAGATGTAGGAATTCTGAGAACAAGAGGCTTAGAAGAAATGCACTACAGAGTCATGGAAGACCCACACCTTATGGAAACTCAACGTCTGCCTCATTTATGAGTGAAGCCTTCCCGATTTATTTCCTGGAGCAGGAAGAAGAACCTAGATTTTCACTGATCAAGGCTCCCTCCTCACTTCTCCCAGCCATAAGCAACTCGAAATTTGTCTCTCAGCATCTCAGTATATATAGATAAGTGCCATTCTTCAGCCTCAGCATTCTGGCTTTAGATACAAACACACTGGAGGTAATGCCTGAATCGTATGGAGAAATCATGAGGCGCATATATCTGAAACCTGAAGCAAAGCTCATTTGGCCCTACCTTTCAACCACGACAGTGAAACAGCAGGAATCTGTTTCTTACTGCCCCCACCTCACCTGAGAGATGTACCTCATTTGTCCCTTTAAAAAATGCTGGACATCACCCAGGATATGAACAGACACTTTCCTGTAACAACAAATTCCCTTGCAAGTTAACCCCTCCGAAGTGAGCTTGAGCACAGACAAGGTCTGTAGTCAGACTATCCTACTGCCAGACAAGAACATGTTGAAACAGTGGGCGAGACTCTGAACCCAAGTTAATACACAATCTTGGTCCAAACTCCTTTGCAGAAAATAACCCTGCTGCATTTTGTAACATCATCTCAAAAGGCTATTAATATACTATCAAAGGCTTTCAACACAAACAATTAAAAGAAAAAAGGAATAAACTATGATAATTTCAGAACCAGCACATTTTTTTTTCTTTAAATGAATTGCAGAGTCCTTTCAGAAACAGCATCTATACCTCTGGTGAAATTTAAAGCATTCACCTCTAGAACTTGGGAGTGACAGAAGAAAGCCAACACATCATACACGCTCTGTTGAAAAGAATAAGGTAGTTTGTTATTTATTTATTTACACACACACACACAAAAGTGTAATGGAACTGTTCACATCTGTGAGAAATGGAGACCGTGGAGCTAGAAGTAGATTCAGTGCAATTAATAAGGCAAGACACATACATGACATTCAGTGCATCCTTTTATATACTTCAGATTTTGTGGATTTTTTTTTCCTATTTTTTCTTTCTATCTCTTTTCCTGCCATTTGAAATTGGTTCTCAAACGATTCTAGTTTCCGTCTGCACTCTCAAATCATTAATTAGACAATTCCAAAGATACTATGCCACAGCAAAAGTTTGTGGAGGCACTTACCAGTGTGAACCAAGAGAAGGTAGAAGACATTTTCAGGGCTCTTCATCTTAGAAACGTTGGGATGTGTGCTTTTTCCAGCCTTCAGAACTCCCGAAGATCAGCGCTTCTGCAAGTTTGCTCTCCCTGGTGTGCTTCTTGGTGAAAATCAGCAGCATTCAAATGCAGGTGCACTTTGTTCAACAATTTATCTTGCTTACTTTGGCACACGTCACCAAAGGGAAAAAACAGCCTACCTCTCTGCACGCTGCCTTTATGCTTGAAAAAAAAGTCAAGACTAGGAAATTACAAAATATCCACTGCACCAATGAGGTTGTTGCCACTCTAGCCCCAGCTACAGACTTAGATAAACAGCCACACTGACTCACAGGGGTAAGGTGAGGCTGTGCAAGGGAATCTTCACCTCGAGCTGTCTGAATTCCCTCTGTGCTGGGGCTCGAGAAGTAAGAGTAGATTCGGGCTAAGCAACTTGTCTACACATTGCATTTCCAAATACAGAAGGATTCTCAGAAATACAGCACGCTTACTTTACCAAAAAGAAAACAAACAAACCCAAAAAGCACAAATCATTTTGGGCCACACACTGGCAGCCGACACGTGCTTCAAGTCTTATAAGTGTTCCAGTTACCACCAGCAACATTTTGTCCAGTGTTCAGAGTACTAACTTCACTTGCCCCCAGTCTGGTCACCATGATTCCTCTAACACATTATCTTTATTTAAAGCCTCAGCCAATTATTTTAAAATACTACAACACCTGTATTACTTTGGATTAAAAACACACTTGACAAATACATTGTACAATGAAGTTTATTAGCTGTTCTCCTCTTTCTAACAAATGGAATGGATAGTGCTGATAATTCCTTACAAACCAAAGTGAATTTGGTTGTGTGACTGCCATAAGTACATCCCCCTCGTGAACAATCAGCTTCAAATAAGCAATGGCAGGTACCACATCATACGAGAATTAGAGAATTCCATTACTGAAGGTAGTTCCATGTTTTGCTACAACACATTTATAACATTCTGCACAGAAGTTTGTGCTTTGCAAATGGAAGATCTTGCACCTACGCAATCCAAGATGAACATATACAGAAAAAGAAAATGTAGAGTTGACTCTGAATTCTCCCTTTGGTTAAGACATGCATTTACAAAGAAAAACAAAAAGAGACAAACACCTGAAATTCCGTAGAAAAGAGGAGAACTTGCACATATTTTTTCTTGTAACTAATAATTCCCTGGACTTTTTGCCCAGCCACCATAGCCCGTTTGACTTCATGTGATTAAGGAAGGTAAATTCTAATTTGTATTTTTTATTCAAAACAAAAAGCTAGGAGTAGGTGGTAAAAGAAAAATATATATTTTTATATATATATATTTATACGTGTGCGCAACTATGTAAAGAAAATAATTCCCATAGTTACAGAGTTTAGTTAAAGAAAGTTTAATATATATATATTTATTATAACAAAATAGGCAGTTATTGTGGGTAAAATATTCATTAAAATCTGACCCCTAAGAACACACATTTTTAGGCTACGAATCGCTCTCTCATCGCCCCAACAACCATCTCTGCAGCTGTTTTCTGTATTGGTGCCAATGGAAATTTGGCATTCCTCTGAAAATACAAGGTATCCTAGCACCTAGACATGTTTTAGGCTCAAAAAGTGTGATGACCATTATTTATAAACAATTTTTGTAAGACACTATAAATAGTGCTGCACGAGGAAGATTAAAAACATTACACATCTTTATCCCTAGCAATTTTATTGGCAAAAAAATGAAAAAATAGATTATAAGAATATCCATATGAAATTATGAAAATGAATATCCCTTGAGGAGTAGTGATGGGAGTTAATGAAAATGTTAACTCAAAATTTGAAAGTTTCTCTTTAACTGCCTGGAAAGAAAAAAAAAAAATCTGCGAGAATAGAATTTAACTCAGAAAATAAAACCTGAAATTGATTGCCCTGACCAAACCATGCTATTAAAGTTAAGCGTGCAAAGTTAATCATGATTTACAACTTCCTGGAATACAACTTCTCTTTCAATTGTTACGAAACTTTAAAAGAATGTCTATAAAGCTTTTTTGAAAAATCTTTGAAAGTTACTTTCCCTTAAACATTAAGGAATTTTACCAAGCAATCCCCTCCCACCCCCACCCCAAAGTAATAGCTGGTCAGGCCATTCCACTGTCATGTTTGAAAAATGGCAAACCAACAACACACAATAATACAAATTATTTAAACTAAGAGAGACACCAAATTTAAAGCATTATGGGAACTGCAGAATGTGATGGTTAGGGTATGAACCACGCTGGCAGGAACTAGAGGCAGGCTCCACCGGAAGGGCTTAAGAGTTGTCAGATGTAGAAGGTGATGTCAGTTAGAAAATGAAAAGCAAAAATCCGTTTTCATAATTTTTCCTTTGCTGGAACCCAGATGTAAGGCCCAGATTGTTCCTCTATGATCTGTTTCACTTGGTTGTAGATTTCTTCCAGTGTGTCTCCTTGGATAATAGCTGCAAAATATAACGTGGAAATCAGGAGCCATCTTTCTCTGCTCCTTACAGAAACCAAAGTGCTCAAAACCAAGATGTTACTTTCTCTCGCAGGGCAGCAAAGGGATTTCAGATCACTGAAGGAATGGATGCCTACTGAGAACTCTGGTTCCCGTGTTTCTGGACGGATCGACACTGCTGATGGCTGTTACAGGACACACAAAGCACCATCTCTCCCACTCAAAGGTGTAGGGGTAGGATGTGGTTTTCCTGTTAGATGTATGCATAGACAGCTGAGGAGGTTTATTTGCCTTTCCTAACTACACGCTAGAGCTGACCCAAGTCATTCCACAGCTTCTGGTATTCTCTTTGATCCAGCTTTCATTTGCGTTTCCAAGATAAAAAGACAAGACAGCACAGGGCTGTGTCCCCAGTGCAGTACATGAGCACTAACTTTGGTTTTGGCAAGGAAGAAGATGAACTAATGGGGTTTGTTGTGTAGCCAATAGATTCAAGTTTTATATAGTTAAAACGCAATTAATATTCAGACTCTTAGGTACATATTCTCCAAGGCTAAAAAATAATTGGAAATGAGCCACAATGATTTTTGATATATCAAAGCAACATACAGTCTGGTGAGAATGAGGGTGAAGTGAAGTTTGAGCTGTTCTTACCACACTTCAGCCTGATAAAGTGTTCACCATGAGATAGCAACCTCTTTTTAATTAGGATCACTGCCTCAGCATTGAGATAAGCCAAGAAACAAAGTTAATGAAAAAGATAAATATTGGAGGCAGGCCAGATGTACTTCTTCGTGCATTAATTTATTACTGCTGCTTCCAAGCTTTGTTTTAAAGCAAATTACTTCCTTTTCATTCCTACTTATAGCCACCTCTTAAAACTTTCTCCCCATCTGCAGCCTATTGCCATAGTGCCTGTGAGAGGAGGAGGTTGTTCCATTATTCAATAGTTCACGTGGAATGCTCACAGCACAACAGCACAGTAGAAAGATGTTTCTACATCTTTACATTGCAAACATCTTAATTCTCCAGATGTGTTCAATCACACTTCTACCAAAGCCCAACACCCTCAAAACAGAACATCGATGTGCTCTTCCTATGCTTCAATGTGAAGTTTAAGCCTAATTTGCTGATGAAATTGATTCAATTACCCCACATGTAGTATTTTTAACAGATTAGGGAATGCTCACACAATCTGCTGAGGTATCTGAGTCATATAGGTGGCATCAGTAAATGAGACTGTAATGTTTTGAAGTACTTTTAACAGATTCCCTAAACTTAACAAAGACAAATCTGACCATGGGATGTTGCTATCTGCCCCAGTCAACAAGCCTTACACTTCTTAGAAGAAACACGGCCATGGGCATTAGAGCTCTTATAAAAGAACCACAAGATTTTGTAGTATCTTGAATTTTGGCCCTTATCTTCCTAACAGAATTGCTTGATATAATACCCTAAGACAAAGTGGGAGAATATCAGCTACTAGCTAATACTTAACATCTACTAAAATGAACTCATTGGTTTCCTGAACAATAAACCTGACATACTTACAAATCATGTAAGAGACGATTCTTCATCTCCGTAAGGTGAAGAATTTGTTGAATTGAACATATATTTGAAGAATATATGTTGGAAAGTCCTGTAGCTTTCTGAGTGCAGATGGTTAAAGAGTTATGGGAAGAGTGGGAGAGCTAGATGTAGGCTTGGGATAAACAGCGACAGCTGCCAAGCAGCCAAGAGGGAGGCAGACAAAAAGGGAGAGACTTAATTTGCTCATTGGGTGGGCAGCACTCAATGCGGAGAATGAGGCAGCAGGAAAGACTGAGGCAGGGAGTCTACTGGGTCTTTCAACTTCCTCCCATATGAAGCCACCAGGATGAGCAGACTGTTTAAGGAAGTTCTGCATTTGCAGCTCTGCCCACAAAATATGTGGAAGAAGGAATTGGGCAAAGGTAACCTGTCACAAAAACAGAGGTAAATTGGGCAGCAAACACTAAAACACTGCAAAAGAAAATATAATAGAAAAGATAGGAGTGAGTGTCTATCTAGGACAGGAATAGAAAAGGCTCATTACTGTCTTCCTGAAGGTCCTGACCTAATCATTCTCCTCATTTGCATGCCGTGATGCAAAAAGTAATCACAGCCTGAGTGCTTATAGTCTACCTCTTGCTGCTACAGTTAACAAACTGCATTTGTGTATGCTATGGGCCCTGCTGTCCAGTTTACAGAGTTTTCACTGCTAACATTCTTTACTTGTTGATTTCAAAAATTGGAAGCAAATAAAAAGCCTTAGGTGTTTAATTTATCGACAAAGCAAACATCTGCATTTCAAAAGCAAGAAATATGGTAGAAAGTTCCACGGTTTTAAAGACTAAATTAAGTGACTGTTAAACTTATACAGACATTGAATTCACTGATCAAATTGGTATCAGCACAGAGGTACTTGGGTAGTTTTATGCTTCAAAACAATCACAGATAAGCTTAAAAAAAAAGTTCAACCTTATCTCAGTGATGAGGCAATTACCATACGGCAAGCAATAAAATTTCAGCTCTGGCCAAGCAAAACAAACCTGTGAAGTGTTCAGTAAATTCTTGCTCCAGTTTCATAGCTCTCTCAAATGTCTTCCTGGCTTGCTCTTCCGTTAAGCGCTTATTCATTTCCCTGAGATTGAAAATATTAGACACATAAAAAAGCTATCTGTAATCTTGGGAAATATAATTTTAAACCAGTGTGTGAGTATTAACCTAATAAAAAAGCAGTCTCCTAAACGACCTATCTAAGCAAATACATCTCTAAGTGGAGACTGTAGAGGGAACGAGCAGTTCTGACACTATTTTGTATGGAATTTTGCACGGTGGCGTTCATTCTCAATCACTCATGACTTGAATTAGAAACTTAGTTTAAAAGTCCCTAGAAATTCAACGCAGTTTCATGAGCAAAACAAATCATTACATGATTTTTAAAATGGAGGTATTGCAATTATTTTTACATATTATGCAACTGGTTTTTCAAATACAATGCCAATCTCAAACAATTTAGCCTAAGGTACTTTGCTTTTACTCACATGATATTTTCCACGGTTTTGGGTTTAATAAAAATGGAGATTGGGTACAGCTGGGCAATCTGCAACCTTTTGATCGCATTACCAGAAACATCAAGAATACAATGTTTACCCTAAAAGTAAGAGAGAAAAGGAAAAATGGCAATAAGTAAAGTTTAAGTCACAGATACACATAGTGTAATAACTTAGAACAGAAACCATGTTTGCAAAGCCAAGGAAATTAAAGCACCTGCGCCAATGATATCAAGATTTCACTAAGCTAGCATGTGGTCCCACAGTGCTCACTCCTCTGTTGGGATCATACATAATTTGAGATGTTCTTGACCCATTTTCCTTCCTCTCTCCTCAGAAGCTGCAGCCCAATCAGCAGTGCAGAATACAGAGCAGGCGTACATCAAAACCATACTAACATTTTAGGGTTCATTTAAGAATGTAGCCATGTCAGAGTTTAGAAAAGAGCCAGATGCCTTGACGAACATTTCTGAGGGAATAACCACCTCGGATGGCAAGCAAATCTGACACCATCAGAACAGTCAGATGGAACTGAATATAATCTTTCTCCTACACTATCAGGTGTCACCCCGAGAAACACCAGGTTTGAGACCATGAATTACACTTATTTGGGCTGACTACTTTTTATTTTTTAGGAAGCAAATAGAACTTATTCCTCAGGGGGTTGGAGCAGAATGTGGTAGGGTTGTTTGCCCAGTATTATTAACCTGCCACCGCTCCAGGATTTCCTCAACTCAAAGACTCCTCCTATTACTCAGCACCTCTAATGTCTAATACAGTAATTTCTACTCCACATGTTTTTATGTAGCACATGAATAATTTGTGACATCACCATTTCAAAAAGGGGCAGTGTAAGGGAAGTAGAATGGAAGGCCTCTGCTGGTAGTCTAAAATGAGAACATCCTTTTCATTAGCAGGAGACCTAGCAGAATTCTGCAAGCCAGGATACAAACCCACATGCACCATAAAGACAACAGGTTACATACATCCCAAAACACTTTTCCTGAATGTGTTTTCCTTCCTCTTCCTGAGAGAAGGGATTGCTAGGGTCATTTACATTTGCTCTATTGAATAACAAAACTACAGAATTTCAAGTAACATTTAGATGTATTAAGGGACATGGTTTAGTGGGGAAATATTGGTGGTAGGTGGACAATTGGACTAGATGACCTTGGAGATCTTTTCCATCCTTGGTGATTCTATGATTTTATTTCAGGAATTCTTAGAGGATAGATACATTCTTCCCACATAAAAAATGAACAACTGTTTGCTTTCTACTGATGATAACTTTGCCAGGATCTAGTCCACTGATCTGGATGCTAAGCAGTACCATCAAATGAAGTTTTTGTATGTTCTAGCACAGTATTTTACTATTCATGCTGACCTGTCCACATCTTTCATGTGGTTTCTCTTCAAACGTGTCCCATGCCCTATGAACGGAGAATTAAGAGCAGTAACTGGTCCGTGTTCCCTTTTGTGATAAGACAGCCAGTATTTGCTGTGTTTGCCCAACAATTTATGCCAGGTGTTGAAGGATCTTGAACAACAGGTAGAAGACTAGATTGTCAGCACTTTAGAAGTTGCTCTTCTCCCACCGTTTAATCATGATGCTCTAATTATTTCTCTTAAATGCATTTGTAACAGTGCTCTTTGTTTCTAGGTTTGTAAGAAGTCCTTTAGAGGGTTTCTACTTGCTTCTTGCCATTCTCCTATCCCCCTGTCAGCACAGTCAAATCATCACCTCAGTAAACGAACATAACTGGTACTGATTTACCTTTTCTGCTACTTCTCGCACTGATTGCACACTTGTTCCATAAAGATGATTATTGTACTGGCCAGCTTCAATGAATTTGTGCTCCTGAATATCCTTCTCCATTTGCTCTCGAGAAGTGACAAAATGGTAATCACGTCCATCCACCTCATAATCTCGTTTTGGTCTAGTAGTATCTTTAAATATAAACCAGTAATTTTTAAAGCAAAAAAAAAAAGACCATTTTCCCCCACAACATCCAAAAATAGTCCTCCATTTAAACTGCAAAACTGTAACAAGCAAAGAGATGAATAACCATTAATAATCTTTATTAAATTACCCTGACATTTTAACTCAATATACAGAGGTTAGGTCTATGAAGAAAGTAACAAAACAAAACAAAAAACCCATTTATAATTGCTTTAGTATCTGCTGAAACTTACGTGGAACACATGAGCCAAATTTGTCTGGAAATTCTGAAATCAGGTCGTCATTTATTCTGTCTTTCATGGGTCCCAAAACAATCACAGGTCGAGTATAATTCACTATTAAATGTAGAGGAATAACATAAATTACATTTCATTGAGATCACTAACCTTTACAGTTTAAAAAAATAAGCCTCACCATATGGTAACAGTATTAATAGCTAAAAGAGTATTTACTTCTAAATAGAAAATAAAACATGTTAAAGTGCATGTATCAATTAATACTGCAGTCAAAGATGTCAAATCTTTACTCTCAAATTACTGCTCAGTGTGATTGAAGATGACTGAATTCTGAAGCCTTATCAGTAGGAAAAAAAAAGCCTTTCCACAAAGCAACATCCTTCATTCTAATGAAAACAGCAAAATGGGAAGTCTGAAAATCATTTCACTTCTTATTTCTTAAAATTCAAGTTCACTGTTGGGAAAAGCCTTATTACCTCTAAAACCCCAACCTACATACTCACATAACTGTAGCTTCTGTAATTACTAACACCCTTATGAAATGAAGTATAGCATCTTTTAAAACATGCTTTATTTGTAACAAAGTCATAAAGGCTTTTTACTTGAGATTTAAGGACAAGCAGAAGATACCAAATTATACTGCAAGTAACGACAGGAATATCTAAACATCTAGTCATAAGCATATCATTTCAGCCATATACATTTTAGTTTTAAGTTCTGTCATTACTACACAAGTCCAGATCAAATAAAGTTTGACTTATAAAATACATTTTAATTCCTGGATGTAATTTCAATTCACAAAAGGAATGTCTGGAATCTTAATTCAATCTGTGTATATACATTATATATATTTATTCTGTTGTTTTTTTTTTTACTGTATTTTGTAGTTAACAGATACCAAGCACTCCCTTTTCACAGGTTAAATTTTTAATCTAATTATGTATATAATATTTTATCAGATTATATAAATCAACCATTACCACCTGTGGTGGTGAATGGAAATACTAAAACTACATCTATTATATACAGTGAAACAAGATCAGGAGAAGGTGAAAAGGAAATAATAGGATCCCACTAAAAATCAGTGAAAAGAATTTTATTCTAAATGTAAGCGTAACAGGATGTTTTCTCCCACTAATTGCCTTTTTATTCAAAATTACTTTTTTTCCTGAAAAAAAAATCATATGGTTAACAACTAACAAATCAGCCATACAAGAAGCAGCATGCAGAAATGGGAGACTGCAATGGCTTAGAAATATTTTGACTTCGGCTTGGTACTACAAATAATCTACTGACATGAATTTTCCTGTGACAGAGACAGAAGGGAACAGCAACACTGGGAATGCTCCAGCAATATGAAACAGAAGAAAACTATCATTTCTGTGGTTCACACTGATGAAACAAATATACCCTATTTTCCTTATGCAGTATAAACCACGCAACGGTGAGACGTTAATTAGCACACCTTTGGATTACATGCTAAATAATTTAGCAACTGTATTTAATAATTTATGCCTATATGCTGTATTCATTTTAATAATGATAACAAAAGTTCAAAATCAATGAAGTTGTTCATTATAGCACTTGGTACATAAGTGCACACAAAGCATTCTGATAATTCAGAGTACAGTCATGTTATACTAAGTGAGCTCTACAAACCTTCTTGTTGATTGACTTGTTCGTAAGACAAGACGTATTCCTCCTGGCCACCTAGAAAGGTAAATGCAAAGAAGGATCTATGTATTGTTTTCTAAAGCAATAAATTTACATCGAGTCATCAAATGAACAGCAACGATATAGACACTCATCAGCAAAATATGTGTTACAGTGATACTGATGGAGGACATTTTTAAAGAGCGATGAATTATAAAATCACAAAGATATGCCAAACAAAATTTTGAAGCATAAAATGCATACAGTATATAATTCCTTCAGATACGTTAGCATGTCAAACTGACATCAAGCACAAGAAGTATTTTAAAGCATAACTGAAATGCTCTTGCGTTTCCCTGAATGAAATGCATGCATGGTATCATTCACTGCTCGAGGCAATGCCACCATCTTTACAAGCATTTTCCATACTTTAAATGTTTTTACAACATTTTTCTATATACACAGCTGAAAGTCATGCATGTGTAGGTGTACATCTCTTCCAGTAATTTTTTCATGAAGTGGCACTTATATAAAGACATTCAACCACTTCAGTTGTACAAAAAAATATTACGATTGTATATTATAATTGTATATACTTCACTACTATTTAACTAGTAACTTTTTAAAGATGAACTTGAAATTGAAGAATGTTTTGTATTGTTCTCAGCTCCAGAAAGCATATCAGCAGTGAATGAAACTAAAATAACTAGGCTTTGACCTTTAGCAGCTGCAGGCTTTTAAAATGTTAGTGCAAGCATCTGAAATATACCTCAGTTGCCATCTCTCTAAAAGAACATCTCTAGTCCAACAAAAATGTCTCAGAGTAAGATTTCTCACATGGCAATCACTAAAAATCAACTTCACGACAGCAGAGAATTTATAGTTATGAACACAGAGGCTTAAATTTCATGACAACGCTATGAACTATCAATAAAATGCAGCGCTTCAATAACTCACTTGTGTAGCTTTTAGAACATTCTTTTGAATTCATAGGCCATACTCACAACAGCCAAAGGAACACACCAATGGTATACCACAGCTTTTTAAAAAATAGATGGCAGATGAAGGCTTTTATAAATTCATATATTGCTTCGATATACACGCTCATTACTTCATAGCAAAGACCACTGGATCTTTTAGATCTGAAATTTATAATGTCTAAGAAAAATAAGACTTATCTTATTTGTAGTAAATTTGCATTCCAGCAATACATGAATGATTTCTTTAATTTTTAAGGTACTGCAAGTGAGTAATACATTAAGACAGACATGAAAACATGCAACCTGAAGATTTTAATATCTCAAAAAAGGCGCTCATGCAAATGGATTTTAGGACAGTATATACTTTCAGAACCCTTTTTAGGCTAAGGAGAGGAATCACCAACTATCAACTTCTCCATGAAATACCCAGCCCACAGATAATTAGATACTTCTTTGGAGAAGTCACACTGCTATAAGGTCAAAGATTAGTTAAGTGAACTACTGAAGAGACAGTAAGAATTATAAAGCAACCCCCGACTGAGGGCAAAAAGTATATATTGTCATTGCTTTTTCAATACTGTCAAAAAATGAATATTAATAGAATGAACCTTTTGAACAACCGTACTCATCTGTAATCAAGATAACTTTCATATTAGACAGCAGTAAGAAGAAATTAAAGAAATAATTTTAATAAAAAGTGCTTCAAATTCCACATTGAGATAAGCAAATCCATAACATTCATAGTAAAATCAGTGCTTCTTAAGTAACAAAAAAACCTAACTAGTAGTACCAATAATGAACTTTAAACATAAATAAAGCAAGCTCTGAGGAAAACCTTGGGGGAACAAAAAAAAAGAGAACAGCAGCAAATTTATGGAGAAACAGTCAGGGTTAGATAGTTTTAATGGCATGTCATTAAAAACAGTTAAAATCTGAAAGTTAGTCATATACGCAAAGGCAACTTCCATACATGTCTAATGTGCGTTATACTCAATGAACACGAATGCCTTCCCCTGCTCGTTTTTCTTTGCAACTGGTCTGCAAGTTTTAAGCACTGTAAGCACTGAGGACTTTTGTACATGCATACATTCTCTCAAGTGTAAGCATCCGCATGAAAACTCGTGGCTCCTTATTTCTGACAGTATATGCAGCTTCCAAACAGGTGTAGCTGTTGGTGAACCACTTTCCTTATTACCCTACCATAAATAGCATGTGCTTCTGAAGTGCCTCTTCTTGGGTTAACAGGCACCCAGGAGCAGATCAGTGAGCAGCTCTGACACACCACTTGACTTTTACCGTTCCTTCTTTTTCTGCTGCTTTATAAATCCTCAGTGCTTTAGCCTGCTTGCTCTGCTCTACCCAGGGTTCCCACTCTGAATTCAGCAACCTCACAGAGGCGTTCACTGGAAATGACCAACGAGACAGAAACGTCTGTAGAGCAGCATCATACAGCATATTACACACTGGGAACGTGTACTTCTGTAGCTTGGGTAGAAGTGAACAGCGCTGCAGCTCAGGTTAGTGAAAAGGGTAATTCAGTCTAGCACTTAAAAATATACTGGTGGGGGATGAGGGACACGCACAAGCACGGCTGTGCATCTAGCATGCTGTTCTATCACAGCTGGCTCCAGCACCTAATGTGTGTCATGTTGCAAGATAGTTCAGACAAAGCACCCACACTTGACAAAATAGAGAAATGAAAGCTGAAAAGCAAGGGTAAATACATGTTTGTTCACCTTTACTTTCATTAGAGGTATCTACATATTACATCTGAGCTTCACTGTTGATAGGTACTATGCTATTTAACAGATTACACAGTTCAGTTACACTCCCTGTATTAAGCACAATTACCATTATATTTGTCAACACTAAATTTACATTTGGGTTTTAACATGTCTAGCTAACATATATAATTTAAATAAAAAGGAATTAATTCAAATTAAGCTGAGCAATGCCAATCATAAATCACAAGACAAATATCCATTAAGGAGGTTTGCAATGATTCTCTCTAGTCAATTAAAAAAAAAAAAAGACACTGGAATTTTGCAGTACCCAATAAACACACAAACATGGATTTCAATGAAAGCTTACTGGGAAGTTCTATTTAACATGTAAATACCCAGAAAAGACAGACAAACAAAAGCAAAGAAAGAACTGCTAAGGAAAGGTTCTAAATAAAGAACTTAAAAACACTTACGGTAACTACTTTCACTATCGCTGGCATTAGAGGTTACATGCTCTGAAATTACAACACAATGGAAAAAAATAAGGAACGCACACAAATGGCGTGAGTCCAAAGGAAAGCAAATCGACAAAAATAATCCAGATGAAAGACAACAGTGATATCAAAATGCTGAAATCAATACATACTGCATATAAAAGTTTTAAGGTACTTCTCATAGCTCTCAGGATCAAGCTTAATTTCACACAAAAGGAATGGATGTTAATAAAAAGAAGAAACATTAAGTAGCACGTCAAAATAAGATTATGAAAAGTACACATTCATATTTCACACACAACCCTGCAATTTTTAGGTTTTCACTTCCATATTAATATTGTTGTGCAAGAACTTTCATAACAGAACCAACTCGTGACTTTTCTGGATTAAATCACACAGTCTAATGATCATAAGGCCAAAGAAGTCAGTTATCATTGGTCTTCTGCTCTAAACCAAGAATCTCCTTGAAACTGGTTTCAGAAATGGAAAATTAATGCTACTGCTGCCAGGATTTTTATTTACTTATTAAGTGGTTGAGGCCACATACAGAAGTACCCCCCCCTCCTACGTGCAATTTCAGGAACAGTGTGGGTTAGAATTAAGGGAACAGTTATGATCTGGGAAGAAATGTTATCTTCAGTGACTAATGTTACTATCCCTAACATTCTACTTGTTTAGTATCTGTCATGAAAGAAAAGTACTTATGTTAAGTACAGAGGTGATGTCAGGGTACACAAATCTTCTACACAAATCTGTAGAATCTTGCTGTGTAAAACTAATGCTTACGTGCCTCCTCTGTCAGCTACCCCACCACCTGGTCAGCAGTGCTCTAAGAGCACCGTAAGAGCTCAGCAAGTCAGACAGAAAAACTCTCATGGCATCTGTGAAGGAAAGCTTGTTTGTTTGTTTTTAAAGAGCTGCCAACATCAGTCACCTAGAGAGAGGACTGACAACTGCTAAAATTATTATGGCAATAGTTCTGCTATGGCTGTGAAAATCCATAGGTAACTTTTAATAATGAAAACACAAAACCAATATAAAAATGACATTAGCAAAATATATGAGTATCAACAAATTTACAAACACAATCACTACCAAGGACAAACAAGTAGGTGCTGGTACGCTTCTGGACAGCAACAAAAACACACTAATGTCATAATCACCTAAAAAGTAATATGTTCCTGAAAGCAAAAACCCCCAGAACATTACAAACTAGAAAAATCTTATGTAACATTTTTAGAGTCAACCTCCTTATGTCAGTAGAGCACCAGTCTCAAAGAGATCTGTTAAAAAAAAAAAAAGTAATTTTTCAGATGGAGGTTAAAATAACTTGGGAGTATTTTGATCACTTACTCAGGCCTTTTGATCCCATGTCGTCAGGGACCTCCTGCAGAGTAGTCCCCAGAGGGCAAGCAATAAAAAGACAATCACAAAGAAAATAATTGTCAGTAATATATAAAATTGGCGCTACGACAGGAGACAGTTCCCAGAACATCACAGGGAAGATAAGCCTATAGGAATGAACCAGACTGGCACATAAAGTGTAATCACTGGTGCAAATGGCAGAGAATGCAGTTTATAGCAGAACTGGTCTGAATTTGCAAATACACTTTTTGAAAAGACACTTTTTTTTTTTTTTAAAGCAAGCAAAAACAATCAAATTAACCTCTCTTCATTAAGGAAACTGGATTAGAGCAGAGTGACTTTGAAGCTGCCAGTCCAAAGGGACTGAGTGGGGAGCCCACTAAGCTCAGCCACACTTTGTTTGCTGCTCTGCACACTCCTCAGAGTGACATCTGAGGAACCATTACGGACAGCGCTGAAGAGCTGTTATCTCCTCCAGTTACATATACACGCTTATTCAGCGGTGTTAACCAGTTTACTGCAAACTGGGATATACTCTTGGGTTAAAATTTACTTTAAGAGCAAACAAATGATCGCATTGATCCTACAGATTGGATTGTCATTTGCACGCCAAGCTCGTTAGCCTGTTGCAGCTCATGAAACTGTCTCCATGGTAACACCCTACTGCAATCTAGCAGGCCCTTCTACTGTGCTTTCTCTCCATTGAGTGCCACATACTTACGGTCAATATCACTGGTTTCCTGCTCACTCTGGTCCTTGTTCTTGTAGAAGGGAAATTTTCGGGAAAAGAGGTTCTTTTTACGCTTGTCATTGAATGACTGCTGAAGAAGAGAAGGAGGGGCAAAACAAAGGATGTCTAATTCCGTGTGAACAAAGGCCCAGACCAGCAGCTTTGTGGAAGCTGACTCCTACAACCACATTATGCAGTGCATATTTCAACTTAACAGCATCTTCTCAGCTCATGTAAAAGAGAGAGAGATCAGGATCACGGCTTTGCTCACCCCCTCAGTATTTCACATGCTTACTGCAAGAGAAGTGACAGGCTGGCTCACCCTGGAAGGCCTGACCTGTATTTCACAAACTTCAGCTTGTTGTGAGTGTAATGAGATGTGAAAAACTAGGCTGCTAGAAGGTGGCCAACCCAAAATGAACTCAAAAAACAAAGCCAATGAAATCACTGAACATTAGCTAGCACAGGGACTATGGTAGTTTGAAAAAAAAAAAAAAAAAAAAAGTCAGGTATTTACACATGCTCCTACAAACAGCTAATGTAATAGCACACCAGAAACGTGGTGCCCCTTTGCAAAGGTCAAACTGTAAATACTTTGGTGATAGCTGCTGAATAACATACCACAGTTGCTACCTGGCATTGCACTGGATTCTCTAATGGTAACTAAGAGAGTAATAGTGAAATTGGAGAAATGGAAGAAAAAGTGTGTGTCTCCTTAAAATATCCAGCAAACAATTAGAAAAAAAACTATTTGTTTCAGCCTTTCAAAACTGCAATTTACAATTCACTGGAAGAAATAACTTGGCTCAAGGGAAGTCTGCAGCATCTCAATACCAAGATCCACTTGCCAAAGATCCCAAATCGTTTCATTTGTTTGCTGTGGCAGTTATTTTTGAGGTGTGCATTGGTAGTGAAGAACTATCACCTGAAATACCCTACATGTCCAAGGCAACTGCTATGTTAACTGCCTGCATTGCTGAAGAATTTCTGCATCTTAGTTGCTAGGAACATTTACTGAGTTACCTACATAGACATACATATATCCATCCATTTACATATAAACTATTAAGATCCTTCTTGTGTGAGTGATGGAGAGCACAAACGTATATTCATTGATATATACCAGTGCTTACAGGTATAGCTAATAAAATATTTGTATTTCAGTAATACCTGTTGTCATGTCTTTAGTTGACACTGTGACTGCAGCATCTCTAACTTACTATTCCGTGAAAAGTAAATAAAGAACCCTGGTGCATAAGCAGATCAATAATTATGCACAGAACTGACACAGCCAACTTCGTGCTAGCTGAAATGTCTTTTTTTTTTTCCCCTTTAAGCATAAGTGAATCATCTAACCAGTTTTGCCAAGCTATGTAATTGGCCATGCTTGTGTCATTTGGTTTGCAGAAATTCTGTCACTGGGAGGCTGGTAAAAGCAGAAAAATGCCCAGCTTGGTTTTGCAATCTTATGCTGCTGGGGGTCTATTCATTTGCAAACCAAACATGGTCATTGTGCCACAGGAAGTAATAAAACTTCCACAGAACTCCGTTTTAAAACATAATTTTAGAAAGAACCAAAATATCTTCAATTCATTCAATAAAATTCTATGAACACCAATTTCTAAAATTTAAAGCACATTAATTTTCAATGATTGTTTGACCTCATTTAATCCAATCGGAGGTCCTCTTTCCCTATATATGAAATGCGGCAGTAAGAAGTTACACTACCTTTGTTATCAGCCCTAAGCATGGAATGAAATATAATAATGAATAGGACTCAAAAAGGACTCATTATTCAAATCACTGGTCACCTTTTTTTTGGTACAAGTACAAAATGAGCATTTGGCCTTCCTAAAGAGGATGCCTATAGTGCAACACAAGCTGCATACTGCTACTCTACTAACAATGCTTCTGGCCATCTGTTTTAATACAGACTAGCTTGGCAATATCACATACTGAACAATCCAGTGATGTTTTCATTACCACTGTCAAGACAAAAATATTTCATTAAACCTACCAGGTGTTACAGAGACACGTGGTATCACAGGAGCACTATCAGTGACATGAGCACTGAGCTCTGGAAACAGCAATAAAGTTTTAAGTAGGAAATACATAAACCTTTAATTGGCTGGCATCTGTGTTTGACTAAAACTGTCATTCCACTGTTAGAACTGGCAAAGTTTCAACCTGACACACGGACAGAGGAACTCATTGGACTTGACTTCTCATAACCAGAATTGTTACTGGAATCTACGTAACACAGGCAGCAAAGAAATATGCCCAAACGAGTAGATCTTAGCCGAGCAGCAATGCTGCACCACGCACTCTGAAAGGTATGAAAGGCTCACATCTAGCTAATTGTCCACTGGGACAAGACCCTCTGTGTGGTCAAAAGAACATGAAAATAAGGGAAATGACAACAAAGCAAAAATGGTACAGTTTTACTGAGGTGGCGAGATTTTGCAGTTTGTGTGATTAGAGGAAGCGCTAATTTATTTTACTTCACAAAAGATAATCATGTTTTTCATTTTAGTTTTGAAAATATTTTCTAACACTAATGGTTTTAACTTTCTCTACAGTCTTACTGAACTAATATGAAAATTCGTATACTGCATGTATAATGGTCAGAGTCAGTTCCATTGCCAAAAAAAAAAAAGAATTAAAAGTTATATTGGACTGATTTTGAATAAAAGATTAGCCAAAAGATTACTTTTAAAAGATGCCACGATTATAAAAAGCTAAAGAGAATTGCTTATTAGTTGAAAATGCACAGTAATCATATTAAATTCTTCATAAGCCCACTGCAAATCATGACCAGGCACTATAAGCAAGAATATATTAAAACAGAAGCAGCACAGAAAGTTAGGTAAATATGTATTTGAAAGGAACAGGAAAAAAAATAACCATTTCTGCTCCAGTTTCTTAGTGTTCCATAAATTGAAAGGAAGTCAGATTTTACCATTTGCCATCACTAGGGTTATTCTTTAGGATTTTGATGTAGAATTTTTGAAGAATTGTTCAAAATTGTTATTTCGTGCTGTCCATGGAGAATTATCAGATACAGACACGGGAATGCACACAGTCCATGAGGACACATACGTTGCAGACAACTTAGTGGGAGAAATACCCCCATGACAAATACAGGAAGAATAATTTCAAGGAGAAATCATCATGTTAAAACATTTACAGCTGAAGCAACAGATTGTGAATAAGTGTAAGCGTGTTTGCAAAACAAAGTGTTACTAAAGAAACTGCAGTTCTGTATCAATGGCAAGCGTAGTTGCTTTTCCACTCAGTGTCCCATGCATATATTTGGTGCTCTGTTAGTACACGATGCTTGTGTACTAACTACTCTATTGCCAAAATGCTACCTCAAGTAGATAAGTAACTGGTCACAGCTGGTAGACAAACTACAAAAACATGCAATTATCTTCTCCAAGAACATGGTAATATTTGAAAAATTGCGTAATGTAAAGCAATCTAAGGTATTCAAGCCATTTGGTTTTTATGCAACTTCTAAGAAGTGAACTCAAAATCCAAAAATGATTGGGTTAAAAGTTACCACAGCAATTGATAACATTTTATTCCAATAGGAAAATATGAATGAATGAAAAGAGAAAAGCAAAATGCAAATTATCACAGGGATCCTCGAGACAGACTAACTGTTAATCAGAAAATAACTAAAGATAGTGATTTTGCTTTAAACAATTTGCATTAAAAAATAAAAATTACAAAAATCTTCACATTTTCTTCATTAGTAAACCTAAACTGAAACCTTTACCACGTAGGAGAAGAATGCACATTCGGATTTTGATATCTTTAGAGTAAACAGATACATTATCGAGGCTTTAATACTTTATATATTTGATTTTTGAAGAAAGGAAAACACTAACTAAAATAAAAGACAAAAAAAACATTTGGATCTACAATAATTCATGTTAGTGCTATTTGAAAAAAAAAAAAAGATATATGAAATAGTTTCCTCTGGAGCTCAAAAGCACATTTCAGACTTCTTTAAAAAAGCAGTTACCTTGCTTCCTCACCACTCATCCCACTGCCCCATGTTTTGTACTGGGACAAAGCTGACATACAAAGCAGTGACCTGCAGCAGGGGACTGACTGCTGTTTCTCCTGGACCCAGTTACTCTTCCATCTGCACTGGTTAACTTGTTGCACCACTATTTGTGCCAACAGAGAGCAGTGCTGAGACAAAAACACTTGAGAGATGGATGGAGACCTTCTGGTTATGAACAGCAGAAGACTTAAAGAATCCCTTAAAGCTCCTGTATCCACACTTGTAACAAAAAATATACTTTATCCTGCCTACTGTGCACAGTATAAAACCTCACTTCATCACAGGGGCCCCGTTGAGCAGTATTTTCTTGTTTTCTAGAGGCATTACAAAAACTTTAATGAAAGAAACGTTTTACTTTTTCTGCAAATTGGTAGTAATCCTCTTCCCAAAAAAGGGAGTCCAGGAGTACAATCCATACCAAAGGGCTAAACAGCTTTATAAGTAGCACATGCAGTGCCATTAGAAATGTCACTAGTTAATAAGTGATTACTATATGCAACTCCTATTATATTACAGTCTTAAGAACAGTATATATTTCTAAGCTAATTCTTTAATTTGCAGTGTTTTGGCAATGGCTTACTATTTAGAGTTGCTTTCATTTTCAGAAAAAAAATTATTTCTATTTGACAAAATTTAATCTTTTCACTAAAAACTGAAATGGAGCCTGCATACATAAACCACAGAGAAGTGTTACCATTCACAATGCCAGGTTTAATTAGCACTTCATAAACTCACCCCTTTCTCTCCTCTTGCCTTGGAATTGAATTTCACTGTCTTTAAACGTGCTCGTTCTTTTTTCTCAACTCTACCAGAAAAAAAACAGACACAAAACAAATGAGCAAAATTCATGAAGCTCAAATTAGTACTTGTTACAGCATAAGCATAGTGCTCAAGTGCAGAGTCGCAGTCAGCAACATCATATTACATAAAATTTACTTTGCTCCTACTTATACATAAATCGCGTAGTATTAAACTAATTTCACATCTCTAGTAAGAGCAGTTAACTTGCTTACAGTGAGAATAAGGAAATGGATTTGAAATACCTTTGTCAGTTTAGGAGCATACAGCTCCCAAAGCTAAATATGATTCTAGCAAACCTCTCACCGAGCTAGTTACAATCACACGACAGATTTTTAACTTTTTTTAAACGACTGGATGATGTGGTAAAGAATTAACAACAAAGAGCAAAGCTGCGTGTCTGTAAATGTATACATATATTGATCATATCAGAAATTTAATAGCAGGCATCTCAGAGTCAATAAAATATCATGACATACCTGCGTTTGCTTGGGATAACTCCAATTTCATCACTTTCTCCATCTGGAGTTACCTGCCGTGCTTGCCACCATTCATCATCAGAAGCATTAATGACATGGAGAATATCACCAAATTTGAAGTTCAGTCCTTGACTTGGAAGGCCACTATCTTTAGTCTTGTCATAATCAAAAAGAGCTCTACATTGAAAAGAAAAAAAATTAACCACTGAAAAAGATGAAACAGAGGGTTGTGAATAGCACAAGATTTATTTAAGCTGCCTGTGTGTTCAGAAATGACTGCAATGTTCTGAAGGATGCTCAGAAGGAGAATGCTGAATGCAGTCTCTCCCCACACACATACAGAGAGAATATATAGTATAGTATTCACATACAAATACATTTCTAAGCTTCAATGAGTGAGAATAAACTTGGCATAGAGCAAAACTCTGGTACTTGGCAGGAGGTCCACAAGAAGATATCTCCTGCAATTCAGTCAATACTTTGCACAGAACAAGTTTCATGTCAGTGTCAGAAGAAAATAATTTGATGCATACAGCCCCATTGAAAGTTCTTTAATGCACTTTGTTACAAGTTACAAATTGGAATTATTTCAGTAAATAAAAATTACTGACAAATACTGCTCCTGGGGATGCAAAAAATAAAAAGCTTAAAAATATGATCTGAACAGAATGTTGCTCCTATGGTATCAGAAGGCAAAATATATATTTATGTGTGAACTCTTTTGGAAAATTCCCTACCATTTCAGAGGAATCCCATCCTTTTTTCTAAAGCCAGCCTATTTTCAAGTAATAGGCAATAGCACTACCTGCAGATCAGCTGCAGGCCACAGTATTATTCACATTGTCTTTGCCAGCCAGGTTGGTTTATTCAAGCCCACTGTTACTCTTGCTTTGTACTACCTCCTTCCCCTGCCTTAGTTACGAAGCAAAGTTGGCTGGAAAGGGACATGGTGCACCACACTGAGGAATCAATACGGGTTAAAGTTAATTTCTCCCTGTTGGATCATTTTAAATCTGGATTGGTTCCCTGAGGAACAGGCCTACGGTACATTTCTCCCAGCACAGCCAAGGGTTTAGTGAGGATGTGGAAACGAATGACAGGAACCTTTTACGTAACTATGAGAGACTTCTAGGACACTTTATAAAGGACTCATTTTACTTTTCAATAAGGTGCACGAACAGATGTCAAGTGAAGTGCCTGTAACGGAAAAGGGCAAAAAAAATCATCAAACATTTCATCTGAAAGCTCACACGCTTCTCAATGACACACTTGCTAAACGACAGCCTGTCTCAATTTAGAGATTTGACACCAAGTCCATCAGAACCTTAGGAGAGCAGTGTCAACAGGTCAGAAGTATTTCATAAAGGGATAAAGGTTTTAATATTTTCCTGAGAGTCATGAGCAAGATAAACATTCTAAAACAGCTAGAAATACATAGGGCTCTGTGTATGACGAGCCAAACAGCAAGCAGAGGTAAGAAGAGTCTCTTTCCATGTCAACCAATTAACATGGTGTTTCCTGTACACCTGGAAAGTTATCAGATGAGAACTTAATTTACACTGAAGATGACCTATTTATCTACAGATTTCTATATCTAAGACAACTCTTTGATGAACTCCTTGTATGGAAAATTTTTTTGCAAATTAATAATGCACGACATTTATTTAATGTAAGTTATAACACAGATACATATTTACTTCAGAGTATCTTCAACATTCCTGACCAACCAGTGCTTTGAACTCAGTCCCACAACATTCATTTTCCATTTAAGTTCCCGCTAAATTTAACTCATGACTCCTAAAAACCACTTCAAAGAGAAAGCACCAAGTCCTCCCTACTATTTCACCTGCGTTGATCAGAAACACATCACTAACATGGTAACTCAGTTCCTTCAGTTAGAGGTGTACAGAAACTGAGGGCAAGGTGCATGTTTCACGAATGCTTATGTTTCAAAGCCAAAAACTTAGTGGCTGTGTTAACAGTGCCACATTTTCCAGAATGCCTTTTTACCCGGCTGTGCTCATTACTCTCAATATCAAAGGCTGCTGATCAAGTTCTACTGAAGCATTTCTTTTACAGTGTCCTTGATGAACAAAGTAATTAGTGCATCCCTGTTGCAGCAGAAGCATCCTTCTGTACTTCTGTATGAAACATGAATTAAACTACCACTTCAGAATGAATGGAGGCCAGCCTGTACAGGAGCTTCTCTTTTTCTCCCTGAGTTTTTAGGAAAGCTGTTTGAAACTAGATGTCTGAAGTGTCGGAACAACATAAGGATGCCCTATTAAACTCTTCCTGCAGTTGAGCACACTTTTCAGGTCTGGTGCTAACATCAATCTTATTTTTCAATGGATCTAATTAAAATTTCCTAATGCTTCCAAAACCGTGAAGTTTCTTCCACTTGGAGATGCAATTATTTTCTACTCTCGTGCAAGGAGAAATCAGCACCATAGTTTGAATTTGTAATGTATCGTGCTGGTTAGAAAAACTCAGAGAGATGAATGTCGTATTTAAATCTGCATTCTACACACATTGCACAGACTGAGATTTGGCACAGGAGACTAGATGAAGTGTGGAACAAATTTACTCCCAAGCAACATATTATCAAAGAAATTTGATCCTGTGAAAGAATTTTGCTTTTTCCACATATGCTGTTTGAATTTGCAGATGAAGGAGGACACCATACAGGTTCAGCTCAGATGTAAGACCACTAATATTGTATAAGAGAATCTCTCTCCTCTTAAAATAAAGATCAGAAGAAATATAGAGCAGCAATCAGAGAAGGGCACCAAACCAGTGCATCTTAATTAGGGGAGAGAGAGAGAATTAGCTGTGCAAATTCAGGAGTTAGTCGCGGCTGAATTGCTATTTTTACACTGTCCTCCAAGGACTGCTTGCTCTATTGCTATTTATCATATATTGAGGTATGTGCAATTAAGGAGAAAAATCTGTCATTTTACTTCACATTGCATCTTCAAGCAAACACAACTATCTTTTCCTTAATATTACACAACACCCCCAAAATGCCATTTGCAAGCAGACTATTCAGGAAGATACCACCTTTCAAATGATGCAGCTCATTTTACCTGCTACTTTGTTAACATGACTTTGAGAAATCACCACAGATCATTATTCCCTGTCTTCTATTTCAGAGTTTTTCATGCATCTGTGACCGAATGCCTATACACATGCTTCCGCTGGATTTACTCTTCAATTTAGCTAACATTACATGATCTTAAACGCATATCCAAAAAACCCCAAAATTACAGAATAAGTTTAACGTCAGTTACTGAAACTAGTTTTGAAAAGAAAAGTTTTGAACTAGTTCATGTAAAAGTACAGAAAGATCACACCAAAGTAACTTACACAGCGTAAGTGGGACAGCCAGCATGTTCTATCAGTATCTAGCAATATGTTCAAAGATTCTTAAAAGTTATTTCACTCAGGTCAAAAATTGCACTGGAAACCAGAAAGAACAGATGTGAACCCATCCTGTGTGTAGCCAAGTTGCCTACCAGCCTTTGGCATCTTTTGATAGGTTGACAAGATTAGGTCTCTGTAAAGGGACGTGGGTGGGGAAGTACTTTTCACAAGGAATTTTTGCATTTTAGATTTTTCTTCCAACTTCTAGCAGAGCTGATTAGCAAGTTTCAAAAATCTTTCTTGGAAATGGAATCACCAGTTTCCACGGGGCTGCTGCCAACATTCTGGAGAAGACTGTTCTTTTGGCAGCTGACAAAGCCAGAAGCCCAACCTCAACCATTCACAGGTCATTTCCATAAGCAGAATAAAAGCCACATAAATACAAAACGCTTGTCAGAGGCTTGAAGTACCAGATAAATGTGTGAACTGGAATATAAGCAGTTTAGAATCTATAGCTATAGGCTACAGCTAACAAAGCAAAAGCAGATGAAACTGTTTAGGCTACAGTTATACAATAAGCGCTAAAGTGATCAACTTTGCGATTATGGATATGAAGGTCTCACCATCACGTCAATATGCATACATAACACATGTACAGTGCACAAAGCTTGTCAAAGGGAAAAATCACCAATACTGTGCTATCACGATCACTTAATAAACTAAAAAGACTGATGGCAAAACCGCTCAACTGCCTGAGTGGATCCAAACCCGAGCAGCCACGCTACCCTTCCACTACCAGGCAGATCTCTTTGAACCAGCAGCTGTGTTTGTGCAGTTGTACAGTGTACAACCAGAGAGATGAACCATGTGAAACAGCGTGCTTTTCTTGTAGGTTAAAGTTACTATCACTTTATTTAAGCAGCTTATTCTAGGCCTGCACAAACACAGAAACAGGTCAAGGAAGTGCATCTGGGAGAAAGCAGGGACATGGGAGAAATAACAGAATGACAGAAGTCTGATCTAAGATTAACCAGAGTCACCATGTTAAGAAAATCCTTAAAAAATCTCCTGCTGCTGCATTAAAATCCCTCACTTGGCTCCTAAAAAATCAACTCTGCTCAGCAAGCCCTTACACTGAATATAATGGAGACGAAAGTTGACTATTATAAACAAATTTACTGCGACTTTTCCAGTGAAGAAGTAGTGTTTCATTGCTTACAGTTAAGACTAAATTTTCAACCAGCATTTCTCTTGATGACAATACCAGTCAAAGCAGATCCTAAGACTCCTTTCTCCCAAGCTGTACTCGTTTCTGGAGGGGACGTTGCTACTACAAGAGCAGGGTGATCGGGGAACTACTTCAGATAAAATGCATTTAATCTGGCTCATTTTTCTTATTTGATTCACTCTGTGGCCCTGCAAACAGATAATAAAGCACAACTGGGAGACAGAAACTGTTTGAGGTGGATTTCTAAATGGGAAAAGGCAGCAGCACCTGAACCGAAGATTTTTAGCAGGTAAACCAGTGAGGTCCTGCAACATTTTAAATCAAGTTTAAAGAAAGCACCAGCACTACTAAAGTCTTACGTGCTCTACTCATACGTTCTGGCCTCTTCCATGGGGCTTACTGCTGGCTCTTATTCGATTCAGAGATGAGTCAGTTTGGGGAACTGAATTTTTTTTTTATTTTTATTTTTTTAAATTCAACCCTTCAACCCATATTCCACATTTGAAAGACTACAACTTGTCAGTACACCACAACTGATACAGGAGTAAGGTTGCACATTTACGAGCTGCACATTGCCACAATTTCCTGGGGAAACTACTTATTTTCTTAGTTACTTCATTCTCTAATATTCCCACTTCCTTTTAGCCTTCTTTATGTTTAAATGTTTAATTTTATATGAAAAAAATAATGAAGGATATTCAACTTATTCACTTTGATGCATTCGATCCTTTGTTTTCCATGGAAATTATTCTGTAACACAATTCTATCGTATTTCTTAATACAAACTGAGAATATAACTAAGGCAAGCTGAAGAAAATCAGATGGCAACCTGTCAAAGCTTAAGCACAGTTTTCAAGTCAAAAAACTTAACAAAGGGGAGAACGTGCAGAGCTCTGTCACAAAAACACAAACTGAGTTAAGCCAGATGTTAAGACTTCACAGACTTTGACTTAAAAAGAATAACTGTGTTTTTACTGAAGGGTTATCATCTCAGACTCAGGACAAAAAGCAAGTAATTGGACCACTTTTCAAAGTTCTCAGTGCTAGTACTACTTTTTCAGTCATATTACTTTAATCAAACTAAATTAAGCTTTGTTTTTAATATGTTGCAATCACATAAACATCAAGTTCAGCAATGAGTATGTGTACAAAAATATAGAAATACTAAGTTTACAGAAAAGCAGAAAAACACACTAGTAATATGATAAATAATTTGATTACCTCACATATAGGGATCTCTTCTGGCTGGTTCGTAAAGATCCTGATCCTGAACTAATGCTACTGTTCATCATCTGCTCTCGTAAATCATGTATTTTAGCTTCAAAACGACTGTATTCTGTAAGAGAGGGAAGCACTGCTATTAATTTCCTCTGTACCTCTGGGGATTAAATTACTCACAAAAATGCTGAAAGTCTCAGAAAACAAGCATTTGTTAGGTTTTTTTTAATGCAAGAAAAAGCTCAAAATTCCAACTTTTTAATTAAGTTATTTTTGTAAATAAAAACTATATAAATCCTTACAATTATAAACTGAAATAAAATTTGAAATACAGCATATGAACAAAAGCAAATATCTGTTACAGAGATTTCATCATTTGATCTACAGTTCACAGTGACCAACTCCTTCCTAATTAAAACATAATGCTAACAATCACTTCATAGTAATTAAAAGACATAAATTTTACCCCACAACTAAAATAAAGCTTAGGATATGTATCTGAAATGCACATAGTTATAATTTAATTATATTTTTTCAATGCTAAGATGTGAGAATCACAAGTTTCTGAAGAGTTGGAATTGAATAGATATTTCAGTATTACTGGACTTGAGTAAGATACAGGATTTAGCACTACAAGGTGGGGAATATGCAGAATTATCTGAATAAAACAATGTTCCCATGGGACTTCAAGAAAGGAAAAAAAAATCCAGAATTCTGGCATGAATCTCAATCCAATTGTAAACAGCATTAAGACATTCGAACTCCCTCTATATAATTATGTACAATGTTAATCCTGGAAAAACGGATTGTGTTCTTAAGCAGCACTGTGTACTAATAAAACTAAGATAAATGCATTTGATTTTATCTACAAAGGCAGACAGTAAAATAGCAATAGTTTCTTCAGGACAAACATATCCTAAAGCAAGGTACTTACATGTTGCCAGCATAAAATATGAACTCAAAACAAGTTTTTCCTTCAGTTCAATAGTTTGGACTTCAGGATCAACAGATCCACTTCTCAGACCTTTCTAGTTAAAGGAAATGCTCTACAGCCACCACCTTCGCCAGCAGAGCACGTGATGCAAGATTATAACAAGTCAACATTGGGAGAGCCAGGGTGTGCACAGCCAGCAGCTGCTGAGCTGGGTAATTCGTGCTCTTCTCCCCAGCTGCACCTCATTCCCCGAGGGCAACAAATTTAGTTAAGACACACAAGACTGACTAAAAGGGCTCTAAGACACAAAAAAATCTTGAGGAAATCTCTGAACTGCACTTCCTTCGACGCTCATCCTAAATACCACAGTTTATCCTATTATGCTCTGTAGGGCTTTTTCCCCACACACTCATCAAACAATAAGCACCAAAACGTACAGGTCAGCCAAGAGAGGAAGAAAAAAAAAATTAAGTTATCGAAGAACTTTCTGTGAACTGGTTTCTGGTATGCCACTTCATTCATCCAGGTAACTATAAATATAATATTCTAGCAATAGCAGCCATAATTAACACTGTGCAGATTGTGACTGTAAGAATAGTCTCTTAGATAATCCTGTTTCTTGTCCTTTAAACCCAAATGCCAGTAGTTAATAAGACAGCATCTTAGTTTTTGAATCAGCAATAGTGCCTTTGTACAAATGAGGTCCAGACCAAATCATTTACCAGCACTAACTAAACTGATGATGCCTGACGAGAAAAACTATTTCCACCCTACTGATGCTATTACTAATATCAAAAGAATTCAGCATGACAAGATGGCAACCTAAGAGGAATGTGAGAAAACAGCATTTTTTAGAAAGCAACATCCCTTAGGGGAAGGACCCAGACACAGAAAGAATAGCCTCCTCCTGCTGTGCCACTGCTGCACCACATGGCCGTGGGTAAGTCACCTCATTTTCCTCTGCTTTTCCCCTTCCTCATTGCTGCTTCCCTTATCCACTTAGACTGTAAGCCCTGAGACAGGAACTCGCTTTTCATGAGGACTAATCTAAACAAGATTTCAGACAGTATCTGCATATCTGCAGTTCATTTATATGAACACCGGCTCATTCTGAACTCATTTTTAACAGTTGCTCTGCCTCCCTTTCAGAGGTGAAAACTGTATAATAATGACATAAATGGAAAATAGTCTCATTTTACAGTAACAACTGGGGAGCAAGCACTTTGCTTATCAAGAGACAGGTATCAAAACATGGGAACGAATTCAAGACATGCCAGGCTATTTCACATGATGAGACACTGCAGGCAGGGCAGGCAAAAAGTTCACTTCCTTCTTTTCTTTAGCCTCTCTCCTCAGACAAGACACAGTCATATTTCAGAATGGCTGAGAGGCAGTTCCTGAGATAAGGGATAATGTGGTGCTAGGTCCTTTTGGGGAGACTGAATGCTGCCCAGAATGAGGTTCTCTGAAGTCTTAACCAGTTATCTGAGTCTACTGTGAAGGGATACATTTTTTCTTCATTTTTAACCTGCCAATTAATTGAAAATTAATTCAAACCAGTGCATCATTAAAAACAAAAGTTTTTAAACACACTGACTACTGACTGAAACACGGCTAATCCCAGAATTATTTATCTGCTCTAATTAAAACAACAAATAAGTTAATAATAAGGCCGCACATAGTTACAGTTAACAAATTCATACTCCCAGAGCAGCTTGCATCGTAGAAAAAAAAAATTTCATTCATTTTGCAAAGCTATTTTGCCTATAAAACCAAACATTGTCCATGTCACCATTTAATTTATAATAAATCAAAATTTCAGAGAAAGGGTGTGAGCAGTGAAACTCTCCTGGACTGCCTCTCTGGTGAGTTGCAGGGATAAGCAGATAGATGGTGAATCGTCTATACTGGCTGTGGAAGGTAAAAAAGAGGCAGCTATGACAGTTAATTTGGTCTGGAACACACAACCTAGCAAAGAGAAATAAAAGAACAGAAGACTACCACAAGAGATAGAAAATTCAGACGGAAAAGCAATTCATGGAAGCATGGATGTATGCACTGGGAACAGATGGCAGCACAGCACTCAGAAGCAGAGATTCCTACATATACTAAACCCGCCAAGAGCTGAAAAAGTTCACTTTAATTAAAAAAAGTATGCCTCTTGCATCCCTCTTACCATCTGTCTATGGAAAGCCCTCCTTTAGTGGGCCCCATTGGATCTGTCACAGCAGGTTCCGCTGAGAATTTTGTGCTGTTTTTTTTTTCCCCCTCCACTCTCAGGATACTCACAATTCTCCTTTATCGTGCTGCACACAGACACGCGGAGAAGTGGAGCCTGGCAGTAAGTTAGGACAGCCACCATCACACCCGCCTTGTACTGACCTTCCACGAGCCTTCAGTTCTCAGCCGGTGAGGCAAGACTGGCACAGCATGCAGCACAGCGAAGTTGTATTTAAGAGCTCTAGTAATGAACTACCTCTCTCTCTCAGCTATAAATACTGATATTTGATAAATTCATAGGTACAACTCATGCTTGTTACAGACTATAGTATAAATTTCAGGTGGTAGAAAAAGCTGTAGACAGTATGCTGCTTACTATGACCACGCAAAAACATGTGCAAAGATGTTAGGTATGAAAAGATACAATAAAAACATTTTAAGTCATTTTGGGAGAGACAGCACTTAGCTTCAACACCAGAATTTCCATATTAACATGAACTGAGAGCAACCACAATGCATTCCACATGCAGTTGGTGGCTTTTACGCACTCATGCCTCACCAATCACGTGAAAGACCCAGGACATGCAATTTCAAAACAGACTAAAAAATTGCATTTGTATTTAGTTACGAACTCTATCCACAGAACCTGTGAAATTCAGAATGGGACTATATCCAGTCACTGCCAATCTTAAAGTGAATTTACCAACAACATGCATTTACAACTTGCAAAAGTCTAGACTCTTTAAGATAATAAATAAAATTGCTAGTCTTTCTTTAAGAGCAGAAGTGAAGATTTAAAGGATTAAAACATGAGTAAGCTGCTTTACAGTGTTATCTATCAGGACTATTTATAGCAGAACCCTTCTTCTAAGCTTAATGGGACAGACTTTAAAGGTACTCTAATTGACTAATCTGGATTATTCACAAATCAGCAGAACCAGGTACAAACAAGCAGGAAAAAAAAGAATGGATGACTAGAGATCACATATACCAACACATGGCAAAGCACAATTTTCTTTATAATATTTCAAAATATTTTTCATTTTTTGAAATTGGGAAACGCTGAACTTCTAAACCACCACTGGTTTCAGCAATTCATGTACTCCACCAAAATGTGATTGAAGCTCAACCTCTGGGTATGTAACAAATCCTGAAATGTAAGTTTTGCAAAAACATTATTACCAATATGCTACTCCAGCAGCGCTTTTACAAATGGAAGACTTGTATTTCAGAAAAATCCTTAGCTCGTGCACACGAAAGTGCTACCATTTTCCAGAATTTAGTTTTTCTGTTTTAAATGCCACTAGAAAACAGTGCATAAGTAGCAGTGACACAATGAGAAACATTGGTTCAATCCTGGCCATTGAAAGGTAACCTTTAACAAAGCATTCTTTCTTCTTCTGACTCATTTGCTTTAAAGACAAAGAAGAATGAGAAACTACAAGCTTCTTGTACTTGGATCTTATTTTCAGTCAACGTGTGCATTCCATCAAAACAAAGAAAATACAAGGAAAATGCAACTGAAAAACAGGCTAGCAAGGTATCAGGAGTTTGGATTAAAATATTGAATCTCAAATACATTTATACATTTTGCAATGGTCCACCATGAATCACTTACATTTTCTGTAATCAAACTGGAAAGAATATGCATGGATCAGCAACAGACATAAACTACGTAAGTTCAGAAGTGGTGTTTTGGTTTGTTTTTTTTGTTGTTGTGGTGATTTTGTTGTTGTTGTTTTTACACAATACATGAAAATCTTCTCTTGAGGACTTGGCCTCACCTTCTCCTAATCTTCCACTGATCCTCCCAGTCACCTAAGAACATTGGGCTAATCTAACCACTAAACCATCTCACTGTTCTTTAAGAGAAGAAGTGGATATACAGAGATAGACTTGATCACGTGAAATACAAAGAAAAGAGAAGTGTGGATTTTAAATTCTAAATAACAGGCAGCTGGTAGTTGCCGTGGAAAAAAAATATAAAAACCTGTTCTACTAGTTGAAATACCTCTTATTTGTTAAACTTCAGGTGGATTGTTGGGAAACAAAGTCCTGCTGTCATTTCTTGTGGAAAAGGCTTATCTGCATTTTGCCACTTCTTTAAAGGAAGGGTCAAGTGACCAAAGAAAGAGTGCTGATACCAGTACATGTTGCCTGCTTTTGTTTTCCATGACCTCTAAGAGCAGGCTTCACAGTTATGTGTGTGTAACTGAAATTAACATAAAATATGTACAATTGCTGAGTTCCAATCTAGTAGAATATAAGTAAGAAAAAGTGTTTAATTCATAAGATGATTTCCTATCCAAAATCCATATTTTAAGTATTTTCATATTTAAAATGTACTTCTTTGGCTATTTTTCTCATTTTAAAATGTTTAGATGCACTCAACCTACGATAGAGTTATGGTTGTGTACTGGCTCCTCATTTCTTGTCAAAATGGCCAAGTTTAACCTTCCAGAAATGTTGAGGTAAGCCTGTATTATTATGCCATCCTCAAAACACAAAAGTGCATTTCAGATGACCTTTTAACTTCATTGGACATAATGGAAGTGGAGGTGTCCATGTGAAATGAGGGGAAGAGGAAAACAGATCCCTCCAGAGGCTGTACAACTCTAGACAGTCCTATACTCCCTCTTGCTGCTCGTTTCCTCACTACATTCCCTTCACACAGCGCTATGTAGCACAATGGTAACAGCAACCAGCTCTGAATTGACACTCCCGAGAGATACACAAATCTAAATGGCTTAGAGCTTCCATTCACTCTTTCACACTAATATCACATTTTTCCCTTACCATCCTACATTCGAGGAAAACCTGAAGAAGATACAAAAAAAAAAGAGAGAAGGCAGGATGGCACTGAGGTCTCTGCAGAGCTAGAGAGCAACAGAAAAATGTAATGGCTCAGAAACCTCTACAAATGAGAATGGTTCATCAAATGCTTTTGTGCACTGGAGGAACATCATCTTCTTTAAAAATGCTTCGGGTAATGATTTTTTGCTTTCAGTAAAACTCACAATAAAGCAAAATCCCATTTTATTCACAAATGATGTCCTAAAAGGAGATAAAAATGTGCAGTGCCACAGGGAGAATAACAAAAAGCTTCAAAAGGAATAGGAAAATGAGAACAACACCCTGACTTATCCACCATCTCTACAGTAATTCCTATCTCCCAAACTTCTGCTCTTTTCCACCTTTCAGCAGCACTCAGCCCCAGCAGGTTAAAACCTAGTGTTCTCTCTGATATGCACACAAAATGCGTGCATGTATGTACCACACAAGTATGTACTAGTACAACCCAGTACGACTCAGTGTCTCACAATAACTGATTTCAGGTGAGCTGTCAGGTAAAGCACAAAATGTACCAGGAGAAGACAGAAGCCAGCTGGCTACAGTTGTGGCACAAGTGTACAGAAGTGGTGCCTGATGTACAAGCCACTTTAGCAAACAGGAAAAAATTTACACATTTCCTCTTTGGCTTTTAGCTATCCCAAAGTGTGGGTAAGTGCCTGAAATGTGATTGAGTATAGGAGGCAAATTTCGTAAGGCATCGCTAAAATTACTGAATACTGCTGAAAACAAAATGCATGCCCAGAAGGATATTCTTAGGTATAAGGTTACATTTGTTTTCACATTGTTTTTCACATTTGTTTCCACATTGTTTCATTGTTTTCTGATTCTATAACCAAAGAACATGTTGGAGATGTAAGAGAAAAAGAAAGTCAGTTACATAATTTGAGCCCAGATACGGTAACAGCAGTACCATTCAGCCTCCTTAGCCTATCCAGGGTGTAGTAACCACTACTCTCTAAACTATGTTGTCTAACTGGATTTGAGGAGACTGGGATATGGAAAATTCAGTATCTTCCATGGCAGGAGTTTTCCAATGATTTTTATTTATTTATTTATATTAAACAGACTACTGAGGAGGCTTTTATATGAGAGAACTGCCTGCAAAGTTTTTGGTTTTGCTCTCCCCAGAAACCAGAGCAGAAAGACAAGAGGAGAACTTCTCAAAGAGGGAATGTTGCAGGATGCTACAATATAAACTAGCATTTCCAACCACATCTGTGAACATACAAACTGTCACATACAGTTACAGGGAGTGAAGTGAGCTGGTCCCAAGTGTCTTCCAAATGCTCCTATCATACTGAATCTATTTACCCGGTTATAATGAGCACTGATGGATGTCTAGAATCTCCTTGATCTGTCCTAGCTGTCAGCATCTTTTTCCAAAATCCTACTAGAATCATAAATATAAATAACACACATATGCAATACAAGCAGTTATAACTGATGTTCTTCATCTTCAGAAAGACATTTGAGAAACACCAATGGCAAAAAATAATTTTAGGATCTATTCATTTAAATACTTTTTAACCTTTTCTTGAATGGTAGAAACAAAAAACGGAGACAGAGTGTATCATTCCCAACTTAACTGAACCAAGTTAGGGGAAAACAAGACCATAAGCAGCTATAATTCAGGAAATTTCAAGACAATCTGAAAATATATGTATTTTTATCAAATGCACAATATTACCGGGATTATATTTTCTACTTGGAAACTTGTATCTCAACCAGCCTGCTTTCCTATACTAAAAAATAATCAGGAACCTTCAGGGAAATACTCTCTTTACTTATTCCTAAGCTATGAACAGCGAATATCTTATCCAAATTACTTCCTACACCAGATCTGAAAGAAGCTGACAGCTAGAGTTCCATTCAACTTCTTTCTACAAGAAGTAAGAAAAAAGACAGATGAAGAAAGTCAGACATAACTAGCTAGAGCTCTCTGAGGTATATTGGCCACGTATCAATTCTTACTTTGTCTCCAAAATACAATGGATCTCAATCTCCTACATGCACTTTTCTTTTGTGGCACACTTCAAAAGGGTAAGGCAGACCCTGACATGCTTCCAACATTCCCACTCCGAATGGGAACTCAAAGCATTACTCCAGAGAGAAAAACTGGCATGTGGACAAAACATCTCAGAAGGAAAAAAATCCTTTCTTTGAATAATATCAGATGTCTGTCTATAACCTAGGATATTTCAAGAAACATCTCCCACAACTACTCTTTCAAATGGGCCCAATAATTCTCTGAGAACCACATTCTCAATACAGCTCAGCTGCATGCAGTTTTGTTCTGAATGCTTCAGTAATCATGAAGGAATAAGCGCAGCTCTAAGTCTGAAGCCTACAAGTGACAGTTGCTGAGAAATTTGTAACAGAGGCAAGAGTATGTTGCTTTAGGCAAACCTCTGTCCAATGACTCAAAATCCCATCGGTCAAGCACCTCAAAACATGTTTCAAGAAAACGAGTTATCTACTTGGACAAGCAGTAATGAAGAAAGAGCAGGAACCATCTAAAATGCTTAGTTCTTTCTTACGAAAAGAGAGTTCCAACCTTTGGAGTATGAAGGTATCCTTTGCTTTTACAAGCATGAGTGCCAGATAAAGAGGACTGAAAAACTGCATGTTTTCCTCTAAAAACAGATGAAGTCTGAACACATTTTTTTGGCAAGGAAGAAATAAAGTGGTTGTGTCTTGGAATATGTTCTACCAGAGAAACATTTGTTCTGCTACTAGGAACCACTTCTCAAAATATCTTTCTGGCAGAAGAAACAGTGACCAAGAATGCCCTCTTTGTACAAAAAAAAAAGTGGCTTGATCCTCAAAAGGACAACCCACAAGTAAATAAAAGCAGAAGCTTTAACTCTTAATAAGTTAAGAGATCATTAACATTTGGGGCTACAAGATGTCACAATTTGGCTCACCTACAAGAACACCGAAGAATTAACAGAGGATAGGCCAAATGCACATCAGCAGAAATACATGGCAATTCAGACACAAAGCCTAAGCAAACATGCCAGAACCAATGCTAATCTTACTATTATTTCCAGTCCTGGAACAGAACAATCTACAGACTCAACATGTGAACAGGATGCACACAGTCAAAAGACAACACAGGCATTGACCATATGGGCTGGCTGCAGGGATTTGACTGTGAAGCAGGCACAAACAAATGAGTTGGCCTTATTACTGACAAGAGTTCCTGGATCGGTGAAAATATGATACTATGTTGACACAGGTGGAGATGAGGGAAATGTGAAAGCTAACACTTCAAAGGCTCAGGGAGAACAAGATAAGAAGGGTAAGAGAAACATGACAGAAAAACAGAAAAAGAGAATGAAGAGGAGTGTGCTGTGATCAACTACCTAACAATTTCAGATGAATATGGCAGTTCTTCTTACTATCCAGATAAACACACTTACTCCTTGCTAGGATTGCAAAGGGAAAAGTTTTAAGCAGACAAATCAGTGCAAACAAGATTTAGTTGTGTGCCTTCCAAGTTAGTAAAACCACAGAACAAGCTGTTGACAATAGTTCATAACAAGCCATCAAGAATGTCTTGTCATATACATAACAATAATACATGATCTTACAGACTCTAGGTATGCATATCATTTTAGATTACTGACTTGTTAAAGTCTCAAACAGACAAAGGCATTTGAAACTTGCAGTAGAAGTGCATGAGGACAACATTGCATTGTGCTGAGATAGTATTATTTCGATTCTGCAGAGTCCACAAGGATGGTTAATCAGCACCCACTGCAGTCTAATCCAGATCAGAAGAAATTGCTAAATACCAGCTTAGTATGAAACAGAGGAATGAAAATCTGATAGTTTCTTTAGGTCATCTGAATCAACACAACAGAGTAGGAATTAGTCTTTCATCCTCCTACTGATAAAGAAAATAAAGCACCTTATTAAAAGGTAAAGACAGTAGTAGGATATAAGTAATGTTGTGGTATTTCTACTCAGTTGTGGCTTTACTGGCTTAACTTTCATGTTCTGACAGTGTTAACATTTAGGAAAGAAATCAAAATTCTGAACATGATCCAAGCAAGTAACATATCAAGCTGTGTGGTACCAACACTTACTTGCAATTATGCTAACAGGTATGCGTCAACATCTATTACATTATTTGTTTCTGTTATGCTCACAAGAGGGTAGGTGGGGATGCAAAACTCAAATGTGTATGGAAACTATCCTACCTTCTGGACGGTACTGAGCCACAATAGTTACTGCTTGGCCTGCATTCTTCAAAGCTGTTGCTGCTTGCTCATGGGTTGCTGCCTTCAGGTCCACTCCATTTACCTACAAATTATACAAAAAATCATTTTTATCAAAATAAATGTTTGTGTTTACAATTATCATCACAAATACAGACTCATGAAAAAAAAAAAAGTTAACTGGATAGAAACAAGTTTCTGTGCCTTGTGAGATTTCCCTGTTCCAACATTATGAGCTAGTTAGTATAAACAAGAATTAGTGATCTTTACTGAAATCAAAAGACAGTGAATCCTCTCCCGCATATACCCATCTGTCAAGAAACAAATAATCACAGTATATCACTTCAGGAATTTATTATCGCTAGGTCAATTTTCTTTTAACATCTTTCTCATTCTTTTTAAGGACATGCACTGAACGCTGCCTTCTGTGATGGTTCACTCCAGCTTTCCACAACAGGACTTCAGGGACCTCCTTAGCAAAAGCATGACTACAGACCATTGTGCTTAAAATTCAGTGACAGACCTCATCCTCCATTAAGTTGTCTAGTTGCTTTCAATGCAGTCATTTTAAAAAGTGTCAGAAAAAAAAATTAAAGCAGAAGTGTGTCACATTATAGACCAAAAGTGTTTCTCATTGTTACAAGTTAAGATGTACCTTATTATCAGAATTTTAATGACAGCAAAGCCAAAATCATTTTTTCCCTTAAATATCTACCAAAATACAATGCATTTGTTCCGAGAAATTATTGTTCATAAATTAAGTCATTTCAAAAAGACACACAAGATCTTTATGACCTTCAGTACTAATACAGAAAAGGTCCTCAGACAGGTATGAGATGGGTGCAATTAAAACTAATGGGAAGTTTTGCAGTTAATCCAGGAAGCGAAGCATCAAGTTTCAGTCATTACCGCTAAGTGTCTCCATCTCATTCGATGGCCTGTTTCTGAAGCCTGCATTCTTTCCATTTAGATACACACACTCCTCAGATATCAGTAAAATTAACTTAAAGTCTTACAATTTTTCACTCTGAATAACGTCTGAGATAGAAAAGTGCCATTTTCATTGAGATAGAGATGAGAAACTGAAGCAGATTAACATCCTCAAAGATACTCTAGAAACATATTAGCACCTGTTTCATTGTCTCAAATTCAGCTTAGTTAATTAATTATATTCTTTGCATTTAAATTGTATTATCTGGCATTAATATCAAAAGAAGGGAAAACTTTTTTTGCTGCTGATGTTTAAATAAAAGAAGCAAGGATTCCTACAGAAATTATACGATCGCCTTTCCTAAGCTCTCCACTGAGGTCAGCTGGTCCTCCTGCAAGGATGAAAGAGATGAAAATTCCTTCTCCATCTTCTCCTCCAACAATGTTGAAACCAAGACCTGTTGATCCTCGATGCAGGACAACCTTTCTAGGCTCCCTAGATGAAAGAAACGAATGCCAAATCTTAGTCACAATTCATGAATAAAAGTAAAATAAATGATTACAAAAGCAAAGATAAGTAGTCTGAAAAAAAAAAGTATTGAAAATTCAGGTATCAAAACTTATACATTTAAAGCAAAAATGTTCCCCCCAAAACCAGTTATATTTTCAAATATTTTCTATTATTTGTATACTTTCTATTTTGCTTGAAGATGCAAAAACCCCTCTCTATTGTTAGGTGAACTGAACTATCCGTTTGTATGTATGTATTCTGAATTCCGGCTATGTTGCTTATTCAGTACCACATGACAATATTTAATACTTTCCATGTCGTTCAAGAGCCTGGAACAATCTAATCATAATAAAAACATTATTTTCTGTTTCTGAAACTTACCAATTAAATTCTAGTGGAAAAGTTAATAATGAAACATATGTCCTTGCTTCTCTAATTCCATTCTAGTTGGACAAAAAAACAAAAAAACAAACAAACAAACAAAAAAAAAAACAGCAAAGACAGAAATTGTAGCTTTCTCATGTATCTTTGCAATTTGTTTGCAGAAACTGTAACTGAAAAAGTTAAATCCAAACCAAGTTGTTTCATTCTTGGCTTCCTGGCTTGGATCAGGAAACAAAAGAAGAAATGCTGATCAAGTTAGAAGAGTGAATTCAATAGATACAGCTGGTCAACATCTAGCGCAGAAACCCTTCTCCAAAAATCTGCTGTTTTATCCAGTAGAACAAAAGCATGGATGATTTCAGAAACAGAAAACTTCTAATAATAAAAACAGAGCAACTGTGCACTACAGTTAAAAATCACTAGAGAGCACTAAAGAACAATTAACGGACATTCTTAAATATTCAGAGACATAAATTATTAATTTATAGGATAAACTACGATGCTGCATTTTTCCAAAACAAAAAATATAATCTAGTCCAATTTTTAAAACTGCTCCTTTTCTGCTCTAGCTTTTAGATCAAGTTAGCACCAAATTCCTAAATTTCACCCTCTATCAGATGTCAGACTCCTCTTTTCAGAGTGCTATTTTATTACAAACATATGACATTGTGAAAAGCTAATTATTGCTCCAGATCACAATAACACATCAACAGATCAGCTGCAGTTAGAGAACATACGTGCATGGCATCTCTTTACATATTATTCAAAATATCTAAGCCTCTTTCTGGGATGAAAGTAGTGGAAGAAGGGAAGGTAATTTCAAGAAGAGCACCTGAAGCCCTCTTTGAATAGCCCTTACATTTCAAAGGAAGCCTAAAAATCTCAGTAATTTTGAGAAAACCTATGCACTTACAACATCAGCAATACTGTCAGAAGGACAGAATCACTTTGGCATACATGCCCACCCAACCATAAGCTAAAAAATACAATGACATACCTGGGGCTCTCCCAGCTTCTAATACACAAAAACTCATTCTTCAGCTTGACTATGTCACTTATATGTTTCAATCTGGGTAGATCTCATCTCAGAAACTGAATGACATTACCCATATTACAAGATATTGTGACACATACTTCAGCAACAACATACTGAAAATGCAGTGTAACATTCCCAACTTGCAGGACAAAAAAGTAACAAAATTAGATGAGCTTTACTGATGAACAAAAACATTAATGCAATCTACTACTGAATCGGTAAAGTAATGAGCAGTTGTTAATGGGAAGGATTAAGAGCTCTCTAGCCATTCCGGATTTACTAATCCATCAAAATAAAACAAACCCTTGTCTGAAAAAGACATACCGCTGGCTTTCGAATAATGAATAATCTTTGGTCTGTTAATTCTACCATCCTAAAAAGCTCAGTCAACTCATAAAGCATTATGGCAGGGCATTCTGATTTTAATACTACTCCAAGAATGATACATCATGTATATACTTCTAAAAAAAGATACCCAATTTGCTCCTTAAAACAGTATTTGAAGTGTAAGAAAGAGATGCACTTATGTTTTGAAATATCTTTATGAGCATTTTTCCCACAAACACATATTCCAAGCTTCCCTGGTTAACTGATGTAGCTTTTCTTCTTCATTACCTGGTAATCTCATCATCTCCAAGCATTCCCTTCGGAATTGGTGAGTATCGCCCTGGAGACGCCGGGGGAAGGGACTGTCCTAAGTAGGCAGATGGAGTGATATGGTTGTCCACTGGTTGAGAATAAGCTTCAAAGAGGAAGAAAAATAAAAATAAGCATTAAGACAAGAATGAGAAAGCTGCTGGAACTGAAACAAAATATTATGTAGAGCAACTTCTAAAAACAAAATGTATGACTTAATGTTATACTTATTCCAAACTGACAAGTAGCCTACTTTTTTCTTTTGGTGCTTTAATGTGGAGTATCCCAGCATCTTGAAGATACTCTAGGCTATTCTGACTATCAGATCTGAACAAGAAGGGATGTTAAATTTCTTGGACACTGAACACAATCATCTTGAAATGAAAGCATAGCTGTTGGTAGAGATGCTCAGCCAACAGCTCACATTAAGAAAAAAAGGCAGGATTATTCTACCTCCTGTTCTTCAAGGTAAGAGGCATCAATTTACTGAGACAGATAAACAAGCTTGTGCAAAAAATCAACTGTACTGCAAGGATCAGCTGCACTGATTAAAAGGTGTGTAATAAAGGTTTAGTCTAACCTCTTCTACAACAGGCCATGAATCTTGAGTAGTCCTCCGCATGACATGCCTAAGTTTTGACTAAGCCACAATACCCACACTAGAAAAACTTAGCAGCTTAATCCTTACAATAGATGGAAAATATGCCATAATTTCAGAAAACTTTTCCCAATAAGTAGTTAAGAGGTTGCATTATATTTCCAAGTTAGGCATATTAACTTTTAGCATCCATTAAAATGGCATAGTCATATTCAGTGTTTCCAAATGTGTTCTACAAATGAAAACCTTTTTTTCTGGTATAAGTGCATCAAGCATTGAGGCTTGAACACAGTACCTTAGTGCCTGCGTAGAATCTGATACCAGATTGCTTTGTATTCTTTTCTCTGTCACAGCAGTAGAGTTTTCAATTTTCTAGACTGAGTTTCAGCAAGCATTAAAATCCACTATTAACTGCTTAGGTAGTTTATCAGCTAGTGCTTTTAAAAGTAATTAAGTGTGTTTTTCCAATCTACCTTTTTAAAAGCTATCATTCTTAGTGCTGTGTTGTGGAAGCTAACCTAACATGGCACAAAAGGCTCTCTACGGAGTTCCAGAAGAAAAAAAACAGAGCCTGTACCTATTCACAAACTGCTTTAGTTGGATATTATACCTGAAGAACATTCACAAGCAACATGACAGAAATAAAAAGTCATCACTTTCTGAATCCCAAATGAGGTCAAAGCCACTAAGTAAACATTATTAGTGCAGTAACTGATAACAAAATTGTGTTTTGGACAAAAAGACAATTGCATGCATAAAATTAACTTGTTTCAACAGAAAAAGTTAAAGACACTTAAGGAGAAGTTCTGTGTCTAGATCCAGATCCATCCCTACTGCGCAATGCTATACAACAGGAAAATGGAAAATCTGCAAACTGATGACACTACCACAAGTACGATCTCCAAAATGGAAATAAAATTTAAACTACAATGTAATTTACTGTCATTACATACTCTCCTCTTCCCGTATTTATGCCATTTAAGCAACGATAAAGCATTTACGTTTCCAGTGAGAAAGCCGATTATTCCATCTTGCATTACTTTATTTCTCATTGTACGGTGGAAACATTGCACCAATGCACACATGCACATACATGCACAGACACAAGACAAACAATTTAACATTTACTAAAAGTCAAAAGTGCATCATTAATAATGTCTTGAAAGGAGGCCTGTACATGAATTAAGTAATCTGTCTCTCAAGAAAAGCGTAGACACTTTCCTGTCTCTGATATCTATAATTTGGTGGTTTTAAATAGCAAGTTCTAGACCTATTCAGTAATATTCTGAACTCATACTCGTTTGTACAAATAAGTTACTCAACTCTTCTTCCAGGATCCACTTAATGATCAACATTTATATTCAGATTACTGAGGTAATTTCCATTCCCTACTGATATGTGACTTATTTCAGAAGGCTATTAGCTGTGACTACGAAACACACCAATCAGTTTAGCTGGCAATGTTACTAGCCAGATGGATGGCATCAGTGATCGTGATCCCAAAATTTATCGCCATGAGTAATATACTTCATGTTCTGCAGACATTACAGGTACCACACCAGTAGGTACTGAGCATTGCGCTACTCTATGTCTCTGATAAAGTGTTTATTTAAAAAAAAAAAGCAAACAAAACATAAGCAAAATCAAAGGCGGATCTGGGCAGTGAGCAGTCCAGGCATATATTTGGGCAGTAGGGATTCATGGCTTTATGCTATGATGCAATTAACTTCAATGAACTGAGTCACCAGCTCATCTACCAGCTGGGAGAAATTTATTCTCTGCATAAGAAGAGAGCCTGCAGCATGCCCTTATGCCTTATGCATACTGCTAGAATTAATACTTCTTTCAAAGTACTTATTGATACAGACAGTAGGAATATAAAAACAGAATTATCACCCCAAGGAGACTACTAATTTCTAGTCAGTGAGCCTTTATACCAAGTTGTTTTTTCATTGCTATGGTGGTAGGGGCTTTTTTTTGTCTGTGCTTTTTAAAAAAAAAAATAATAATAACCTAGGAAAGGGAGGAATTAATAAGTATGACCTTTGCTAATACCAGGGTATCACTGTGTTTTTGGGAGTTGGCCACCTTGTCAGGAACCAGGTCCTTCTCTACCTTCCTCTCCCCAAGCTTCTTTGAGGCTTTGCCTCTGTCCCCCAAAATAGATTAATAAAATAAACATCCCAATGGTCAAAGGAACAGGAGTAATAGTTAAGATACTTCTATGTTTGTCACATCACCATCCACAAAAATGTAATCATATCACTGCAGTACTACCAGGAACACTACAAATCAGGTTCTCTTGGCTCCAGAAAATCTAAATTCAAAGTGAAACATATGACAAGAAGTCAATTACAATGGAGAGAGAGAAAAAAAAGTCTCTCCTCCACAGAAACGATGGGAAAGGCTGAATGGATTACTGGATAAACTAGATCCCATAAGGGAAAATGGCTGCTCTTTAATCACAGGCAAGAGCATGAAACAGAGGCTGAATAAATGAAGGCTGAAAATTAGTTTTGTATCAGTGAATGGAGCCTTCAAGAACATCATTTTAGTAAGACAGTAAAGAGAAAACTTAATTAGTTCCACTTTGCAATTTCAATAGGCTTACGAACAGATTTAAAGCTACTGTAGCTATCGCCAACAAGGTGATATAAGGCGTATAAGGTACTTCAATACTTTGTTTATTGTATTTTTGTCATTGTTCATTACATGCTGGTTTAGATTACATCACTGGTTTATTCCAAGCGTTCCTCTTTTCATACGAGGTACTATCTGAACATACCAGTACTAAGTATCTGATATCTATTATTTACATCTAACAGCGAAACAAATAAATAAAAACCCTAAAATAAGTCAAAAAACATGTTGCTTTTCCCCCAAGGACCAAGTTAATGGAAGAGATGAGTACAAGTGGTCCTCAAGAAGAGCCCATACATTTTTCATTTTATTATTGGATAAATATTAAATTAAATAAATAGATGGCAAATAGCATATTTGAAAATTCTTTCTACCTATTAGAAAGGAATGGTTTCCTCACTCCTACTTTAGAATGTTTGGTCATAGGGGAAAAAAAAAGTCCTAGAGTGAATGAATTAGAAACTGAACGAAAGGTCAGTCTGGGTTAATAGAAAAAATCTTATTTTTCAATATAGCAGTAAAATGTATTCACAATATTCAATATGATTTATGATTTATAACGTGCTATTTTAGAGTAAATCCTTCTGATATTTTAAGTGTTTAGCAGTAGCACTAGAATTTGCATCAGCAAACAGCAGTATCTTTGAGATGAGCTCCTTCTGCAATTGCTGCCATAGTTGCTTTCACTTCCATTTGAAGGACTCACAAGAAAAATCCATGCAATATCTAAACTGTGGAACTAACTAGCAGTTATTAACCACTGTTTTTACATCTGAATTATCAAAAAATACATCAAAGTGAATAATAGCAATGTAATCATGGAATACATGGAATTCTGCACGTTTTAGAGGTTAAGACCTTCCCCTTTCCTCCTAGACTGTTTATTCATGAACTGCATATGCTTGAAAAGTCCATAAAACAGAAAAAAAATACTCAGAAGATCACTAACTGCCACCTGAAACAGTATTACATCGTTTTTCAGAAGATATGGAACTACATAGCACCATGTGAATTAGGCATTTAAGCTCCTCGTGGTTATCAGTAAATGATCAGAAATGCCAAGTCTCTAGGACTAGTCACATCAGTCACAGAAACAGACCAAATAGTCCCACAGTTGAAGTTTTTTCTTCATACCAGCTCTAGGACGTTATTCTGTTTAGCATAAATTTCTTGATAAATCAACCATCTTTCATCAAATTTTCATAACAGTGAGGGTTTAATTTTAAAAAGCTTTAAACTTAAAGAACTAAAATGGTATATATTAAAGCCTTAAAGAGAAAAACATGCCATAAAGAAAAGCTGAACTTACAGTTTGTGATGTCAGGAGGGGCATAACTATCATTCATGAACATGCTGGTGGGTTTTGCAACTTTCAGATAAACAAAGTCAGATGTGTTTTTTAAGGCAGTCACTGCTTCTTCATGAGTAACTTCTTCTAAGCAAACACTATTCACCTAAAGATAAAAAAGAAGCAAATAACACAAAAATATATGCAAGTTTTCATATGACACTCACTGAAATCTCTTGAGGTAATCTAGCATTGGGAGTCTTTATTATGATTCATATACCAAAGACACAATTGGTCCAAAGCTGTCTCCATGTTTCTTCACTTTTTGTTGTTAATTAATCCTCTCTCCTACCTGGAGAACAATTCAAATCAAAGCTATGCTCATGCTACTGACTATCACAGTGAGCAATATCCACGTTATGTTACGCTACCTCAGACATTTGCCTAAATCTACAACTTCTCTTTTTATTAGACTGTCAGTTTACTTGTACAAAAGCAAACTCTTAGATTCTTTTTTTCTCATTGGTACACAGATACACACTTCCCATGATGCAGATAATCTTATTTTTAATGTTTATATCTGCAAAGTTCTGCACTAACACATAGCTTAATCACAAACTGAGTCACGTCCTTACTGAGTCTAGAAGTAAATACTCATAAAAAAAAACTGCTGCTTTTACTTACAGCTAAAAGTTTGTCACCAATTTGAAGTTTTCCATCTTTATGGGCTGCCCCTCCTTCAATAATTTTGGTTACATAGATGCTGTTGTCGCCAGGTATATGCTGATTTCCTACACCACCAGCAATACTGAAACCAAGACCTGCTTGAAGATAAAGTCATTACTCAAGAAACCTTATAGCATTCTCTAGATTCAAATGACAGTGTGAATAGTAATGCTATCTATATCATACATGAGTAAACACATACATACACACACAGAAATACATATAAAAATACGAGGCTGTGGCCGAAGCAATACTGGATGCCTTTCCAAGTGAACTCTATGATTTTTCAGAAAGTTTTGGAAAAGCGATAACATTTATAGCAGTTCTGAAAATCAAATTATTTTCTTCATGCATTGGAAAGACACACATAGCAAAGCTATAGCATCATAACTGATATTTTAAAAACTGTTTTCCAAAACATCACATAGAGAAATAAAAGAATATGCTAAACCTTTTTTTAATCTTTCAAAGAACTGAGTGATTTACATTACATATTTTACTCCTGTTTATAATGTACTTGAAGATTACTAAATAGTATCAGCAAAACAATTGAACTACACATTTTTAAAATTTCGGTGAAAAACACGCATTCTACAGGAACAGTTCCAGGACAAACATGGATGAAAATTTGTGATGCCTCTGCCTTAATTTGGATTACTTTGCATCTCCTAGAATTTCGCATGCAAGGTACAGTGTTCTTTAAGTAATAAATACAGAAATCTATCATCAACTCTATCCTTCTCCTGAAGCAGGAGTTTTAGACTTCCTACATACCTTTAGGGCCTTTTACAAGCTTTATTTCCACTATTTTTTCTGTCACTGGTTTTCTTCTTTTGACATACAATCGTACAATTGATCCCGCTTCTTTTAATGCCTCAACTGCTTTGCTGTGTGTCACATCACGAACATCGACCTCATTTACTCGTAGAATACAATCGTTAACCCTAGAGACAACAATATTCATGTTCAGCTGTTGTGTTATAGCAGAGCAGACTCATTAGAGTCCAATATTCTAAAATACACTAAAACACACGTTAATATGGCCAGATACATAGATTCTGTTTCTAATTTAAAGTAATTCAAGATAATGCTATAAAATTAAACATTAATGCTTTATCATTGGTACACAGATACACACATAAAAAAAGGTAACTGGAAAATATGTAAATGGAATATTTTGTCCACAACTTCAGAGGACACTCTTTATATGAAACACAAGATAGAATTTTGAACATGACTTTGTACAAACTACCTTTTCATTTAGAGCTACTAAAAAAAGAACCTAAAAAAAAAAATCAGATACCAGGCATTATACAATGAGACCTCACTTGTTTTAAACCATGATATGAACAAGTCAAGCTCCTTTCCTGCTTTCCACAAGCTATTTAAGTGCTGGCTTTTCTTTCCATTTAATGTGTTGCTGTAGTAACACTGAGCTCTCATTACAGTAAGTAGAATGTCTGACCCACTTGTCACTAAGTTCTGCCAGATGTATCTTCTGACAGTGTCCAACAGGCTAAAACAAAGTCTTGAAATAAGCTTAATAAGTCTAAAACACTTAAGTCATCAGGCATTTGCACAAAATAAGGTAGGAGCAAGTTCTCAACAACACAAGACATAAAAAGGCTAGGCCTACAGTCAACTTTTTTTATTACTTTTTTTCCTCTACACAGTGATACAAGAGTGTATTGAAAGACTTCTCTGGATTTAAAAATAATTTCAAATAATTCGTAAATGCAATTTGTTACTAATTTGTAACTTCAGATCAAGTTGCAAATATCACTTGCTACTACCTAGTGACGTATCAACATTTCCTCACTAGTAGTTAAGTAGTACAATCATCCCACAAATAAATAAGAAAATGAGGGGTACTATAGAAGTACTCTATCAATTTAAACAAAAAATATGGCTTTTGAGGTTATGCAATATCTCTGAAAAAATAAGACACAGAATGAAACCAAGCATACAAGAGAGCAATTGTTAAGCTCAGCAAATTCACAGATTAGAAAATGTGTACATGGATAACATGAGTTACCTAACCTACCTATCTAAGCTTTTCCTCTGTATGCTGAATTAGGAACTATAGAAAATTTATCAGTTTACACTACCAAATTAAGAAGATAAAGTTCACTCAAGTGAGTTAACTTAGATGCAGATTTTCCTGGCTGGAAATTGTTTTTACATGGTCCAAACATTTTTCATTATTTACAAAATACTTCTGTAAGAAAAACTTGTTTAAAATGCAATGTAATATGATAATTGAAGCAAAGAGAAAATGTTCTATCAACTGTTTGACAAAATTATAATGAACATTTAGCAATCTGATACAGAAAGTCATCATACCGTAATCTTCCATCCTGTGCAGCTGCACCTCCGGCTATAATTTTTGTAATGAAAATACTTGAATCATCCCCAATATGTGGGTTGTCTGTGCCACCTGCAATGCTAAAGCCAAGTCCTGAATTTCCCTAAAGGTAGAGGGGGGAAAAAATTACATATTTCTTTTTTGGGGAAAAAAATATTATACCTGTTTCAATATAAAACTAAATTTATATACTCTAACTGATAAAAAATATTAAAATAACTGCCAATTTGTGATATCAAAATGTGTTGATTTTTCATATTTATGTGTTATAAACCCCACATGAAAACAAAGTACAAGAAGACATTTAGTATATTACCCTTTCAAGAGTAATTTCTTCATACTCATAATCTGCATCTGTGCCATTGACCTAAAAAGAAACAAAACCAAGACTTAGAGAATTTTACACATCCTATAATACAATTTGCTATGCTGGCAGCTCATTCCAAATCAAATCTCAGCTGCTTCGCACTGATCAGTGAGCTCAGGAGTGTGATTTTTCACACCGCTCTGTACATGCATCACCAAGACACTTTCTGTATTAGTTTAAATGTAAAGGTTCCACAAGCAGACGGTTTTACATGGATCCTGTGAAGCAGAAGTCTATTTCTGACTTCCAGAAAAAAAATGCTCTTGCTGTTCCTCAGGCCATACGGAAAGTTAGAAGTGAGAAAAAAGAAGAGGTTGTAGGGTAAAGGAAAAGTTGTATGAAAAAAGACAGCAGTATTTTCAAACTATTGTTCCTCACAGACCAGAGAAAAATCAAAGGCTGATGCTTTACATTATTTCTCACTAGAAATGATGTTCTAAAGCAACATTCAACAATCATTTACACTAATATTTATCGTGTTACATATATACTAAAGTCCAACAAATCACAATAGGACCAAAACCAGAAGAGTTTAAAATAGTATTTTATGAAGCTAGATGAGAAAATAGACTAGAAGTAAGCCATAGGTAGCCACAAAGAAAAGAGCAGCCTTGTTGGCCACAATTTAGAAAGGATATCCCCATTCTTTGCTGCCTACAGAAGTAGGACACAAAGAACAAGTGACAAATACCTCAATTTCAAAAACACAACAGTTAAATGCTAAAATTCTTAACCATTTTTAGTGGCTTAGCACTTCAAGAAGCAATACTAAACAAAATAAGAAATAACATTTCTATCATTGTTTTACAAAGAATCTCCTCCATTCTTATTCTGTATCTCTTACTTCACCCTGAACAAAATTAAGATCACATCTACAGCATTCCTCATGTTTGTAAAACATATTTAATTTAATTTATTTCATATTTATTTCAGCTCCCAGAGCTGAAGACTCCATAATTCCACAGGCTATCTAGTATCAGGCTCATTTACGCCTCACTACAGTTTTTCTTAACCTCTAATTACATCTCCCTTTACTGCAAGACAACCCATATCCATTCCAGACCTAATAGATCATTATCTTCTTCTTTGCACAGTACCTCAAAAATGATATGTCCTAATAGTTTGCTCAATGGAAAAGATACTCTGTTTTTAACACATGATATTTCTCCATTAAAAGGGAAAAGGTCTTGACCTTCTGAACACATGAAACTGGATCCATTACTACAACAACACCGAAGAAGCCACTGTGATCAAGATGTTTTTATGTTAGCTTAGTCCTTGAACTATTATCTACAAAAATGCCATGTGCTAACTGAACCAGCCATCTAGTATTACAGCACCAGGGAAATGGTTCATGATGACTGATCAGCACCTGACTTCTTTTTATTTTTTTTAAATAAACAAGGATGATTAATCATTTTTCTATTCATTACCATTAACAAAAAATAAGTCTAATAGATCTAGGCAATCTATTTCTACGTACGAAATTAACTCAAATTTAAAATATATTCTAGATAACAGGAGTTAAGAAGAATCTCCATCATTTTTGTCTTTTACTTCAGCTCGGTTCCCCAGTCAGTATACTTGTCAAATTGATTTTCTTTACTGAACTAAACATTAGCACAGGCAGGAGCAAGGGTATGAGAAGTGATAAAAATCGCAGTCTTATTCTACTTTTTGGAAGTTTTGAAATGATCTTGGATCTGCTGAGGCAAGCAATATTTGCAGCGACTTTCCCTGTTAGAAAGAAAAAATTACTGTGTACTATGCAAATGCTGTAATTATGCCACAATGGAAGACTAGCAATTGTCTTTGAATGTGAAGATCGATTAGTATTTCAACACATAGAGATAGGACAAGGGGGATGGTTTTAAACTAAAGAAGGGAAGATTTAGATTAGATGCCAGGGGGAAGTCTTCCACTGAGAGGGTGTTGAGGTGGCACATGCTGCCCAGACAGGTTGTGTCTGCCCCATCCCTGGAGGTGCTCAAGGCCAGGCTGGACAGGGCCCAGGGCAGCCTGAGCTGGTGCTTGATCTAGAGGCTGGCAACCCTGCATGCACCAGGAGGCTGGAACTTGATGATCCTTCAGGTCTCTCCCAACCTAAAGCATTCTATGATTCTCAGCAGCTTTATAATTTTGGATAACAAGAGCTGTGTTCTTGGGCATTTTTTCATTGACGACTTTCTAGATTCGGGTGGGTTTTGTTCCTACTAGCAGAAAATCTTTCATAGTTAATGTTTCACAGATTAGTGATACAGTTACCCCACAGATAAGATTTTATGTTACATACCAGGTAGTAATTCCATTACCTATGTGGGATCCTAGAAAGATATGTCAAGGTTCTTTACCTCCTATACTCACATAGTTGGTTAGACCATAGCTAGCTATGGGTTTGTAAACTGGTAGTTTAGATAGCTTATAATTTTGAGTGACAATTTGTTCTGTTAGTCCTATTTTCTATTGCTGTTACCTACTGCTCTGTTCAGGCCTTCTGAACATGTAAGAGCATTTTTGTTAATCTCCTATCTTCCCAACATAGTTTACGTGTGCAGACACCCCACTTTCAGTATTCTTTCCTACACTATCTGTGCCACATCACTAAAAGAGCCACGCACTGCAGACTGCTGCTGTCATCTTTGATTCAGGCAACATAATTCATACGCAGGACTCATTTATAAGCCAGTTATGTCACTGTACTAATCTTTTGTCTTCTGCTTCAACTAATTCACGCTTTTGCCTGCCTTGATCTATTGCAGCTCCTTTTTAACAACTTTAATTATGAATGCTTCTGACAAGAGCAGAGTTCTTTTTTTTGTTGTTTGGTTGGTTGTGTTGTTGTTGTTGTTTTACTTTTTTGCTTTACTTAGCAAGCATAAATTTGTTCTTTACTTGCTAATACCTAGAAAGAAAAACAAAATATAAACTAGTACAGGCATTAACACGGTTTAGAAAAGCAACAAGCAAGCAGGGCGTACGGAACTGTAGGAGAAAGGTACAGAAGTAAAATTGACGCCTATGTCAAACATGCATGCATTCCAGTGCCTCCAAAGTCTACACCTGCCAGTGCTGTTCTTATCACAGATCATGCACTGCCAAGCACAGATTTGAGCCTCCACATAATTACACTTATTACCTTAATGTTTTGCACAAATCCAACAATTTGTATGAACACTTAGAGCTCTATAAGCATAAGTATAGCCACTGCACTAAGTAGTGTTTTATGAGAAGTGCAATGGAAATGCACATTAAATATTAAAGCATCTACCTGTGCAGCTGAAGAGATAGATTGTTCTCTGAGATTCCAGGGGTTCAGCATTCAATCAACTGCATTCTGCACTGTGTTGCACTGTCACATAGCAATACTCACACAGAACCTTCCCATTATAGTCTACAGATATTTTTTTGATTTTTTTTTTTTTTGTAAAACAGCTATTTAAGGATTTCAACTAACCATCAGGAGAGTTAACAAATCCATGCGCTGTAAGGTAAAATAGACATCGTTGATCAATTACAACAGATCTAAACTACTAGCAATATCTAAAGTTGTAACTGAAAGGAAGTGTATGCTTACATATGTTGGAGTGTCCAAAGAATCCGTATTCACCAGAACTGGAGGGGGATTTGCCTTTAAAAGAAGAATTAAATATATACACATTATCCAACGTAGGAGAAAATATGAACAGTAATTATACAATATTTGTTTTGCTGGTTTCTCAGAGGTCTGCCACAAGGTAGCCCCAGCTTAAGAACCTCTAAAATTGACTCTTCTGAAACACTTAGTTCTAGCCTGAAGAAAGTGCTTTCCTGCCAAAGACACTCTCAGTTTATTTATTTTGTATACAAATTATGTCTCTTACGTTGGTTTTCAAGAGGATAAAGAAGTAAATATGCCATAATTTGATGCAATATCAGTTACTCTGATATTTGTGATGTAATACTCAGAACTGCTTTACCAGCCAGCATCCTGAATACAAATTTTGATTCTGATCAATTCTTCTTTCTACCAGGAAGTTTTTGTATTATTTTTGGTTTGCTCTGTTTCAAAACAAAACTGTAAGCTGCAAAATGTAAACTTATAAAAGGAAACTTATGGAAGATCCACAAAACAGATGTGTGAAAGCAAATCCATATCAGCAGACATTCATTCATGGCACTGCAGCATGTACTTCCATTGGAAATTTGTTATCAATTCATAGGCTATAAGAAGTTGGTGATTACTGCCATATAAGCAGGAAATGACAGTGTTCTTACTGAGCAGAAACTGGTAGAATAAAGAAACATTTTAATTCACTTATATTATTGAGAATGTTCCAATGAAAATGCAGTTCCAGCTGAAAGAAAATCCACACAGGCTGGAGAAATTTACCTGAAACACCCTGAAATAGATTTTTTTTTTTTACCTTTGCATTGACTATCTCCTTTAAGATCAGCTGCAGATTTTATTTCTTTTTATTTTTAATATATCAGGAAGAGTCTGAGTGGAATAAAAACACTTTTTAGGCCCCATCCTAACGGCAAGCATAGAAAGAGAAACCACAAGAGTCTGTATTCTTTCTGATATAACTAGAGGCCCTTCCCACTAACAGATGAGCTTCCAAGCTCTACAGGCAGTGGTATTGGAAATGCCAGCATCTAGCCTGATATAAGAACAACAACAACAAAAAAACATAAATGTGTGGTAATATATTCTTGACCCCAAATAATATTGATGTATTAAGTCAAATATGAGATGTACAAACTCAGTGACACAACACAAAGTTAATCTCAACTCCATTAGTTGTATAGAGACTTTTTATATGTATAAAAATCTCTCATCTTTAAATTAAGATATTCTTTATCTTTTTTCATCTTTCTGTGTGTACATACATGTATATACATGTCTAAGCATATGTGTCTCAGGTTAACTATCTGTAATAAAAGCTAGTATTAAACACACTCGAAGACTTACAAAAACATGACAATTACAAAAGCCTCATTACCATTACAACAATGCACTTCTGAGAAATATAATTCTGCCCCAAAAAGCCAGGAAGGGCTGACTCAGACTGAGGTGAAAATAAACTATCATTACCAGGCAGGAGTTATCAGTCTGTCAGGCAGCTAGGCCTATAGTGTTTAATAAGTACTAAAATCAAAAGGCATCTACACTAGCTAATAGAGCTGACTATAAAAAAGGAAACAAAATGGGTTACACTTATGAGTCTGTCCACTGGCCATAAAATACCCTTCTCACATAGCAATTCTTTCAGTATACACATGGACAGATCTTATTCAGTACATAAATCAAGTATTAGTTGCCAGTATCATGATATAAAGCTCATCAAAACAATCTATTGTATTAAAGAACCTGACTATTCAGTGTATTCAGTGAGAAATTAGGAATCTAATCTCCAACGGACCTATAAGAGACCAGCACACATAACATTTGTTTTATTGTAGAGCAACATCAATCAATTTTCAATTTATAAATAAAAAAACAAAAGCAGGACTATTTTTGAAGGTTTAATAACATTTTTTAGATTGCACTCAACTTCAGAATTTATTTTAATTTTACGATTCTGTAATATGAAAGTAATTCAACAGGAGTGCCAGTGAAAGGTTTCAGAGACCAACCAACCAACAAATGGAAAACATCTTCCATTAAGCAACTGGTCCTAGCACTCCTTCGGCACTTATCCACATTCTCTGTCAGAGGGAACCATTTACCATGATTTCCAAGCAGGAAGGAGAAAAGATTCATGCCAGCCATTTCCAAAGGCAGGGCTGGACACTGCAAAGACACAGGGCAGCATCTAACTCAAAATAGTAAATGCTTTTGGAAGGAAGACCTGGTATTTTGGTCTGTTATGCAAGACTTCTCCGAATTACCAACAGTTTTGAGCTACTGTGCCAGGGCTTGTTCAAATATTTAAAAGCCATTTGACAAGTTTGTTTACAAGCAGACTTAGGTTTGCCTAAGGGGTGAAGTGACTAACAAAGTAGAGATATGTATCTGTTTCACAAAAATGCATCTGCCGAATCCAAAGTTGATAACTTCCTATGATATTTTCTAATTGCTTTGAATTATATATGATGCAGAATTCTACAGCTAACTCCTGCAGGCACCTATACACACCCAGACAGAGTCATAGATCACTCAATTCTAACTGTCCTACCTGTAAGCCAGCACCAATCAGCAGATATGAACAGTGTCAAAGCAATGGCAGTTAAGTAGCCTCAAATAAAACAATATATATATTTATATTCTCCAAGTATATATATACACATAGGTATGTATGTTAGTGCTTAATATTATGATGATTTTACATTCAATTTAGCTTACTGACAGTACCCTGAAAGTAAATGTTACTGGAGACTCAACTATCTTTACTCATCAAATCTGACAGCAGAGGTTCACTGGGTGCCCTGGTCTGTCTGTTTTGTATGTGATGTGGATAGAATCCCTCCAAAAGAAGGAACCAGATTTGATGTTAATCACATTTCTGGTCTGCCTGGTAAGAAAAGTATGGCTGACAGATTCATGTAAACACATATCCACTAGAAAACGGACTTTAAAAACAGACTCAAACCCTTTGATAAGTTACTGGATTGTGTAAAATTTATACAGAGAAAAAGATTACCACTTGTTGCAAGTTCAGCCACGCAGCTTGAAAGTGGACCTCAGTGAAAAATTGCTAATGTGCACACTACAGAAATATCCCAGTATTAATCTTGACAGCTTAATTCTCTTTTGAAGTTAGCAGGTATCTGTCACCAAACATTTCCAAGAGGTGGCACATTTTCTTCAAAGGTGTGCACCCATCTCTGGTTATTCTTGCACTAAAACTCACAATAGAAGTCCAAATAAAATAAAACCAGAATGGGTTTTGTTTCCAAAAATGTACCACCACCTATCCCAAATTACTCCATAGCTAGCCATGCTGCAGTGACACTTTCAAAATTATATGCAAGAATTTACTGTTAACTCATGTTTACAGATTACTCTTATATATATTATAATTATATATATATATTATATATTATATACACAGTTTGTTGTTTGCTTTTGTGTTGGCACTGGGTCACCTAAAGCATGACGCCCAAGAAGTGAAGCTCAGTCTACGAATTAAATCATTAGGAATAGAGTTTAAAAACGCAACAAAAAACACCTTTTATATCTTAGCATGCCCCAATCATATTAATACCAACAACAGAAAAAGAACAGAAGAGAACAGGAGAAAAGTCAATCAATGAAAGACATATATTGAATATATGGGATGAAATGATAATTTAACTAACACATCAGTCATGGTGACTGACTGGCTCTAGAATCACTCCACCCAAACACAAAATACCCCATTCTTCTTTTTCTTTCCATTCCTTCCGGGTGTTATTTCTACTTATTTCACAAAATTATTAATATACCTCTGCATGAAATACATACATTTTTAAATGGACTAAAATCTGCTATAAAACAAAAACCAGGATGTTACAGTAGTGCATTACTAATTTAACTATTTCAAAGTTCACCTAAAACCCAAGCCAGAGTACCAAAACATTAATTTAAACAAAGGAATGAAATAAATCATATAAATAAGAGCGAAACAAATTTATCAAAAACAACAAAAAAGAATAAAAACCTGTGGTATGGTGGATGGGATGACAGTGGTCTCAGCAGGGACTGGTGGGACAGGGATCACGGGGACAATGGGAGAAGAGGAAGGAACAGCTTCTGTGGGCTAAAAATCACCAATAACATGTCAAAAACAAGGAAAGCTAGGAAAACATATATAAACAAGCAAGACTTAAATTTAATACATCTAAAAAAAATCTGAACAAACATACGGATTTGGAGACTATAACCAGAGTTGAAAGCAGACAAACAGCAACATGCTCGTGTCAAAGCACCCAGAGAAGTAAGGCACATCCACATCACTTATTCATAATCCTGCCCCCAGCAGGGGGGTTGAAACTAGATGATCTTTAAGGTCCTTTTTAACCCAGGCCATTCTATGATTCTATGATTCATACCAAGCTACTCACCTGGCAGTGCAGGGTACTAAGGTTTTAGGGGTACAAAAGAAAACTGGCTCACATCAGTGGACAGAATCCAGCTTTTTGTGGGCTGGTTTCACAACACAAGCCCCTCAGAATTATACAACAATGAGCAAAAAAAGGGAAACAATGACTGAAGTTGATAGCACAGAACAAAGTTAAAGTTCCTTTTTGATAAATGGGAAAAATCAGAAGTACTTTGAGCTTTCCAAACTAAGCTCAAGTTATAATCTTTTCCTCAAACAGGTGGAAGATCCTAACACTGATTCATTTCAACATTTCAGGGACCTTTATGAAGGTCTACCATACAAACACACAGCACAACATCTTTGACAGAGTAGGATTTTGGGTTGGGGCATTTGAATTCAAACAGGAAAGCTACTGACACATAAGGGAACATGACTACAAATAGCATTCTGGGCAAAACATTGATTCAAATCATTCTGAGGTGCTAACATTCTGGTTGTCAACAAGCTGTCAGCAACATAAACTGATGGCAACCACCATCAGAATCCCAAGCTGAACAACAGATCAAAGTTCTCTGCAACTCAGTTGTTCCAAGACATTCTCGTGAAAATATGCTGAAGTATAATGACAACATGAAATTACTAAATGCTGAAAGTAAACAAATCTCCCAAACATATAAGTACCAAGCATTTTTGAAGTTTGAATTTTTTGAAAATGCAAAGCCACATACATCAATAGCATAACCAAATTAAAGAGCGAAAGCAAGGATTAAAGAAACCTAACACCATCCGAGAGAAGTAACCCTTACAAAAAACAGATTTGGTATTTCAATGTTTGGGTCTTTTTTTTCAGCTCTATCTAAAATTAAGAGCTGGTGAAAAACGTTGCAGCTATTGAAAGATGTTGGAACAAGGTATCTTTGATGTCTTGTGAGATTGTTGCTAATGTCATTTAACCGCGCTTACAAGGACTGCAGCACAATCTTTTGCGTGCTTAACTAAGGGAGGAGAGGGGTATCAGAATCTAATTTGGTCTAGAAAAACACATTTCCCAAAAGATGTGGGACACACTCAGTGCAATGAACCTCCAGTTATCGGGAGATCAATGGTGCAACCTTTAGAGGACAGATCAAATTAAATGGCTTCAGCAATTACTTAGCCCACATACACAAAAATAAACCTCCTCTTCAAATCTGTCTTGTTTCAAAACAAGCAGCTTCATCTATGTGAGCAGAATAAAAATACTACTAACCAAAGAGTCAGATATTAAAATACAACACTAGGTCTGAAAAGTTAACCATGAGCAGGTTACAAACGTCCTCCTTTACAGTTACAGCTCCTGGAACAAGCGAAGGTGAAAAACAAACCCAGGTTATTCTCAGATGCTGATCACAGGACCACCTGCTCTTTGGCTCACTAAAGTAACTGACACAGTGCAAGTTTTCTTTGTACACCAACCCACACATCTATCATCATACTGATGGCAGCTTTACTTTTGTGCTTCACTCAATCTCCATCCCTAATGCCCTGTCTCTCTGGGCTTCTCATGCCTAGTCACTTCAAGAACCTCCCAAACAGTTCCAATTTTAATTGTTATTATTAATCTTTTAAAACTGGTGCTGTTCATAGCCCTTTGTGCTTTAAGGCTCCAGTCTTGCAAGCTGTTAGCACGGTCATCATTTTCTCCCTTGATGCTGTTCATTTGGTATCCACTTTGTCTTAGCAGCCCACCTTGCTCAGCCCAGCTGCCTGACAACATTCCCATCAAGTCTCCTCCACCAGCGTGTGATGTGCAAACCCAGGTTAAGATAAGGCTGTCTTCACTTAAATGTGAGCAGTTTTATGGAGCGCAGTTTTATGGTGGCACTGTGGCTACCACTAGGCAGACAGAAAAGGGGGGAAGAGAGGAAGCCCAGCCTTGAAACACACTTATGCTGAATTACTTGAATTTTACTGCTTAACTTACAATTCACACAAGTGGAAAACAATCTGAACCATTTAAGTAAAGTTTTTAATTATTCAATTACAGGGCACACAAGGAGTTTCTTTAGTGCAGTTTTATACCTCAGATAGGCTAATTTAACTATATATTTTAGAACCCCTCTTTGCACGCAATTCCTCTACCCTGGCTTTTGATACAGACCACAATGCCACATAAAATTTAACTTTGGGGATTGTAATACAGTGGAGGATGCCAGACACTCAGAAAAGAGAGAAGCTAGTAATAAAACACCCACTGAAATCATCCAAAAGGGAACACTTTCAAAAATGCACAAAGGCAAAGCATTGGCAGTAGAGACAAGAAAGCTGTCGCAACCTTTTACAAGACAATGGCATATGCTCGCTGCACCACCGCTGTGATCAGAGCCCAGACTAGAACAGGAACAACAAAGCCATACAAGGGCAATTAGCAGAGCAGACATCTGCAGACAAAAAAGCAGCATCTGGCATGTTTCCGTTAGCAAAGTGAGCTGTAACATGGACAGTGGCTTACGTGCTGACACCATATATCCAGTCTGCACACACGTGGTACCATGATCGTAAGACATTCATGTTAGTGGCACTCAGCCTCAGGTCTGTGTGTGCTGCACACATTGCCAGACACCTCTCTGCCTACTTGTCATCCTTCCCAGAGCAGGGCTAGTGCTCAGCATGCAGCCTCTTCTAGAGTGGGCATGCAGACTGGTTGCACTTCCTTTCCTCCCCTTTCCCAGCACCAACGCCCCTTAGTGCACCCGCAAGTGAAGCAGCAGAACAGAACTTGTGCAGGTGTGAGGCCTGCAAGCTGTATGTGTGAAGAACATGCATGGGGAAAGAGTGATGCTGCAAGGAAAGGAAGAGACAGTATAGCCCAGGAAAGAGGGGAACCCAAGCAACCTTCAGTATCTGTTTTTTCTATCCCTGTATACATTTTTCTACATCCCCTTGGAGAAAGCCCAAGAAAGACCAAATCACTTAAGGTGAATTGAGGGTGGGGAAGTGCAGTGCCAACGGAAGAACTAGCCCTGCTCCTTAACACTGCACCCAAAAAACATCACCTGATTACTTTGGATTATTGATTAGTAACAGATAATGTGAGAAATTACATGGTTTCTAACCTAGAAAATCTTAATAAGAGAAGAAGAATACTAATTCTATTTCACTATGCCACACAATCAGCCTGAAAATGATCTTGTGCTAATGGTATCTGTGAGAGCAGCTGAAAGGGTTCCAGCAGCCCAAGGCATCACTCTCAGTGCTCTCCTTCGCAGGAATTTCAGAAAAACCATCTATAATGTTTAGGAATTTGCCAAATTAATACATTAAATTATTCTCAAAGACAAAAGCTTATCCTCCAATTAACTTTAAATTAAGACGTCTCTGACTACAACATTGAATAATTCTGCTTTAAACAGACAGAAACTTATCTACACTATAAAGACAGTAAAGGGCTAATTAAAAATGTGTAAAATGAACAGTAGCACACATGACAGACTATATAATATTATATATATTATGTATACAAGCGCAGGACTAACACACTAAGTGAATTTGTCAGCAGAAATAAATGCATGAAAATCTGCATTAAAAAGTTATTTTCTTACAACAGTCACGAGTAATTTTGTTGGGTACCAGTGTAATGTGATGGACATTCTAATCATATAAATCAAAACATAATCAACTTTACAAATTGCACGTTTAAGAAAAACTAATTTAATAATGCATTTCGGCAGCTAATTAAAATTATGGCAGTAAATATCTCTGAGTCTAATACTGAAGTCCAGACCTTGCGAAAAGAAAGAACACCCCCATTTCCTCATCTTTAACCAACATACACAGTAACAGTCTCTATGAGGAAATACCAGCTAACCTGAAATGAATGAAAGCACCATACACACCTGGAAGCAGATCACCAGATCAAATTCCATAATGCTGCCATTCTTCAAGTACCAGAAGATACATTTTGGAGAGCAAAGCTAAAGCAAACCACACCTTCCTCTCTTTCATTAAGTTACTACTTGAAAAGTACACTGCATGCAGTGCAATAATCTTAATGGGAAAATAGTGAAAAGAAATATTCCTTTGCCAAGTAGACTTCATTAATTACTACTCTGATTGCTAACCATAAAACACAGGGGAAAAAAAAGGCAACAGCAGGATAAACTATGGAGAGAAGTACGGCATATTATCCACAGCCTGCATCATATACACCTAGTCTCATTTTACAAGAACACAAAATCTTACAGAACTGCACATCTCTAAGTGCCTAGTGCCATACATACCTTTTCTAAGTAACAGTTAGAGCACGAGCCATCAGACACCCAACCACTAGCAGCTTTAACTTTCGCTGTGCTTTTTGTCGGACTCTTTTTTACACTATCACGCAGGTTGGTAAATTTTCCTCTGTGTTTGGAAGAGGCTGGCAGTGTGGATGAACTAAAAGATGTATGAAAGCCCAGTGCCTGCTGCTGATGCTGGAAATGCTGCTTTGGCTGCACATGGCGATTTTGATGTACTTCCATTCTGGGGCTCCTGGTTAAATCAGTTAGCTTGAGCGTTCCCATTTCACAGTCATCTGTAGCACCATAGTGTTTGTAGTTGTGACAGTAAGCAGTCATGAAACTAGCAACACAAGCAGTCCTCTCTGGGAGAAAATTGAGGGAAAATAAACCAAAATATTGCCTTCTGCTAAACTTTAAAATATTATTGTTTTGATTATGGTCGTAGATAAAAAAAAAACAGCGAATGCTGTTTTAGCAAGGACTGCATGTAGTGTACTCTCTCACGCTATTTAAAGAGCACCATTGAACCACCACACAACAGTCAATTTGCTAGGCATAAATAATCAATGCAATGCACAAATTATTGAATAGATGGCAAAACTCATCTGACTATTAAAAAGAAGCTATGGAAGGTTATAGTTATTTTCTCTCCTACATAAGCTCCTACTATCCCTAAACTTTGTTGTATTTTTATAATATCTCTGATATTTGCTACTAGAAAATATTTCAAAATGTTTATTCCTCCTTTGCAAAACACTATATGGGAGCTGAATTATTTTGTGTTCATCTTTTAAAGGCTTACATTTCCATGAATACATCAGCATTGTGAAACCACAATTTTAAAGTACTCACTGTTTAAAATAATAGTTTAAAAATCATAAGAATTAATTTTTTAAAAAAGTTCTTTATTATTCCGTTGTTTATTCAGTTTTTAATGCCACAGATGCACGACCTATTGCATTTTAACCCTTATTTTCAGAACAAAACCCTCACCTCCAGAAAAAAAGAAGCCTGCATAGAGGAGTTAGTTTGATACAATCATACTGTTGTACGTTTAACTTTACCAGCCCATTTTAAATCAATCCTTCTATAAAGAGATACGGTTTAAAAGTTAAGTTCCCAAAGACTACATGAAAACTGACATCTAAATAGGGCCACTTGCATGCCGAGGCTCACTGCAGGAAGAGGCAGGTTCCCACCAGTGCCCATGCAGCCTTCTCACCAGCAGATACCACAGCACCCACACAGCTCTGGAGCAGCGCAACCCATGCCATCTGAATATCCTTCTGGCACTAGGCATGGTAAGAATGAAGGACACTAGCCCACAAGAAACAAAGCTTGATTAGGTCAGCTGTACTATGATAAAGCAGAGAGATTTTATCAGTTCAAAGCATTAAAACAGTATTTTCCCTTCCATAGTACACTCTTCTACAGTAAACTTGGCTACAACAATATGAGTCAGCATAATTATTACACAGAGAATAAGAAAAACCTAGAAATACAGACTTAAGTACAAACATTTACAGTTATTTATAGCATGGATATTAAGAGAGAAATAAGAACTGACAGATGCTCCTCTAATCACCAAGAGCTGCCACGTCTCATCTTCTACACAGAATGGATGTAATCAAGAGCTGTGTAACAGATCATTAATGCAATGAGACAGAAAGGTTTCTGGCCAGTGACAGAAAGCTGGGAACACGTTGGTCATACAAAGCCTCACAGATGTGGGTTTGTGCATGGCAGGTGTGTCTTCTGCCTCTGCAGCTGCAGGGAGAGGGATGAGAGTGTCCTGCTAACACTAACAGGCAGATGCACTCGGGTTGTAGAGAGACCCCAGAATCTCCAGATTTCGTTACTGAAGGGCAAAGGCAAAGAGAAAGATAAGCACATTGTGAATGTGCACAGAGGCTAACAGTTCAAAACAAGCACATCACAACTTATTTTTTTCTCCCTGAAGAGAATTCCCCACATACATTAATAGTGAGCAAATGTGAGGTATCAACTTTGCAGAAAACACAGACTATCTATCTTCTTGCTTCAAGTGAAAATCAGCTTTGAAATGCACTAATTGAGAATGTGAAGAGTTGCTAGATACCATGTTCTTGGAAACCGAGCTGTCTGACTTGGAACACTCGCCTCCAGACAAAAGGGAAGACACAAGGGAATTCACACCTCCGGTGCTTCAGACATGCTGACTTCAGTAGCAAAAGAATAAAGATGATATAGCAGATAGTTGATAACAATACTAAGACGTTTCTGGAAGTCCGTGTGTCTTTGGTCCCTAAGATCAGGTCAATAAGATATTGATGACAAAAAAAAAAAAAAAAAAACAGAAAAACACAGGTAGCAATGAAGTTTAGTGTTCTATGGTTACAGAAAGAGAACCATGGTGACAGAAACATGGGCAGAAGAAGAAAGGAATTTATAATAAACAGGAAGCTAAGCTCACATAGAACAATCCTGATGTAAGGAAAATGAAAAGATAATAGCAAAAAAAAAAAAAACTAAGGAAGAAGAGAAAGCAGGAGAGACAAGAGGAATGCTATTCACAGAGATCAGACATTTGAGACTCAGAGATTATTCTGCCAAATTACATTCACACGAGTGATGTAAGGCAACACCTGCCTTGCAGTTGTACCAGCAAAGGAAAAAATCTGTGGGGGAGCAGAAGGACATATGGATGGTTCAAAGAAAGAAAAACAGTTATGTAACTAAAGCAGCACAGATTTGACAAGATCCTCCTCTGACTGCAGAAAGCCTGTGAGTGATCTCTGCAGACTGCATTAATTGCTAGCATGAACTGCTTCACTCCACTGCCAAGTGCTAAGTGATTTCACATAACTAGAGGGGCTTCGGGATGAGGCTGTACTGTAATAATACCTACAAACTAAACTACCTGTTGCTAACACAGAGGTGAATCATACTCTTTCTTTTAAATTACTGCAGAAACAATTTGCATTGATAACTTCAACCAGGCATTATGTAACTTTATCTTTAAAATGTACCACACGGAGGTTTTGGTGGCAATCTGTTAAAATGCCAATAACACATTCCAAGTAGTATTTCTTCAAGAATCACCTTCTTTCCACATTCTATAATATACACCCCACAGCTGTAAACAATACCTGTGGACAGGGAAACCAGAACTAAGATCCAACTGACAAGATCTACTGCAAGGGTCTTTTTCAAGTCCAGGTAAACTTCAAGAGCCAGCTTCCATTACTTCAAAAAGAAATCGTAATTCTTTAGAGAGTTCTCCAAAAATAATTCTGTACTTCACTCCTCCCATTGCCTTTCAGCAGTTATCACACACACTGCAACTTCTGTTAATAGAACTCGACAGATAAAGACCAGCCCAGATTCCTTACAACTTCATGAAAGTAGGAAATAAAGTATCTACAAAAGTGAACAAAACCTAAAAAGTAGGAAGGTAGGATGAAATAATTTTGATTCAAAATCCACTGACAGGGCTGAAAATAAGTGCCATATTTTATTTCCACAGATACATAGTTTAATTTTATATCTTTCTGTGAACTACATCCTTGAATGCCACAGAACATTTCACTAGTGAAGTGTGCTGCCTGGAGAACTTCACATCAATCTTCCTCAAAGCGATAAAAATCATAGAATCATAGAATGGCCTGGGTTGAAAAGGACCACAGTGATCACTTAGTTTCAACCCTCCTGCTGAGTGCAGGGTTGCCAACCACTAGACCAGGCTGCCCAGAGCCACATCCAGCCTGGCCTTGAATGCCTCCAGGGACAGGGCATCCACCTCCTTGGGCAACCTGTTCCACCGCGTCACAACCCTCTGAGTGAAGAACTTCCTCCTAACATCTAATCTAAACCTCCCCTGTCTTAGTTTAAAACCATTTGCCCTTGTCCTATCACTATCTCCCCATCTAAACAGTCGTACTCCCTCCTGTTTATACGCTCAGTTCAAGTACTGAAAGGCCACAATGAGGTCTCCCTGGAGCCTTCTCTTCTCCAAGCTAAACAAGCCCAGTTCCCTCAACATTTCTTCATAGGAGAGGTGCTCCAGCCCTCTGATCATCTTGGCGGGCCTTGTCCAGACCCGTTCCAAGAGCTCTCATCTTTCTTTTGCTGGGGGCCCCCAGGCCTGGACGTAGTACCCCAGATGGGGCCTCACAAGAGCTGAGTAGAGGGGGACAATCACCTCCCTCTCCCTGCTGGCCACTCCTTTTTTAATGCAGCTCAGAACATAGTAAACGTCAATATTCATCTAAACATATCTTCTGGGATAGATAGACTGCTTGGTGGAGTCTAAAAGTGGGAAGAAGGCAGCACAGATGCCATCCATCCTTATTTACAAACTATGCTGTATGCTCCCCAGAATACCAAAGACCAGGGACATGAACGCTGTTGCGCCATCCATACCATGCTCCTCCTGAAATCAGTGCCACCCTGCGGCCTGGGCATGACTGCAGTAAAAACTGCATCTCTGTGAGCACTCTGTGTTAGAGACACCCAGCCAGCACAGTAGTTATGACTAAACTGTAGTGGTTATTTGTTTTCTTTGTTTAAAAACAAGGCAACAAATAGCACTTTACAATTAACTCAAATGAATTTAAAACTTCAAAGTTAAGAACAAAAACAAACAAACAAAAAACCCACAAATAGCTTTGATGGGGGGAAACTGCAACAATGGAATATCAGGAAAATCACAAACGGTAAATATGACCTCAACTGATTTAAGGACAACTGAGCGATTTATTTACTGTCAGTGCCTTGCTGCAATCTTCATCTTACAAAAGCAACCCACCGAGGACCAATTTGTACCATAATTACCGTAATCAGAAATAAAGCAAGAAAGGCAGAGATGGTAGGGCTGTTGTTACTTGCTGAAGCCCAGTAAAAAGTTTTAAGGCAAAAAACAAACTGCTAAATCTATAAGCAATAGCATAAGAGCAAAAAGTCTGTCCAGCAGCACGTAGCATCAAGTTCTACTGTGTAGCAGTAGAGCTTTGCTATGAGATAATGGAAATCTGCCATGTGTCAGTGGGGAGCCTGGAGCCCCAAAGCAACCAGCAGCTCTCACATGGTGCCTGGCTGCTTCTTGATGGGTAAAACCTTCAAGTGCTGAGAACTGCATGCAAATATGAGCAATAATTGCAAAGTTTTCGCAACCAACAATCCACCTCTCTTGTCTCTGTCAGGATCTGAAAATGGAACCTTACCAACTGAATTCCACCCTAAATAATGCCTCATTCAAAGGAGGGTACCAGCCCCCTTCAAGTCTCATGTTCAGAAGGAGTTACACAGTCCATAATACTTTGTCCTGCCAGCATTCTAAAGGACTTCTTCGATGACTGAAAGTCAGCCATATTCCTAATGTATATGCAAAGTTAATTCTGGTTTTACTAAAAGAAAGTATGATACTGGTTTTTCAAATACTCAACTAACATCCAGAACCAAGCCCTATGCCACAGGTTAATCACTTACATTCACCAAGCAACCTTGAACTTAAGTTCAAAACAGAATTAGAGGCTCCTCACTAACGTTCATAAGTGCTATGAGAATGAATTTAATGTATTTAATTTATTATTCAACGGAAAGCCATTTAAACAACATCATCCTTAAGAACTGTAGCTTTCATTATTACTCTGGAGAGCCCACAAATAAGCCCAGGCAGTCTTTCAGCATCAGAAAGAAACCAGGCAAAGGAAAAATGTGCTCTAAGGCTTCATTATAGAAAAATAACAACACTCCAAGATGTCTTGGGACTGGTGTACTTCAGCATCTTTACCAATGACTTAGACAGTGGGACTGAGTGCACCCTCAGCCAGTTTGCTGATGACACCAAGCTGAGTGGTGCAGTTGACATAGTAGAAGGAAGGGATGACATCCAAGCCCTGGTACAGGCTGCCCAGGGAAGCTGTGGATGCCCCAACACTTGAGGTGCTCAAGGCCAGGTTGGATGGGGCCCTGAGCAGCCTGGTTGCTGGGGGGCAACCAGCCCATGGCAGAGGGTTGGAACTAGAATATCTTTGAGATCTCTTCCAACCCAAGCCATTCTATGATTCTGCGTCAACATTTTCAGGTTCTGTAATTCACAATAGAAACGGCATTCTGTAGTACAAAACTGAGATGCAATTGTGCTAATTCCCAAGAACTCTTTTATATCTAAATACAGCAAATAAAGGCTAGTTACTCTTTAAGCACTTTAACGAATATGGCAGTTCTTACAAAATTTTGGAACACATAATTTCCAATTATTCCTAAATAATGATAACAGAATAATTAAATCCTCTTTAGCAGCACACTTATTTTCTTCTTTATTATTCATTCAAATAGAAAAAGATTACCTATATCTAGCTCTGATACTAGGAAACAATTTCTCTCAATACTAGGAATACATCAATTAACTTTACAAACTATCATACTATTCATCTCATAATTTTGCGGAGTTTTCAACGGTTTGTTTTGTTCCTTTGTTAAAATTCAATTACTCTTTAAGAAATATTACTCATAAAATATTAAAATGACACAAACGAACCACATCCTATACAAAGCACAATCTTTTTCTTTAGAGTAAGAAACTTCAGGTTCCTTTGCTTGGAGTACCTCATTGCCCCTGAAGGTACAGCCTTAAAACAAACAGTGATTAAGTGTCTGAAGGAAATCAATAAACCCAAGTTCAGCTCGAACAAGTTATTATTTATTTTATTGATAATTGTATTATTTTGTGAGAAAACCATTAGCTGCACAAAAATTTCTTTATACAGAAGTTTGCCCTAAAACACAGAGCATGAACAGAATGTAATTTATCTCACGTTAACGAACAGCAAAAAGAAAATCACAAGAAAAGCCACTTTCACCAATCCATTAATTAAAATTCATTAATTACTTCAGAAAGCAAGTGTCCAAAAATTTTAGTAAATTAATTACTTGGTTTACAGTGTCCTTATACTGAAGCCACTCCTTACATCATTTACAAAAAGCTGCAAACAAGTGGCACTAGCATTTTATCTTTACACATGCTGAATTCCTCCCAAACATAGACGACTGCGTACTTTTGCTACAGATCTGACAGTTTTTTATTGCTATCCAGATGCTTCACCCTATCACTGCTCAGCACTACAGCTAAAACCCTTACCATGCAATTATTAGCTAGGTACCACATTTGATTTTATTCATTCTTACACCATGGAAACACTGGAAGCTGCTTCACTCTTGCTTCCATGACAACATGCAGTTATAACACTGCCTCAGACAAGTACCATTATACAACACATTCAGCCTCCAGAATGAGTCATAAGAGCCCTGCAACTTTTCAGTAAAATAGGCACCTTTTCCATACTGAAAAAAACAGTCATGGTCTTTAGCAAATTAAGATACTATAGAACAGGTGTAATGCTTGGTATTATTTGTGCAAACTCCACAAGTAAATAAAAAGGCTGTTATTCCCACCTACAATGCTGTTTGCTAAAGAATTTCCACAAGATTTTAGCACTTCTCAATACAATTCAGAAAACAACATAATCTTTTTCAGCCTTACAATGGAAAACAAACACTTATGTATAATTCTAACTTTGCAATGTTGAATAAAAATGTATTTTAAAAAGAAGGTCTACAGAGAGACTGACTTGTGGTCCATAATTATCCAAGGGCATTTCATCTGGATTTCAGGTCAATTACTCCCCAGGAACAGCAAGGCTCAGGTTCGATGACTTTAGATGAAACACCGGCCAGCACCACCATGGCCCTTCCATAGACAGCTTGTGCACAAGCTGCTTAACCTCTCGAGCAGTGCAGGAAACCTGAGCCAGTCATTCAGAATTCTCTCATATTCCACATTAAAGCAGCTTGTACAACTCATTAAGTGGAACCAGACAGAGTCAGACAACCTAAATTAAAATGGAGCTAAGTATATCCTCTTGTATCCGAACTGAGCACAGAAGTCACTCAGATAGCTCCCTGCAGTTGCACAGGATGGAGCCAGAGGCCACTGACATGTGGTAGGCTTCATCTGGTGACAGAAGGCCACACTGCCAGCCATGAGGCTCTGACTAGCTAATTTAATAAAAGAAAGTATTAATCACCCACCTGTGCCTCAGTTTCTCGTAGCTCTGCCAGGCACACAAACACCCTGCCCCAAATCATTCATGAATGTGACCTAATGGGACTCCAGTCCCAGTTGAAGGGACCTGTTTTAAGCAATCAAAAATCTACAAAATATTCTTCCCCCTTACCTCATAACACCACTAATTTTAACTGCCTTTGATCCAAGAACTATTACTTTCAAAGACTTCTATAATTACAAAAACCTTCTGATGACTAAATGATCCCATGTATGCTTTTATCTACATGTCCCCTGTTTTCCAAGAAGTCTGGAAGATCTGTGAATGCTCATTTTCCTTTACAAAGAGAAGCTGACTTCTTCCCAACATATCTGTTTATCCATCTGTTAATTCTTTTTTAATAATCATTTCCCAGAGAAATCAGAACTGCACAGCTGCAGCCTCAGAGAATACAACCCAGCACCTTTTAAAAAGGGCATCGTATTTGCTTTTTGAATTTTCTTATTTCTAGGAATTCTCAGTTTAAACAAAAAGGTCACATACAATATGATGGGCCCTTCATCCATAATAAACAGAAGTTCCTTAAGAAATCCTGAGTAAATGTCATCACATATGGATCATCTGTGCTTCTTGCCAAATTAATTTAAACTCCTATTGGCACCTGATTTTTTATTTTTTTTTTTAAACACAGGAAATGAGTCACAGTAACTACTCCAAGCTCAAATGTAGGACTGCCCCAGTTGTAATTTTGGCTTGGAGGAAAGCATCTGCTTTAGCATCTCACACCTGGGAACAGTTACCTGGGAAAGCGTCATCACCATCAGCAGTACAAGCAGTAGTATTTCACAGTCAATTTGCATGCCACTTTACTTAGGATGAAATCACTTTAAGTGCTGCTCTGTAATGGGTCTTAATGTGCTGAAATTTTTAAAAGCTATATACAGAATTTCCCTCACAGTGTTCAAAAAGAGTAACAAATATGAAAGGAGTTTAAACAAAAAAATTAAGAGTGCTAGTAAGTAATTTAAAGTATACACTGCTTTCTAGCAGTTTACAGCTTCCAAACAGCAGGTTAAAGTCATCATATCTGTTGTTGAATTACTGGAGATTTTGTGATTCATTTTTATATTTTCAAGTACAAAATTGTCATAATTTTTCTTTTTTTTTCATGGGAAATACTCCTTTATTACCCCGATTTGGCAATTATATCATGTCCCACTACGCTTTTAAATGCTTATTACAATAAAGATCCTTCTTTAAAATTAAATTTTCTCTTTGAATTCATCTAGCTTTAGTTCCCAGACTTGGAACACAGATGCCACCTTCTACTAAATAAACAAGCTTACTAACTACAGAAATCTATCCTCATGTATTTATATTTAGTCCATGATCAAGTGATCTCCTGACTTTCCTTTGGATGAACTAAGTACAGGTTCTAAAGTTTCTCATTTCAAAGTAAGTCTTCCTGAACACAATCTACAGGTATAATCCCTTTTCTGAACACTTTGCCAATTCATTAAGATCCCTTTTCACATCAGCATTTTAGATCAGAGACTGTAGAACATTACAGTTCCCTCTTCCTCCTACTCCAAAGGGAAAAGAAAATCCCTTCTCACATGTTTATCTTATTCAGATACAGTTAACTAGAAGAATAACTACAACTTGCTTACTAAATTAACTTTACTTTAAAGCAATCTTTACCCTGCTCTCTATTTTGTTACAAAAACCAAACAGTGTTGGCTGGGAGGCACACAACACGAGTTGCACAATTAACTTCAGTGAAAACTGTAAATAAATAAAAATATGCACTGTGAGATGGCACTAATAAAGACAATATAGGTGGAGAGGCAGGAAGACTCAGGCCTAACATTCCCAGAGTGGTTTCAAGCAAATACGCCACAAACTAGCAGGAAGAAACTGAGAACTCTGTGGTTAAATATCTGAAATCATACTGAAAGATTAACAAAGCCTCATAGATACCAGTCTCCAGTAACAACAAAGAGATTTAAAACTAAAAGTTACAATGGAACAGGAGTATTCTTAAACTGACTGTTTTTACCAGTGTTGAAGTAAAATTTAAACTATTTTGTCCCATCTCTTCTGAATGCTATGAAAAATACTGTGGAAGTAGTCTGTGTTTCTTAAATCATTGTTTACATAAACCATTTCACAAAAGAGCCTGTTGCAAGGGACTAGAATATGCATTGGAAACAATTTAATGGAGCAAACACAGAAAATTAAAAAATGGCAAGATCAGCTTACAAAAGAGACAAAATGAGTCATATAGGTCTGTTATCTGTCTAGAGAATGTGTCAGTTCGACTACATCCTAATGTGCAGTGAAACAAAGGACTGAAATAGCAGCAAATGTGCAACAGACAAGCTGTAGAGCAAGACTGTTGTATTAGAGAAGGGGGTTACATGCAGTGAGATGAAATTCAATAACAACTGAAGTCACATGGAATAGCAGTAAGCAGCATACAGACACCCTGAGAAACAAGTCCAGAAGTGCTTCAGTTGGTAATTTAAAAAAAATATATATTAAAACAGACACAGAATAAAGTCCTTGCCCTATAACAAATGTAGGCCCTCAAACTTTTATTAATTTTTTTTTTTACCTATTAAATTTTGAGCCTAATACATGGAGCCTTGAGTCTTTCAAACTGCCAGGAAGCACGCTGGGCTTTTTGTACCAGAGCCCAAGCAGTTACTGAAGGAACACAGACTAGTACCAAGAGGTGATCACCTCAAGTAGCCACTGAGGATTCCAAGTCAACAAGTTACAGTGACTCAGGGTGAAGGCATAAACCCTGGCAACACACAGTACCATGCAAGTCTCAAAACATTATAGGTAGAATAAAGAAAAAAACTTGACTGAAGACATGGTAAAATATGTTTGAAACAAGAGCCCATAGTAAATGTGATCATAAAATCACACTATGAACCTCAGACAAGGATAGGGAAGGAATCAAGAAATATAAAGTAATTCCCAACCAGGGACTGGGAGTTCACTTAGCATGTTGAGTAGTTTACACTGGGTAAGATCATTGTTGAGAAATGGAAAAAAGTCTGACAAAGAAAAAATGATTCAAACATTAAAACAGAAAGGTAACTACAGAAAAAAACTTCTTTCAGGTAAAAGAAAAAAAGATCAAAAATCTACGCTTCACTGAAAATTTCACATAATGATTGCATTTCAGAAAGACAAATTCATACTATCACAGAATCATAGAATGGCTTAGGTTGGAAGGGACCTCAAAGATCTTCAGGATTCAACCTCCTGCTGTGGGTGGTTGCCTACCACCAGCTCAGGCTGCCCAGAACCCCATCCAAGCTGGCCCTGAATGCCTCCAGGGATGGAGCATCCACAACTTCTCTGGGCAAACTGTGCCAGGGCCTCACCACTTCTGAGTAAAGAAATTCTTCCTAACATCTAAACTAAATCTTCCCTCTTTTAGTTTAAAACAGAGTACACGGGGAAGCACTGGCCCCAGTAGACATTCTAGCAAAGGGAAGTAAATTCCTCAGAAGAGAGGAAGCTAGTGTGCACAAAGATTTTGATTTATCTTGCTGTATCAACACCACAATCTCTCTCTTTGTGTTACTATAAATCCCAGAAAGGCTGAGGACAAAAGGTTTACTAAAACTTTGAGTTGGCTATAAACTAAAAGTCTCTTAGAAGGATAATGCAAATTAAGCTATCATATCAGCCCTTAAATGTGGATGCAAACCATTCTAAAAAGACAAAGTCATGTTTTCTAAATATATCTGAGACATTTTGGTTGCATTAAATTCTTCAAGCTATAAAAATCATCCTGCACATCCTTAATCATACTTGAGAGTGCTCTCGATAACAAAGACGAAAATAGAAGAACAGGAAGAAGATGGCATTCACTTCAGACTCAGTGGTTCCGTCAGACAGTCATTTACTTAATAATTGTATTAACTGAAACATATACAGCAGCTTTGGCAGCAGCACAGAAATGCTATACTGAAGGAGCTTGCTTGAGCTGTTTAGAAAACTGACAGCTGGTGAAAGATGGGCTGGCCTGTACTTGATTTTTAAAACACTTTGTCAATACAAGCCTCAGCTGAGAGGACAACTATCACAAAGTGAAATAGATTTGCAAAGTTATATGGCAAACCTAGAGTCCTACTCCCTTCACAGACTTCCATGCTCTTGGCTTTGTACTGCAAGGCACTGTGAGTCTCCCGCATTATTTGCTGAAGATATTGGATTAGAAGGGGCTTCAGTGCCTGCCTTGCTTGAATGTGAATGTAGGGCCCAAATGCAGACAGACAGCCCCTGACAGCAGTAGCAGTATTTCAAAAATGTGACATTGTGCTCCCATCTCCTTCACTTATCAGATTTCTGATTCATTCTGGAAAAGCTAATTTTCTTGAGATACAACAGAACACAAATATGAAGAAATTCTGTAAAATCAGCTCTGGGAGAGACAGAACAACTGTGAAATAACAGGTGTGAGAAAGCAGAACCCCAGGCCCTCTGGCAGCAAGGCAGGCTGTCACTGGTTCTCATCATCACTGCTGTGCTGCAAGTGATGAAACCAGCAAGTGCACTGCATGTGCCAACATGACAACCACTTGGAAAGGAGAAACCACAGCCCCTTTTCTTCACCTGCACAGTAGTTGACTTTGCAAGAGGAAAGATATTGGCTACAGCGGGGAACCAGCAGGACACTAACAATCTACATGATGTTACATGATTCATGTTAGATATTCTTAAGATTTATTGATTTTAATGTGCTCTTCAAACTGCATTTCTTTTTCAGCATCAAGAAAATTTCACAGTCTTGATTGCACATCATTACCAAACAAACCCAAGGTTCCCAAGACAGTCCTTTAAAGACTGAGCTTAAATCGTCAAAAATTGCCTGGTTCTAGAACTATTGAGTAGAACCTACTTGCTGTTAATGTCTCCTTTAAAGCATGAATTCATACCATTTTTATCTTTGCTATAAATCCACCTTATGGAAAATTGGACCAGTGATAGAATTAATATTTTCAAAAAGTAAATTCATCCTGCTACAGACGAATTTCAGCTACTGCGTAGCTAAAAATAAAGAATAAGGAAACACTACAGTAGAACTCACGTTTACGCTTCAGATAGTGCTCTCACAGTTAAAGGCAACCAAAGCAAACTATTTAAAGCTACTTTCTCATGTGTTAATCACAGTATTAGCAGCAGCAGTTTACAGGTAGTGTACACTTAGATTTTAAACTCTGGGAAATGTCTGCAATAAGAATCTAATAATGACAACTGTTCTGTGTAGTCATAAAATTATCTACAATCACTCCTGTAACTCCCTTTTTCTTTACTACGTCACCTATTTCAATCCAAACAATGTGCTGAACAAATCCTCCTAGTAAGGAACTTAATGCCTCACAGTGGTTGCCATAACCAAGTCCCAGCTTCATTTGTAAACTTGAAGTGAAGCTATAATAGTCGTGCATTCACACTGAAGTTTAATATTCTTTAAATATATCATCCATTGAGACTCATCCTGATATGCCTGACTAAGACATTCAATATCTACACTGCAATCAAACCTTCTGAAACTTTAGTTGCAATCTCTTCTGTAGGTTCCAGGTACAATTCCAGATTTCACATGAAGCCTTCCCTGCCTTCTCTTTTTTGCCCCTTAGTTTTGTGATCTCTGTATCTAGAAATATAACGATGTTGTTATACATACCAAAAATTATAGAAAGGATGGTAAACATTGCTGTAAGAAATCAACTTTTGCAATTCATGAGCTGTTAAAAGTACATTAAAAAAGAGGATGGGGATAAAGATAAGTTCTGATTACATACATCATTTTATACATGCTACAACTACGTTCATAATATTTCAAAGAGCTCTCTCCTTACTGAACAGTATTCTTGGAGTAACAGCATACAGTAAAACTTGATAGCCACATCTTGAAAGGGAGAGATCCAAAGGGAAGAAATGCTTAGGCTTAAACAACTGGCAGAAGCCAGTTTGAAAAGCTCTGAAATTTAACGTTAAGATATTGAATTTATACACTAATGGTATGAGTGAAATGGATGAGGGGAGTTATGGGCTTTTCTACCATATTTTTTTTCTTTCCTAAAAAAAGCATGTCCTAAAAAACTGAGGTAGGAATTAGCACAGCGTATCCAAAGAGCTAAACAATTTTCCAGTATCAAATGCCGGTAGTGTATTATACCACATTACTTGCTCAGAATAGCCTGAGAGCATTGCTGTTAGAACAAGTTCGGTGCTATGAGTTTCAGACAAGTCAGTTTCTGAATTTGTAGCACAGTGCAGGCCAAGCGCCATGTAGGGTTAAAATGCATTCTGAGGCATTCAGATAGCGGTATTCATCATCAAGAATAGGTGCTTCTCAGAGCTCAGGCTTTTATTAAAGAAATTTATGTATTTGTGAACAAGAATTGAAAGACCAGCTTCTAATTAGATCCCCTAGCTCTTCTAAGTGAATAACCAGCTCCTCATCACAGAGAATGTAGAAGGAAGATGGAAGAAAGAACAAAGGCCTCAAATGCCTGAGCACGTTCCATCAGCTTTCCTGGATATATGGAGGAGCCAGCTGCAGGGAGTGGGGCAGTTGGCATTGCTACCTCTGACAGCTCACTGCTGCCCAGGGAATGGGCGTCATCCCAAGGGATGGACAACTTCCTAAATAAAGGTCCTCTTTCACCTGGCTGGGGAGGTAACCTACTGCAAGCACCAAAGAAGGAATGGAGTGTGCAGCCCTATCCCCAGCATTAATGTTCATAGAGGGATCAAAGCAAGCAGCATCACGCCCTGCCGTGCCATCCCAGCCAGGAAAGCTAAAGCAATGAAGGGACTACCAAACACAGATGCGATGCAGAAGGTTCACATGGGGGATTCACAAGGGAAACAAGAGACCAGTAGCTTAAAAACCATCAGCTTGATTCTGCATAAATTACGAATCACCATGTTCAAATGGTATGAAAAGATATTGCCCCTCACCATAAACAAAATTTCAACAGACAAGGTTAGAGAAGAAGTACATCATGTCTATGTTGATTAAATCCAGATAATGGAGATGTCATTAGATGTCATTAGTATGTTATTAGAACAAAGTCATCAACCATTTTCAGAATGCTGCATCACAGAACAAAAACTGAAGTGAATGGAAAATCAAAACTGCACCACAACGAGCAATCTTTAAGTGTCTGTATTCTTCCCTCCCTGAGGTGCAAACATCTGCAATGGGTGGATAAGGCACAGGGGAGTACAGCAGCTTTCCAGAGGAAGAGGCTTTGTAACAGGCTCTTCCATTCTCAGTGCTTACTTCTGAATCAGCTTACTACTTTTTATTTTTTTTTTAACTAACATTTCAAATTATTCTGGGGTTTTATTCCCTCCTTTTGGCCATGAACACATGTAAGCAGTTCATTTCTAGCATAAGAATGTAACGTGGACTCAGGGAAAAAAAAATGCAGGCTTTCACAGATGTAAGCTTTTTCATAGCAGAAAAACAGAATGAACTCTGGAATATTCACAGAATCACAGCTTAACTTTGAAGGGATCTCAGGACCTTTACCTGGTCCAACCCACTCTCAAAGATGGGGCTATTTAGTATTTTATTTATCAGCAAACACCTAGCCCTCACTAGTCATAATATTAAACGTTTCAAGCATTTCAAGACTATTTTTTGAGTTAAGTTTAACCATAATATTTATTCAGTAACATAGTACTGTATATTTTGGCTTCAGAAAACTAACAGTGCTTAAAAGCTGATTGCCTACCTAATGCATCACTTAGAGCTGTATACTGACCCATTACAGAAACTGCAGGATCCCTATTCCAAAGATGCATTTCCAACAAGAAATGAAAATTCCCTCTAAGGTCTCACAATTGTTTACATGAAATTCACAAGGAAAAGAACAGGTAACGCTGAGCAGACATCACAGTAAGAGAAAGTGCCAGTTTATCATCTCTGAAACAATTACCAACAGATATAAAATACCTGAACAGCACTGCAGTGTCTGAGGACTTTTTTTTAAAAAAACAAACAAACAAACAAAAAAAACCAAGTTTCTGTGCTACTCCAGCATAAATGACATCTGGAAAGCAATTATTCTTGGCTAATACTGAATTTAGCTTAACAGTAAGCAAAGCAAATCTAACCCTTAGTTTTTAAAGAGCACTAATGTCCCAGCGTTTTTCCATACTTCTTTCTTTGTTTCATTACCCGGAGGTGGTCATCTGCTAACATCAATGTTTTAACTTCAGAACTCTCCTCAAATCTACGTACTTGAAATTTGACTTGTCTCCTCTTATCTGTCTTCTGATAATAATACAGTACTTAGAGCAGATCGACAGTGACATTGAAAAATACAATACCTTTCTTACAGACTGCACCATTAGATGCATATTCGGTACGTAAGGAAGGCATTCCTTACTCTTATTTATAGACTGCTAGCAACAAAACTGACAAAGACTGGAATTTGTCACGCTATATATTTTAATTAAGACTTCAATAGTTTAATCATTTCCTTTAAATACAATTCCTTAACTGCGAAATATGTGGTCTTTATATGAACTGTCATCTTGCTACGGCTGTGGATTTGGTATTTCTTAGCTGCGTTACTCCCCTCAGGGACAAGCAGCAGAACGTAAGCTGCATTTTCCAATATTTCATTAAAATACCTCATATTTAAATTGTTGGAAGCTCTCCACTTGCAAAATGACTATAAAAAGAAATTGTACCTCATCTAAGTGCCTCCATTTTCATGCTTTGATGATAAAAATTATACAGACCTCTGTGAAATCCGAAAATGAAAGCAGACAGAAAACACCATTCATAAATCAGAGAAGCATGAACATCTAAATAGATGGCTATTTCTGACCAGCAAGTAACCAGAACACATGCAGACACAATAATTTCAACAAGTGGCATATTACCTGGGTGGAGCTGGCAGCAACAGAAATGCAGTCAATGAAACCATGTCTCCGAGTGAAAAATGCAAGTATCTGCTGCCAGCGGGAAGGCTCCGCTCGTAACTCATCTGCCGAGCCTTTCTTTGCCCACTGCTTGTGCTTTGGGCCTATGGAGCTATGGCTTGAGCCCGTGTTGCCTCGATTGGCGCGAGAATAGAGGAGTGTGTTATTTCCGAAAATGTAATTCATCTCTGCAGCTCTGCAGGTGGTTGCCAGGCAGTCTTACTTCCCTACCAGCTGCTGAGTGGTGAATGAGCAGAAAAAAAAATGCAGATAGAATTACAGCAGCATCGCTTACAGACCAGGAAAACAAAATTCTTCATAGCTGATGCTGTTCTTCTTCCAAGCTTTCCTACTACCTACATCCCTTCTCTACCTGTGATTGCTCGACAGTATGTTCGTTACTGCATTAAAAACAAAAAAGCACAAGTAAAGGTTTTTCTTATTTTTCCCTTTTCAGAATGCACAGATCGAAAGCTTGTTTCCTTTTCTTAGCCGATAACAGATATTTAAGAGAAAGCAGGGAGCAGGTATAGCACTATGTCAGAAATCCACAGCTGTAAGGATGGTGGTGCATGGTAACAGCTTCTGGGTGGAGAAAGCACGGATCACAAATTGCAAGTTTCAATCACGGTCTGAGTAAGATCCAATAGCATCTTTTCAATGCTTGCATAAATTATCAGAATGAACCAAACAAAACAGGGAACATGCAGCAATGCAGCATAATTTCACTTACTCAGTGAGATCTTATTGAGAAAAAATATTCAAGAAAATTGTTTGCTGGTCCCTATAAAACAAAAATCTCCTCCTCCTCCTTTAACATCCTTTTTATATTTTATTTATTTATTTTTAACACACCAGTAATTTTACACTGCATATCAATGGGTGGCGAGTGGGGTTTTTTTGAATCAGCACGATTAGGGATATTAGTATCAAACACCAGAATCCAACGCTCTGTTGCTCTCATGATCTTACATCACTATATATATAGTGAGCCAAGGTTATTTCTCAAAAGGACAAGAAATGTCAAAAAGAAAAAAAAGATAAAAATGCTTATTATGCCCTAATGAATTTTCCATAAAATTACTTTGATTTTCAATGTAAATCACAAGACGAGTAGTGCTATAGGACTTTACTTTCTTTGCTCTCTTCACAGTAAAAAGGCTAAGTCTCCCTGTAAACAACCAAAAGGTTACCAGGAATTCAAGTTATCTTACTGAATTCACCATTCACATTTGTATAGGCAAATATTTTTTTAAAAATCCTCTAGCTCACATCAAAGAGACTACTTAGGAAACCACTTATGTATCGAGGCTTTCAGTACAAGCTTGCCTCTGGATATCCAGCACAGAATTATCAAAACTGCCTGTCCTATATTTCTGAACAAAATGCTTTAATGGTCATAATCATACACCAGGGAATTTCTTTTTTTTTTTTTTTAAAGAAGAAAAAATCTCAATTTGATTAACAAAGGCAGCAGAGTCCCTGTATGGGCTTACAATGCTAACAAAGGTACAACAGCACAGTTCTACAAATCCAGTCACTCATAATGCTCATTTTAGTAGAAATCATCAAATCCCTACATATATATTCTTTTTCTTTGGCTGAATACACTTTACACCCTTTGACATAACAAATTCAGACAACTTACATTACAACATAAGCAAAAACAGTAGGATATTTCTACTTAGCAAGATATTGGTAATAAATTCAACGCACTATTTACTTTTCCTTACTAATACACCTCAAAACCACACCATATTCTAGTATTTTGAGAACATCTTTCAGAGACCTTATTAATTTTCAGAAAATACAATGGCTTGCCAGTGTAAATAATATGAAGCCAAGTCTGGTTTGTGCACAGGCCTTAAAGCTACATTCATAAAGTAGACAATGGAAGTAAAGAAGTCTCTGACATGTACTAGCTACAATGCTTCATTTAGATGGATAAGCTTCTCATAACGTTAATTCTTTCAATTTGAGAGAAGGGAAGACTGCAGCCTTAGGTGAACAATGAACTATCCACACAAGTTTCCACGTTCATACGCATTTCTGTAAGCACTTGGTAATGTTGTATCACTGCACACAACGCTATGAAGAGTTGCTAAAGATACGGCTATGCAGTTTGTAATTTGCTGGTGTAAAAATACACAAGCTATTCATTACCTTTAAGCCAGAACACTGAGTTTTATATACACAAGCATCTGATAAGAAAGACTGCTGTGACAGCCTAGCTTGACTTCCTGCAAAACAAATGACAGTGATTTGTCATCTTCAAAGGTACAGTTTTGCCACCAGTTTTAATTAAGCTAATTGTTTCATGGGCCAGAGCTAGGGAAAAAAAATACACTGTTCGCACATCTGGTTTGAAAAATTACACACGTGGCAACAAAAACTCCTGGCAGTGAAGCCACAATGCTTCCTTTCGGAAGCAACAGAGACAGAAATCCAAAGGACTTCAATCCAACCAGTGACACAACACAAGTGATCTGTGCGGGCACTCTCTACGTGGTATTGAGCAGGATTACCGATGCCTAAGAAGACAGAGCTGCAATTACTCGTAGCAGCCTATGCTATGGGAATGAAACAAACCCACGTTTACAAGTTACAGATGAAGCAACCTGAAGAGAAACATACGGCATAACTATGGAAATGATCCAGCATCAAGATAATGCAAAGGAGTCCGGGCAGGAAGAATACTAGCTGGCGCAGTTGGAAAAAAGACACGTAGGAGTTAAAGCAAGGGCTTGCCTTGGTGAAATGCATTTCAACAGTCTAACAAAATCACAGAAAGCAGCGTTTTGGTACAGACAGAAAAAGAAGCATCCAGGGAGAGGAGACAAACCAAGAACCATCAGCACAAAGGTGGTGGCTCAAGCTGCGCCCACAAGCAGCCAAGTGGCTGTGAGGCAGGGGGCAGAGCAGGGAGGCTTGCCAGGGTCCTTAGGGAACCCGTAGGGGACCTGAGAGCTTCCACTATGCCCTCTCCATGTTCTGGGCATTGAACTGATAGGGGTAAAAAAAAAACACAGCCAAACCAACAACAAAAGGTATTTTATTTACTGCAAGGCAAGAATTAAGAATTTGAAGATAAATAAAACATAACAGTACACATACCTTTCTACAGCTTAACAAAAATACTGAAAGATGCATCTGCTTCTGTGACAGAACAACATTATTTGTTCTGCAGCCAGTTAATGAAATACAGTAGCCACTGTGATTACGTGTAGTTCAAACGAGCATCAAGGACTTGGAATAGACTTACTCTGATTTCATACTGGAGCCAAACTCAAAATTAAACCTTTCCTGCACATACTTTTCCAAACAGAAGGCATACCTTGAAATTCAAACACTCAGTGGCAAAAACTGAGAGAAAGCATTGAAAAAGCTAACCTGAATCCATTTTTAGCAGTGACTGTTCTCCACCTGCACTTGGCCACAGGCAGGTTCTGCTTTGCTAGGCTCTGCAGTGCCGGTTCCCAGTCACCACTGCTTGGAGGAGGACAGCCTTGGCTTGCTGACACCCTTACCTCCAGCAGCACTGTGTGGCTCGTGACAAATTGATGGTGTCCATACTGTGTTTTCTGTTAGCGATCAATGAATAATTATGCAACATTTTAATTTGTTAATGCTTGAAGCTTTAAGCCTTGCCTTCAGGCATCAGTCCCGTGTGCATTCTTCCTCTCCTTCCTTGAGAGAAATCACCTGCATTCCTGTTCCTGACCTAACAGGGTTAAGTTGTTTCACAACAATGCCAGTAGCTCAGTTTAACCTCTTCTTTTCACTTTGGTAGCACAAAAAGCTAAACCACGGCTGTCGCAGTCAAAATGTGCTGCAGACCTCTGCTGCAGTCCCTGCAGAAAGCAGACAGCTACGGATGGTTAGCCTCGCACTGTGCTGGTTCGCACAAGGTGAATGAGATGCTGTCATAAAGTACTTCCTGGAAGTGCAGGAGCACCGCAGTTTCCCCCTAGCACCCCTCCCCACTCCTCCCAGCCCACTGCTGGGGAAGAGCAGCACCCAGAGACCCTGGGCAACCTTGCCCATAGGCACACAGCTGGTAAATAGCAGCTGAAGGAAGGGGTCTCCAGGGCTTGGGGAAACACTGTGTTTCTCCTGGTGTCACAGGGGATGAAACCAAAATTAATCCAACCTTCTCAGCCCTGTTCTTTCTGCGTTCAAATCTACCAGCTGTATGCAACCTACCAGCTCCCCCGGGAGGCAGGGAAATGGGAAAGCTTAGCCAGCTCATCCTGAGAGATGGGCTTCCTGCTCTCATTGGCAATGCCTGCACCTCTCTCCTTGTCTCCTTCCCCCAAGCCACTGCTGTGGCCTCCACTCCTCTGTGTGCTGTCCTCCACATGGCTCTGCCCCATCCCAGTCAGCTCCATGATCTTCCCACATTTGCCACCCACGTGCTATGCAAATATACTCCAAAGTGTCTGCATTCACAGGAGAGCTGCAGCAAAACACTTAGAATGCAATGGCTTGGTTTGGTGGTGAATTTCCATGTGCATGTTAAAAAAATGCTTGTATGCAATACAAAACAGGTATAGACTCCTGGTCCTTATCAGGCAGCATTTCCTGTCTTTTTGTGTGACCATTCATTCACCTGCAGTGTCTGTCACTAATCCTGCATTCCCGAACCCAGGCTTTAAGCCTGCGCCAGATGCTGGTAGCAGCTGTGCCTGCCTCTTTCCCTGGTCTCACAGACTTGGGAACTGGATGGCAGAAGAGAGAGGTGTCCTAAAAATGCAAGGCAATGATCACCACACTGGGCATGCATTAGTGTAAATACCTGTACTAATTCTGCAACTTCATAACATTAGTCAGTGTTAACAAACAGCTGTCCAAATAAAGAACAGTAACATTCTCAAACGGAAAATAGAACAAAGCATGTTACAGAGATAATGACACTGCAACAGGTAAGCCTGGGCTTCCTGGCTGAGGGGATTTATTTGCTAAAGGCAAATATCTGAGTACTTTTTAAGGAAAAGAAAAAGCCCTTGGGCCATTGGTGCTGACACAATTAGATGCTGCATGCAGAGGAAACTGTAGGACCAAAGCTCAGAGCTGGCTGCAGCCAGAGGTTTTCTTTTAATGGGGGAAAAGCAAGAAGAAATTTTCAAATCACAGCTACAAGCATGCTGACATACAGGCTGGCAACTGGCTTTCGCAAGTGACTCATTTTGAAGGATTTTGTAAATCGTATCATTCTGATTAACTCCTGGGTAGTAACGTGAACCATGTGGCACGGGGAAGCCTCTGATGCCCTCTGCCTTATACCCATGTTGTGCAAGCCCCACCTGTCACAGCCATGCAGGGCTGCAGATGGGAGGGGAACACCTTCGTTCCTAGGGTTTGTCCTGTTCAGGGAAAAGATTAAGATTTGCACATAGAAGTCACTTCGGTTAGGGTCTGCATTTGAGGAGCTGGGCTCCTTCTGAAGGCATGGTGGTATATGGAATGCTGGTTTACATGAGTCAAGCTCCTTAGTAAGCATCCAGCTTTGGAGCTGCTCTTCTAAACATATAATGCAAATGAGCTAATCAAATATTTTTGTGACTCTCCACCTCTGAGTTTAAACGTCTCTCAATTTCTATTTTTTTATTTTTTAACTGAATGACAATGGTCAGCTCTGTTTCTCTTGACCAGATGCTGTATCATGTTGTGAATAATCCACGCCTGTTGAAAGAAGAGTCCTTCATTGCTGTCACATGTTGATTGTTCAGAGACTGGGGTGGGATGGCTTTGTGCCTCTTACATGTTCTGAGTCACTCATTGTGGTCTGGCTCCCCATGCTCAGTGTTCTGAAAAATTATTGTCGCAGCCAAAAGAATGGCTTTCATATATTGCTCCTCTGATTTTCAGCTTGTGCTTTAAAAGTGTTACTGCAGTAATGGGTGGCTATAGGATTACTGTCATTCAACACAGGCAATAATTATCCTATCCCTTTAGTTTAAGGATTTCAGAAACACAAACTAAATTCTAATTCTGTCGTCCCAGGTTGAATGATTAAATTCTGCATACAGGTGTCCTAGAATCTAAAGACCAGACCTAAATTTTAGAGGGATTTTGCAAAAGGATGTAGATGTATATTTTCAGCATCTACTGAGATTAGCTCAGATATTGAATAAATTTCTAGCAATGCAAAGTTAACAGGACTATGTTTAAATCTTTGAATAACTGTCTCAAAAGCAGCAAGAGCATAGGATGAACAATCACTTGCCTTCAGTGAAACTCTTCATTAAAGAAACGAGCCCAAATGGTAAATTTTCAAACAATCCTCACTGAGTTTAGACACCCGAAAGTTAATAAAGACGAGCACAACATTCACTGAGCTTTGCATGGTGTTTGGTCAGTGGAGGCCGAAAGTCACACTGCTGTGCAGCCATGCAGGTATTGGGTCCCCAACCCTGTCCTGGAACCCAGTGCTCTTCACAGGGTTCAGGGGATCAGGCCCCAATTAGCTGTGGACTGACATAAACATAGCCAGCTTCACCATGTCATCAGGATGCTGTTCTGTACAGTTTTGAGTTACAAATGTGCTTTTGCAGTCTCACAATAGCTTCTACTAATCTGACCTCTTGCTTGTCCCAGAAAACAGAAGGGCAAGATGGGTAAATGCAACATGCTTTTTTGAAACCCATCTCATTTGCAGTAAACGGAGTGTATGGGATGCGTTTTGACACTTCCTGGTCTGATTGCTATCACCTGCAGAATTGAGCAATGCAAGACCAGGAATGACATTTTATTATTATTATATTTAGTATTAAATAGCTTATTACTTGTTTTGTGTGCAACTGTTGAACTGTGTATGTCTATAGATTTTGACTGATCAAGACCTTTTACTTCTGTGGATTTGACAGTATGGTTTGATACTTCATACTGGAGTCTGCTCTGAAGTGCTGTGGTCTAAAGATTTGCTACCAGCACATAGAGAAGTCAAACACACTGTCAAGAGTTAGCGGGTGGAACCTGAAGCCATAGTTCTCACCTGTTTGTACACGCAAACAGCAGCTATATCTCGATTACTCTTTTCAGACAACAACAAACAGCCAAATCCTTTGAAAAGTGTCTTCTGTTAGTTTTATTTACGTGCTGCTAAGTAGTATAAACTGGAAAATACATAACAAGTTGAAGAAATTAAAGGAATGGCAAGTGTTTATTTTCAGTACTACTTCTTAAAAAAGTAAAACAAAAAAAATTACGTACAACTAAATTTAAATAAGACTACACAACTAATTCCCCAGGTGGGGAAGAAACACTGAAAAAGTAAATATAAATTTGTTTCCTTTTTAAATATCTCAGAATTCTTTGTTCAATAAATGTTTGCTGGCATAATGAATCGAAGTGTTGTTAAGAAGCCTATTCAATATTCTAAGCCAAAGCCCAGGACTACACTACTCAAATTGAACAGTGGAAAAAGAATTTAACCCCTTCTGCTCATATCTTAGTTTACTTAAGTTGAGAGTAAGAAGACCAAAAGGACTGACTTTCATCAAGTCTAATTTACATAGTCAAAAGAAGCAGATATTTTAGTGCTAAACTACACAGTTTCTCTAGAACGATACCTTTCTAGTAGAAATACTGAACATCAAAGATTATTAAACAGCATCCATATTACACCTCTGGTAACTTACCAATCTGCGCAGATTAAGCTGCCTGGTCTTACGTACACTGTTCATGAATCTCCGGCCCATCTTTTTGGCACTCCAGACTGATAGGAACATCCTATGTTTAATGCAAATTTCTTTAGGCTTTCTTCAGTCATCAAAATGAACGCAACTGCACTGAGATCTCAAGAGAAATCTCAGGGGAAAAGAGTGCAACCAGTTATTAAGAAGACTAGAAGTTGATTACTGTACCCTAGGTTGTTCCAACATTTGGATTAATCCGCCTTCCATCTGTTACAGTTTTTCTCTCTCATCTCTGTTGACAAGAAAATGCTGAGCAGACCCACAATGATAAAGGGGCAGATTTGGTCGACAGCTTCATAACAGAAGATGCAAACTAACACCTCCGTGCATATCTGTATCTTCCTCACTTACAGGAAGTTCAAAAAGTAGTAACCTGTCAAGAACTTGAGGAGATGCTCTTGAATCTTGCCTTCCCCAAGAGTGACCACCAAAGCATAATGTTAGTGTATAACTGAGTGTTCCTGAGGATTTATTCAAGTATTGTTATTGTTGATTTAAGTATTTTCCATTTGTCTCCTATATTTGTTCCTAAGAGCAGAGGTACTATCTTTCTGACAGTACCTGAAGATGGTATTAAGCTTTAGAAAAGTCTTCATTATAGGTAACCATATGAGATTGTAGATCTTGAGACTGTAGATTTGTCATAATCAAAAATGGCAGCTTATCTTGCAAAATGCATCTCAACCTATCTTTAATTACTAATTGAAAACAGAATCATCACCTTCAGGGGAACCTTGTTTACCTCACTCAAAGGAGAACAAGGATTTAGGAAATCATGTAAGTGGCTAAATGTACTGGGTCAAGCGCGAAATTACTTTGACTGCTGGTTCACCTTGAACGTGTCTTTGTAGCTTGTGAAGTCATAAAGACTGTCAGTACACAGAGCTTTTCCAGTCTCCTAATGAAGACAGAAGCTCCACAAGCTCTAAAAACCATCTGGCAAGCACTTGAGGTGATGAGAAGGACAGAGGCATAGGGCAGAGTGGCTGCAGGGAAGAAAGACCAGGAGAGAGAGGACCCTATGGATTTTAGCAGCATAAGATTTTGGGTCACCAGGAAAGGCGGCTGTCCTGCATTCAAAGTAGCATACATGCATAAAAGCAATTATTTCTCATACAGATTAGTGAGGAGTTAAATAAAGGGCAGAATAGACAAAGAATGTATGCTGTGGTACCTTTAATTGATGTAGCCAGAAACCAGAGCGGCTGAAAGATCTTCAAAGTTAGAGAATGACTGTGGAATGCTGTTTAGTCCTCTTATAGCCACTATCAGCAGCTAACTTGTACTTCTGAATGTAATTTCATATTGAGATGAAAGTTTATACATTTCTGAAATAACCATTCCCTAGGTCAGTAAATGTATGCAAATGACTAAATATACCGAGTTCACTTTTATTGCTATATCCTGACTCAGCTCTTTTCTAAACAAGGAGTCGAACTGATGCAACTTTCATTGTGGGGTAGCTGAATCTGACTATTCTTATTCCTGTTCTGTCAACTATTTCTAGGTTGATATCGTTTCTGATCTAAAAAACCACACATGGTTGTAAAGATTCAGGAACTTTGTAGACTGCTACAGAGATACAATAATGCAGTTTTATTCCCATTTGCTTCCTCAAGCATTCTTTGTATTCAATTTAGCTTTTTAACTGCAACTGAGCACTGAGATAATTTTTCCATTAATCTGTTATAATCCTGAGCTCTCATTCCTCTAAGGTGATGCAATGAGAATACAAGTTCTGATAGGAATATACGATCTTCTGAAATCCTTCTGGTAACCTCCAAACACCTTGATTACTGATATTCTTTCCTACACTGTCTTCCCTGTTTGTTTTTCTTTGTGTCACGGTATTGTCTAAGGGTCTGCGTCCGTGACAA